>NC_136412.1:264064120-264664120 GCF_051521515.1 Lactuca serriola | reverse complement strand
AATGGATTGAAGAAAAGATGAAGAGAATTATCAATTAACAAGGAATTCTTGTACCTTCTTAACAGAATTTGCAAGGAAGGAGGGGTGATTGGGAAGACGAGATGATACACTCATGGTCGCGGTGAAGAGGAGAGAAGTGTGTGTGTGTGGTTCCAGTTCTGGAATTAGAACTGCCTTAAGTGGTTCCGGTTCCGGTTCCTAAAGTTATGGAACCGCCAAGGCGGTTCCGGTTCTAATTCTCATTTTTTTCGGAACCGCTACCCACTAGGTACCTGCCGAAACCGGTTTATATATATATATATATATATATATATATATATATATATATATATATATATATATTAGTATTTCATATAAATATGTGTGTTACTTAGACCGGTTTAGAATATATTGGTCCGATTCTGTCCCTCTTTGGTCCAAATTGATTCGATTTGGATCGAACTAAGTTGCAATTTTATCGACAAAAGTTAACAGAGTTAATGTAACCGGGTTACCTGCTCCCGGAACCGGAACCGCCGGTTCTAGGACTAGTTCCAAAAATTTAAGAACCGCCTAAGTGGTTCCGGTTCCGGTTCTAACGTTCTAGGAACCGCCAGTTTCGGTTCCGGTTTCTCGCCAAATAAGGCGGATACCCGCCTATGCTCATCCCTAAGTCTGACGATTAAAAGAGGAAAAAAAAAAGTCACGCCAAATTATTTCATAAAAAACCTGCACAATAATTACTAAAACCACATATATTGCGGATCCTTTAACAACCGTAATACATTTACCCGTATCCCATTTGCCGTTTTCTAGTAGTGCCGTGTGTCATATAATTATCTTTTATATGACTTTTCTTTGAATTCCAGTCATTGATGAAATGAAACCTATAACAAATTCATAGTTGAATATTTTATTGATGTTTGTTATCTTTTTCATGGTGTTAACAATTTAATATTTTTTATTAATTGGCAATTGCATTGTATTGTTGTGTTATTAGTTTTGTAATTTTGTCTGCTATATAACGTGTTTGTATTCTTATGTGTAGGACCAAAATTTTGTAAAAAATAATCACTGCTCTTGCAAAGCTACTTTAAGATATACAATTTCAATGATAATAATGGATCTAGTTCATCAAGAATCGATCAGTCGACAGTCGACAGTCGACATCGGATTGACCTTGTGGAAATATCGCTTAGTTGGTGAATGTATAGAATAAGTGAGACTTGATGCGTCAATGTCTTTGAATTTAACTTTTTTTTTTTAATAATTGTAGGGCCCTCTTTTTTGGTATGGATCGACCCTGAACCCAGAACGCGTGGCTCACGATTTTTACGAATATATCATACAAACTTCCTCATAAACTGATAAACACGTAGTGAATATACCTGCAACAACCCAACAATGGTGAAAGAAGAAGAGGTGATTCTACTGAACTTATGGGCAAGCATGTATGGGATGAAGGTCATGATCGCACTTGCCGAGAAGGGTGTTTCATATGAGTACAGAGAAGAAGATTTCAGGAACAAGAGTCAGCTTCTCTTGAAGATGAACCCGGTTCACAAGAAATTTCCGGTTCTCATCCACAACGGCAAACCGATCTGCGAGTCAAACATCATTGTTGAATATATCGATGAAGTCTGGAAAGATAAAGCTCCATTGTTTCCTTCTGATACTTACGACAAAGCTCATGCGAGGTTTTGGGCTGACTTTATTGATAAGAAGGTAACTTTTGACCTTTCTTGATTTTTTTTTATATACTGCTATTATATTTGCCAGGGTTTATAGTTTGACGTTTTCAAGACGATTGTAAACAATTTACTTTTGGTTATCCTAAATCTTTTGAACATGTGTTTTGACTAATTTTCAACCCAGATCTACATATATATTTCATTATAAAACAATTCAGAAATCATGCGGCGATTTCCAGTGATTGTAAGGTGTTAAAGGCAGTTCAAGAACTTGTAATTGAAAAAATCACAAGATGGCCATTAATTACTCATGAAGAATGTTTTGGGTGTTTTCTAGTTTTGATTTCATTTCTTAACATAAACAACTCAAACCCCATTTGGTTTAATTTGGGTATAACTTTGCATGCGGGATTCTTTCTTTCTTTCTTGAATTCATGACTACATATTCAAGAAATGCACTTCCTATCAAACAAGTCAGTGTTGTTGAAATCTTGTATTCAAGGGAAATGGTCTTAGATTATCGAATCTTTTGTCTAACATTGTATAAGGAAATGTAGATATACCAAATTGGGTGGAAGTTGTACACAAGAAAAGGGGAAGAACATGAGGCAGCAAGGAAAGAGTTCATGGATTCCCTTAAACTGATTGAAGGAGAGCTTGGAGACAAGCCTTACTTTGGAGGTGACAGTTTCGGGTATCTTGATCTGTCTTTCATCCCATTTCATTCATGGTTTCATGCCTATGAAACATATGGGAAATTGAACATACAACAAAACTTCCCAAAATTGATTGCTTGGGGTAAAAGGTGCTTTCAGAACAAGAAGAGTGTGTCTAACACTCTTCCTGATTCGCTAAAGGTCCTTGCTTTTGTTCAAAACTTTAGGAAAATATTTAAACTCGGTGAATAGAATTTTGAGGTATCAAAGCCATTATGGTTTTGTTAACACTTGGATTTGTGTTGTTGATAATTTTGCTTTCTTGATAGAAAACACTTGGATGTGTTTGTCTCGTATGAATAATGAAAGTTGTGTTTTCAGATGCATTTCTTGGTATGCTTACATTTTGCAATATGTATCAATTTAATATATATGGAAATGGTTACATATTTGTGAGATTTGAATCCACTAAACAGAAGCTGGTGTTGGGGTTTTCTGTGGGAGTCAGCATGATCGCGACAGAAGAGGAGGAAGGTTATAAGGAGGGAGGGAAAGATGATGGCTAGGGCGAGCTATGGTTCTATACTTCTATACCATAAAGGTTTGTATAACTGCTTAACTTTCTCATTAATCCAAGTGTGGATTTATGGCTTTAAATATGACAAATTCACAATACTTCAAGGACCATATGTGTAAAAGTGGAGTTGGTGGCCTAAATTCAATCTGCTGTGAACGTGTCTTGTGGTTGGCAGCCTCTTTGACAAAAGTAGGGTAGTGACTCAAATTTACCCATACTTTCTCTTTCTTCTTTGTCAAAAATTACAGCTCCATTATTACATAATAAATGGATATGGTGACTTTGTCACAAGAAACAGAAAGTGCTTTAATATATGGGTGCTAAATTGACATCCCTTACATATGTGGTGAATGGATAACCGGGGAAATATAGTTGAGTTCCCAAATTTTTAATTAATCGTAGAAAGAAAGGGAGAGGAGGGATACTTGGCATAATAACAAAGTTGTTTACCCATACTAGTTATTTTCATTAGGAATATAAAGCAGATAAGTTTTCACAGTTTTACAAATTTGCATACAAAATGTCTCATACTCGTAACATTTATAACATTTTTGTCAAGTTTTATGAATCTACGTAGCATACATGCCATTAACGTCGTGGAAAAGAAACGGGTGATAGTAGTTGAGTAAAGAGTCAATATACATTATTGATTATTTGTTAAGAACGTGTGGTTGTAATATCGGTTATAAACTTATAGCAATGATAAAATAATAATATTATTATTTTGTTTGGTTTAAATAGTTTCACCTAGCACAATATCATTGATAATAGATAAGATATAGACGTTTTTGTGTGTCTATAATTTTACCAATATTTAGTATTTTAAATTTTAAATATGATTATAAGAACTACACGGTCCAAATGTGTATTTAAAAGATATAGATTCGGTGAGTTTTAAGATTAGGACTCATTTGATCCGTTTTCAGTGTAGTCAAGTCGAGAGTTAGTAATATATGGTTATCTCCATGAAGTTGTGTTTCTTGTGGGATGGAAGTTACAGAGATTAAATCAAACAAGTAAAGTAAAGGAAGCACAGCATTCATATCCCACATCGGCAGAATGAAGGAAGCAGGAAAGAGAAAGCTGTGTATAAAAGAGGAAGCCCTGGAGGGGAATAAGCATACCTTTCTCGGCCTTTTGGCTAAGATCAAGTGTAGTATCTGTTCTTATCAGTTTAATATCTGATATGTGGGCCATCGGCCCACTCGATATTAATCTTATTTTTTATGGGGGAAGGCCCGTTACAGTAGCTTGCTGCTGGGGTTCTTCATGTGTCGCCTTGGTCTTACACTACAGCCAAGGCCAGGCGCACCCCTCCAATCCATAAGTTTTAAATGTTTTGTTTTTTGAATCTGTTAGCTGTGATTCTGATAATTCCCATGAATTTGTTACAACTGGTGTTTTATCGATTCTAACAGCTTATGGCTAAGAACAGCAATAGGACACTATTTTAAAGAGAAGATCAAACCTCTTATATATTATGGGTTTTTTTGCCTTATACAATAGTTACACATACATACGCTCTGGACCCAAAAAGATTATTAGATTCATATTAATTCGTTTTTTCACCATATGGAGTACTGGCTGGATGTTGACCCACCCAAAAATATTAGATTCATGAGTGGGTTCAATCATCCCCATGATTACAATCTCGTTTGATGCAACCATGTTTCTTTGGTGTTACAAGTATGAGAGATGCAATGCTAAAAAAAATACATTTTCGAAAAACCACCTAATACCTTTCACAAATCTAAATATAAAAATAGGTTTAACTATTTAAATCTATTTTTATAATCACGCTGTTACGCATTAAGGTCTGGACCCAAATAGATCATACTGACATTCATTCTTCACCAAGTGGAGTGATTGGACTTGGACTCAAAAAGAGATAAGATTATGATCATTGATACGGATGATTGCAATTGTTGAGATCACGACCTACACCTCGATTGGATCCTTATAACGATGCCACCATGTTTCTTGTGGTTAGAAATGGAAATACTTATAGGATGGGTACTTAGGTAGGGTTGAAAAGGAATTTAGGTTATAACTTTCGGTCCAAATGTGTCACGTCTTAGCACCTTTTCTACTCAATTCTTCTTTTTATAAGTACTTAATTTATCTGCAGATGATCTAAAAAATTATAGCATTAAAAGAATAATTTAATTTTGTTGAATAAAACAATCCAAGATCTTGTCAACATCCGATAACACTTTCAACGATATTCAATCCGATTCTTCCCTCTTATCCTTATAGGAATAATTTAGTTTTAGCCATTTGATCTCTTGTTGATAATATACAATATGATTACTTGAAGGTCCATGATGTTAGAGTTTGGCAAAAATATACTAAAGTTCCACACCAGTATACTCATGCAGACATTGCATTGCAATCACGTCCTCAAGCTAAACAAAATAAGACGAAGAGGCAAGAGACCAAGAACATAATTCCCCAACAAAAGATGCCATGTGGTTTAATAAACACGAAAGACACACAGCAACATTTGGTTGAAAAATTATTAATGGATCAATTTAAATGTAACATTCAAATGTGTGTAGCCATGATATAGGCATCAAAAGTTGGGTCCACCTACAACTACTTAACGAGTTAACGATGTTGAAGAAACTTTCATCAACATAAGGAATGCTAATATGAAGCTGCATCTAGCTAAATACTACCTTCAGAGTAGAAGATGATCATTTTTTAATTATTATGCGACCAAAGAAGGTATCGAACATAATCCGAAGAAAATAGAAGACTTACATGGAACACTTGTACCAAAAAACCTTAAATACATGCAATGTTAAATTGGAAAATCAACAACCTTTGGTGGCTTCATCGACAAATCAACAAAAAAACTTCTCCCTTTTTTTCTAGACACCGGAAGAAATTGTTAAGAAAATTTACTTTAAATGGACTCCTAATCGCAAGGTGGCTCTTCGCTTACCTATCGCTAGTCGAAAGCTCCATCCATGAGTAAGAACTTGCTAGCTTCCAGCCGCTCTTCCTGTTACCATGGCCAAAGAGGTGCCTTAAAATTCACAATTGCGGTATGTTATCTGCTTCTATCAAAAGCCTTCATCATCTGCTTGTAAGTTGCTTCCATGCGTGACTACGCCATGGTTACACTCGTGACATAAGAAAGTAGTAAATGATTATGCGTTAACATTCTCAAAATCATGTTAATGAAATTTGTATTATGCATATTCCATGCATATATGTCATCTAAAAGTATCATTATATCCTATTTCACATCATCATGTACATATTTACCTATAAAACTCGTACTTCAACAAATACAAAAGGCATAAACATACCACATGACCGTTTGATAAGTTACACAAAAATTTGGACTTACAAAGATGCTCGAGGTCTCTAATTGTCATGTCGTCGTTAATTTTTTTTTCTTTCATACCATTTTCGTGAACTTGGATATGTTAGCCTAATAAGATTACGAGCTTTATTTTGTGTTGGGTCTTATTTGGCCCATTCGCCAGAAAAGCCTAATTAGTTAGTCTATATATTTTGTCTTTTCCTTTCATTGTATCTTGTACTTCTCATTTGATAATAATATAAAACCCTATCCATTTTATGTCTTGATAGTTTATATGGTATCAGAGCTCAATTTGAAAATTTTCACAATTTTGGGTATGGTTTTCTTGCTCGTTTCTGTATTCTGTTTGATTTGATTCGTCCGTTTCATCGATTTCGAGGGTTTCGTTTTGTTTGTTGGTTTTGTTGATTTAGAGATCTTGATTGTTGTTGTTGCTACGCGTATTTACTGTTGTTTAGGTTATTCTCGTTTGACAGATATTGGAAATACGTCCCCGATGGACGATTCTCTTCAGTGCATTAGTATCCAAATCGTATGCCTATTGGAGTTACGTTATGAAAAATTTCTTGCAAGGAAAGACTATGTGGGGGATTGTTACGGGTGATCAGAAGAAACCAACAGACGAGAAGGCTGATAATTATGCAACCTTACCGGATTCATAGGATATTGATAACTCCAAGATCATTACTTGGATTAATAATTCTATTATCCACTCTATTGATACTCAGTTGGCAAAATATGACACAACAATGGAGGTTTGGTATCACTTGGTTAGGTTGTATACTTAGTTTAACTTTGCAAATCAGTATCAGTTAGAGTTTGATATTCGAGCCCTCCAACAGAACAATCTCAGTGTTTAGGAATTTTATGCAGCTATGTTGGATTTGTGGGATCAGTTGGCTCTTACAAAACTGATGTATTGAAGGCTTTTAAGCATTATATTGATAGAAGGGAAGAGCAACGTTTGATTCAGTCTTAATGACATTACGTTCAGATTTTGAAGGCTTGCATGGATTAATCTTGCATCACACACCTCTTACTACTGTTGATTTAATTGTTCATGAGTTGATTGCTGAAGAAAATCGTATCAAGTCCCATGCTGACAAAGGTCCCAAGACAACCACTCCTTTTGTCTTTGTTGTTCCAGAACGACCTTAGTCTTCAAACCAGAATCGTCCAAAAGTTGCATTTGATGAGTGTGCTTTTTGTAAAAAGAAGAACCATTGGAAGGCAAATTGTACTTTTCTGACAAGCAAGGAAAATCAGTAGCAACAACAAACGAGATCACATGCACAATCTCAGCCTTCACAGCGGAACAAGTCTTCTGGACAGTCATGTTCCTCGTTTCCATCTTTTAGGCCACCACAATACGTTGTTGTTGCACCTTCAGTTGAGAATGAAACAAATTTTACACCACTACCAACCTTGGATCCGTAGATTGTTGAGTAGTTCAGACAGTTCCTTGCAGCCAATCCAATTGCCATGTCAGCTTCCATGTCTCATTCAGTTCTGTCTTCATCCAACATGTCAGGTATTCCTTCATCCTTGTGGATATTGGATTCCGGTGCATGTCATCACATGTCACCATATGTGTCATCTTTTGCTTCATTATCTTCTCATACACTTGTCTCTGTTATGTTTGCTAGTGCTACACCCATGTTAGTAGAAGGATTTGGTTCTATTGTCACTCATTATATATCTTTAACAAATATGAATTACATTCCCACACTTGCTTTGAATCTTGCATCGGTTAATCAGTTGTGTAAATATGGTTGTTGGGTCTTCTTTTTTGATTTATTCTGTTGTGTACAGGACATTCGGTCTCGGAGGGTGATTAGGATAGGCCGTAGACTTGGGGAGCTCTATGTTTTAGAGCAACTACATGTTGTTGATGTTGCTGCATCTAGTGTCGATTTGTCATCTTTTCATTCCCTTCGTCGTCTATTTTTTTTTTTTTTTTAATCTTTGGCATTCTCATTTGGGACATGTGTCAGCGTCTCGTTTATAGTTTTTGGTTTCCACTGGTGTGTTAGGTTCTTTGAAACTGATGATATTTCTGATTGGTGTGGTTATAAACTGGGATTTTTTTGCTTTACCGTTTAATAAAAGTTTCACTCGTTTTGTTGCTCCCTTTGATATCGTGCATTCTGATGTGCGGGGTCCATCTCCGATCACCTCTAAATTAGGAGCTAACTATTATGTTTCATTCATTGATGATTACACTTGTTATACGTGGGTTTATTTTATGAAGTGCATGTCTGATTTTTTCACCATCTATAGTGAATTTAGAGCTCTTGTCAAGACTTAAAACTTTGTTGTCATAAAATGTTTTCGGTGTGATTTGGGAGGAGAATTTACCTCTAATAACTTTAAACAATTATTGGCATCTGGTGGCATTGTGCATTAGTTATCTTGTACATATACTCTTCAGCAGAATGGTGTTGCAGAAAGAAAACATTGAAATCTCCTAGAAACTGAAAGATCATCCTTACTACTTTCTGCTTAAGTTCCCAATATGTTTTGGGTAGAAGCTATTCATATTGCCATTTACATTATTAATCGCATTCCTAGTACATACACTTTGGGGAAGTCTCCTTATGAAATGTTGTTTGGACAACTTCCCGATTATTCTTCATTACAAGTGTTTGGGTGTACATGTTTTATCTTGAAGCCTCATGTAGAGAGAGATAAGTTGTCTTCAAAATCAGATCTTAGTGTTTTTATGGGATATCGTATTGGTCAGAAAGGTTATCGGTGCTACGATCCATTAAATCAGAAACTGTATGTCTCTCATAATGTCACTTTTTTTGGATCATATTCCGTTCTATAGCTTTCCTGTTCAGTCACATGATGCAACCCGAGAGGAGCTTCGTAGTAATGATCCGTTTGTTGGGTTTTGAGCAATCTAACACTTCCTAAGTGTGCATGCAACCCTAATAAACCTTGGATCTATGTTTGTCTAAATACATGCAAAATAATAATTTTCCAAGGTTCATAACCTATCTAACATGGCATGGGGAACATTTCAACATAAAAGAATTAGATGAGATTACATACCTTTTGATGATGAGTTCAATTCCTAAGGAGTTTGAGGGCCAAGCACCAATAGTGTGAATGCCTCAAATGGAATCACAAATCACCACAAACTCTTAGAAAACTTTGAGAAAGAATACACACTTGTATTTTTGGCCACACACAAGCACACACACACACTAGTTCACTAGTTACCCTTAGGGGCCATTTCATGCAACATAAGCATGCTTATATAGTGTACATGATTAGGGTGAAACCCTAATAACCCATGTCTTTTCCTTTCCAAGGATCCATGGGTTAAAAGCTCCATGGATCATCCATGGACTTCCATCCAAGCCTAGCCCATTAACAAATGAGTGTTAGCCCACACCATATAAAACCAATAGCCCATAATCTAATTAGTCTTCCTTTTAATCTCTAAATTAATTCATAATTAATTTAAGACTAATAATAATTAAATAACATAACTTCATATTAATATATTATAACTTATAATATATTAATAAACATATGTGTATAACTCTCATAAAATTATCCATAAAAAGTTCGGGTGAGATGCAACCCAAATGGACCATGCCGGTCGGGTCAAGTATATACCAAATAAGTTATGGACTTAGACACCTTATCCAACACCGTTTAGCATTGACATTGATGATCCGCCACATGTCATTGATCAACTACCTCCTACTGATCCACCACCTGCTGATCCACTACCTATCACAGATCCTCTGCCTGCAGATCATCAAGACCCCCCTCCACCGAAGCCTTATCATAATAAGAAGTCCACAAAGCTTCCTGACTTTTTCTATTCCTCTTATTCAACAATGTTTTCCTCCTTATTGATAATGTACATTGTCTCTCTAAGCCAACATCCTACAAAGAGGCCGTTTCTGATCGCCGTTGCTGCTCTTTATCAGACTCATACATGGGATTTGGTTTCGCTTCCGGCCGAAAAGCACACGATTGGCTGTCTTTGGATATATAAAATCAAAACAAATTCTGATGGACCCTTTGAGCGTTATAAAGCTTGACTTGTTTCGAAGGGGTATACACAAAAGTATGGTATGGATTGTGAGGAGACGTTTGTTCCTATTGCAAAAATGACGATTTTTTGCACCTTGATAGCAGTTTTTTCCATTCGCCAATAGACGATTTATCAGATGGATTTCAAGAATACGTTCTTGAATGGTGATCTTCATGAGAAAGTATACATGTCTCCTCACCCGATATTGCTCACCAACTAGGTGAGGTTTGTCGACTCCGAAAGGCACTATATGGCCTCAAACATGCCCCTCATGCTTGGTTTGAGAAATTTTCAATGGTGATTACTTCTCTTGGTTTTCAACCAAGTAACCATGACTCGGCTCCATTTGTTCGATGTACGAATACATGTCGAATTATTCTTTTCTTATATGTCGATGACATGATTATTACCGGTGATGATCATGATGCTATAGAGCCTTTAAAGCATGATTTGGCTTACTGTTTTGCTATGAAAGACTTGGGTTTGCTACGTTATTTATTGGGGATTGAAGTTGCATTCTAAAGGAATAAAATCGAGTAAAATAACAAATTATGTTAGAAATGTTAGAATTAAAAATGAATTAAGTAAAAAAATCAGAATTGAAAATTAAAAGAATCAATGAAATTTTCATTAATTAAACATGTGTTTCCTAATTTAAACACATGTCTCCTAATTTAAAGATAGGTAAATCATTTACTTAAAGTAACTAAAACCATTAGTCTCTCTCTCTCTCTCTCTCTATATATATATATATATATATATACACACACACACACACACACACACATATATATATATATATATATATATATATACTAGGTGTGAGACCCATGTATTACATGAGTTTATTTAAAAAAAAATTAAATTTAAAATTTTAACAATTTGAAAATTTTGAATTTATAAGAAAAATGAGAATTTTTTTGAATTATTAAAATTAATGAGACTTTAATGTACTGAATACATTACACATATAAACCTTTTTAATAAATACCTTACATATATACTACCTTATATATTAAATGTAGAACTTTAATTTAATAAAATAAAAAATACAATAAAATGACAAGTGGAAAATAGAAAATTTAAAAATTCTAGAAAATGTCATGTGTCTAAATGAATGAGAAGAGGATATGTGGCAAAAAACCTTCATTTATTATAGTAGATATATATATATATATATATATATATATATATATATATATATATATATATATATATATATATATATATATATAGAGAGAGAGAGAGAGAGAGAGAGAGAGAGAGAGAGAGAGAGAGAGAAAGGGTTGATACCAGTTTGGGTGTGTGGGTGTGTACGGATTATTTTTAACAAAGAAGGGATTAAATATAAAAAATTGTAAAAAGAAGACTCTGGTATCAATAAATGTAATGTTGTAATGTAGTGGGTGTGATACTTACATAGATAGAAACTAATCAAACCAGCCTGTGTCGTTCTTTGGTTTGTGTGGTTGCTTTCCCTATTGGCATCGTGTTTGCGGTACTGTTAATCATCTTCGACCTGACACTCTATCACTTATAAGTTTCATGACTCTAATTTGTATGAACACTCAAAAATAACAAAACAAAGATTTATTGATAAAGAGTTCCCAAAAAGGGAAAACTCTTACAATATTTTACATTTTCTCCCTTCTAAGGGAGGAATTACTCACTAGACATTGAACTGAAAATTTACTAGATAGAGAGTGTTTTTTCTGGCACTCGTTATTGCGATATTCCTAATCAAAACATAACTCTCAATTTATAGATACATTGAGAGGGTCTCATCTCTGCCTATTATGTCAGACATGACGTTTTTATACACTAAAGATTACATTATTGTGGACACCTGGAAAGCTTCTAATAATGAAGAAAGACATTATTATTTTGAGTGGCGGGGGCCATTTGACACGTGAAGCATCTTTCTTTAAGATGATGAGGATTTTTCATCTTCATAGGAGGGTCCCTCCTTTGTCTCCGAATCTTTGCTTTCGCAAAAGTGACAAAGATGTTCTTCGAAAAGTTGTTCTGCATGTCGGCAGAAGTGTTGGCGTGTAACATTGGATACTTCCATGCTATTGTTCATGATTTTTTCGCCAAACTTGGAGGCTTGACGAAGATCTTCTTGGCTGGTGTTGTTGTAACTCCAGCTTGTAATTATAGAACGCGAGTCGGTATAATTAATCTTCTTTTTTGAACTAGAGATAATCTCAATGATTTTTTTTTCTGATAGTCTTCTTAAACCATTGATGCGATTGGGATGAAGAATTTCTGTGAAAGGTAGATCTTTATCTTCCATTGGTTGAGATTGCTCAATTTCTTTATTGGCTTTAGAAAGACCAATTTCCAGAAAGTGGTATGGAGACATATTTGATTCTTGAATCCATTCTGGGAGTGAAGAGATGCATCTGATGTAGATCGGATTATCTTTTGCTTTAAGTACTTTCTTTCGAAAGTTCTTAATGGATTCTACCATGCTGCTTGGGAAGAATTTGAGTTTTTGAAGGTTGCAACTTGGGTAGATATTGTCGATTAGTCCAGCTTGAAAGGCTTGGTAGACTAATTTTGCATCTGCTACTTCGAGGAAATTGAACAGACTTTTTGTTTTCTTGTCCGTAGTGAAAACTTTTCATGAACAAGGTCTTCTGGGCATGCAGCTCTTGCTTTCTTCGAGATTGTTCTGAAATCTTCAAAAGTGATTTCAGGATAGTTAACCATTTGTTGAACGTCATTTGGAACGTCAAACCTTTGGTCTCTGTGGGCTTCTTTGACTTTTTAAATTTTTGGTCGAAGAAGTGGTTGGTTAGTCTTGCTTGTATCGTCTTGATAAGTGGCAAGGCTTAATCTTGCATATGCTTCATTTCTGAATTTTTTGCAAGTAACTTTATCAACTTTACAGAAGGTTTCTGTAATTCCCCAGTCAGTATGAACACCGGCATGGGGTCCTTTGTAGATTACATAAAATCTTTCAGCTTCTTTGTTAAGAGCTTTTTTGTAATCTGGTGTAAACTCCTGCACAGATTTGTTAGTGGGTGACAAAGTTGTCATTTTACTGATTCCTTCAGTACAATGATTGGGATTAACCAATAAGCTAGTTTTTCCATTAGGAAGAGGAGTAGCTGTCTCCTTTATTATGCTTTTTTAGCAAAACATCAGCTTTCAACGGATTTGTTGATTCTTTACCAGGTGTCGTTTTCACTGGAATAGCCTTTGTTTTTGAGCTTTCGCTTTCCGGTACATTGGTGACCGTTGTTACTTGTTCATACAAGTTGATTTTCTGCTCAATTGCAGATAGCTCTATGAGGAGCATTTGTTTCTTTATCCTCAAAGTGTTGAGGTCTTCCACTTTTGTAAACTCAATTTTTGTTTACTTTTCTCTCTAATCTCCCCCTCTCTTTTTTGTAGGTGAAGTTTTTGTGAGGAAATATGTCATGAGGATCATATCCTTTTATAGGGCTCGAGAGGAGCGAGTGAGATCATGGATGATGTAAGGTATACCTAAAGCCATGGGTGAGGCAGTCTGCCAGTACGTTTTTGTTTCCAACGAGATGTTCAACAGTGAATGTATATCGTGAGAACCACTCTTGCCAACGTATTAGCCGGCCTAATTTGTTATCTCCTGCAATCTTAGTTCGGAGGAAATAAGTAAAAATTTAATTATCTGTTCGAACCAGGAATTTTACTGGTGTTAAATATACAAAGAATTTTGTAATAACTCTTTTTACAGCGAGTAATTCTTTTTCATTGCTATGGTAGTTTTTCTCAGCTGCTTTGAAACTGCCAGAGGTGTACCTGCAAATTTGTTCTTCGTTTTTGGGGTTTTTATCTTTTAAAACACCTCCCCAAAATTCATCAGAAGCATCAGTTTCAATAATTAAACTGTCTTCAATGTTTGGAAGATAAAGTTTTGGAAAATTGATTAAAACTTTCTTTATCTTTTTGATGTAGTCTGTATCAGCACTTGACCAATTCCAAATGACATCTTTTTTTAATTTTGCCTGTAAAGGTTTTCTCATGGCTGCAAGTTTTTCAATATATGTTTCAGCATAAGTTAAAACACCAAGAAATCTTTGTAGTTGCTTTTTGTCTTCTAAAACATTTGGAAAGTCATGTAAATGTTTAAGAATATGCTTTTGAGGACAATGAGTACCCATATTTATTTCTAAACCCAAAAAATTTATTTTTGTTTTGAAAAGATGAGCTTTCTTTTTTGAAAGTATTATTCCATATTTTAAAATAGTTCTGAGAACCTGTGTGAAATGAACATAGTGTTCTTGTTCATTTTTGCTGAAGATCATGATGTCATCAACGTATACAATGCAGAAACCTTCAAGGCCTCGAAGAGCGTTCTGCATGTGTCTTTGAAAAATACTAGGAGCTTGTTTAAGCCCAAAGGGTAGTACTTTCCATTGAAAGAGTCCATCAGGACATGTGAAGGCAGTGAGAAGCTGCGATTCTTCATTAAGTAAAACTTGCCAGAAACCTGACTTGCAGTCGAAACTTGAATAAATGTTCTTTGCTCGTAGAAGAGTCAAGAGTTCGTGCATATTGGGAAGATTATGTGAGTCTCCAATAGTTGCATCATTGATTGCTTTGTAGTTGACAACCATGCACTTCTTTCCTCTTCTTTTCTCTGCTTCTTTATTGACAAGAAAGGCAGGAGACATATGAGGGGATTTTGATTATATAATTAGTCTCATATCAAGTAATTCCTTGATTTGTTTGGAGAATTCTTCTCTATCTTGTAGAGAGTAAACCATAGGTTTTTCTCTAATAACCGTTTTGGGATCAATAAGCTTAATTGAAGCTTTCATCCATCCTTTGGTTTTATTTGGATCAATAGGATTTTCAGAACAAACTTTTTCAAGAAGATCCTCGATCTGTTTGAACCTGGTAGTTTGAATAGAAATAATCCTTTCTTTATTAATCCCTTCATGGGTTATATTAGTACCCGTAATTTGTTTTTCTTTGGAACCTTTTTCTTGAGTTTCAAGAAAACCTAGTTTTCCTTTGCTATAGGCCTCTGTAACCTTTTTTATAATTATCATATCATTATTAAGATGAAAGGCAATTCTATCTATCCATTGTATGAATGGTCCATAGACTTGACAGAAGTTGTTACCAATTATGATATCAATTCCTGAATTTTGTTGGTAAATAGTGGGAACGTTGAAATGTTCTCCTGAAAGTTCGAGATTAATATTTCTACAAACTTTATTAATTTTTATGGTTTCACCATTTGCAATAGTGGCACTAATTTCTTTGGGAGCATTTTCCCAGAGTTCATCCGGAATGATGAATTTGCTTGCAAGACATAAAGATGCACCTGTGTCTACAAAACAATGTACTCTAAATTTTTTATATCCTTTAAAGTTAAGGAAGGCAGAAACATAAATAGAGTTTGGATTAGTAAGATTCATGATAAGGATAAACTAAATATCCTTTTATGTTTTGTTCCTACCAATTTAAGATGATGACATGCATATAAATTTAACATCTCAATCAAATTTAAATTAAATTGAATGACAATTATCACCATTTAAAATAAGTAGGAAGATAATAGATACAAAAAAATAAATGGATATTTAATTTT
Organism: Lactuca serriola; assembly: GCF_051521515.1. Classification (NCBI taxonomy): domain Eukaryota; kingdom Viridiplantae; phylum Streptophyta; class Magnoliopsida; order Asterales; family Asteraceae; genus Lactuca; species Lactuca serriola. The sequence continues at coordinate 264,648,236 of NC_136412.1, read as the reverse complement.
TCATATATAATAATAATAATATTTTTTTTTAAATTAAAGGGATGCAATATATATATATATATATATATATATATATATATATATATATATATATATATATATAATGTTAATGGTATGTGATGGTTTATCAATTTATTTATCAATTTGAACTTTATTAAATGGGAAAATGACTTATTAAGGTAACTAACTATTTCAGTTGTCCATATATAGGTAATGTTCTTTTTTTTGTACACATTAAGGTAACTAACTTGTTTTGTTTGTTCACATTTAGGTAATATGACCGGCTATCACCTGTTTTTGCTTATGTGGCATCCACCTGGCATATGACTTGAATACGTTGCACCTACGTGGCATGGTGCATATATGGGAAAATGACTTATTAAGGTAACCAACTATTTCAGTTGTCCATATATAGGTAATGTTGTTTTTTTGTACACATTAAGGTAACTAACTTGTTCTGTTTGTTCACATTTAGGTAATATGACCAGCCATCATCTGTTTTTGCTTATGTGGCATCCACTTGGCATATGACTTGAATACGTTGCACCTACGTGGCATCCACCTAGCATATGACTTGTTTTGTTTCTTCTTCCTCATCTTATTCTTCAAAACGACAAGATGAATTTCAAGCTGATCATCCATGTGATTGCGACTTACCATCTCGTGTGAAGATTTCAAGAACTCCTGACAACCCTGGAAGAAAATTTAGAGTTTGTCAAAACTCGATGGTAAATCAATATTGTTGAATATGTTGCAGGAGTTCTTGAAATCTTCACACGAGATGGTAAACCGCAATCACATGGATGATCAGCTTGAAATTCATCTTGTCGTTTTGAAGAATAAGATGAGGAAGAAGAAGCCATTGTCGATCGATCTAGGGTTTAGAATTAGGGGTGGAATCGTATGACACAGTTATAGTGTAATCGAATGAAGACAATATATGCACCATGCCACGTAGGTGCAACTCATTCAAGTCATATGCCAGGTGGATGCCACATAAGCAAAAACAGGTGATAGCCGGTCATATTACCTAAATATGAACAAACAAAACAAGTTAGTTACCTTAATGTGTACAAAAAAAAGAACATTACCTATATATGGACAACTGAAATAATTAGTTACCTTAATAAGTCATTTTCCCATATATGCACCATGCCACTAGGTGCAACATATTCAAGTCATATGTCAGGTGGATGCCACATAAGCAAAAATATGTGATAGCCGGTCATATTACCTAAATGTGAACAAATAAAACAAGTTAGTTACCTTAATGTGTACAAAAAGAAGAACATTACCTATATATGGACAACTGAAATAGTTAGTTAGTTATCTTAACAAATCATTTTCCCTTATTAAATTAAATTGAAAGGTAGGAAAACAAAGTGAACACATAAATAATGAAATGAAGATAGTTTTAATGTTTTTTATAAGTAATAATTATGTCGGTAAATTGACTATTTATAGGTGCGATTAACAACACCCATATCTACACATATCTACACACTTCCCAGTTCCCTTCCCACACACTGCCACACAGACAGTATCAACTAAGAACTAAGAACCCTTACCCAACAATGGCGAACCAATTAGAAGAGGTGATGCTGCTGGATTTCTGGCCGAGCATGTTTGGGATGAGGGTCAGGATCGCACTTGCTGAGAAGGGTGTTTCATACGAATACAGAGAAGAGGATTTGAGGAATAAGAGTCAGCTTCTCTTGAAGATGAACCCTGTTCACAAGAAGATTCCGGTTCTCATCCACAACGGCAAACCGATCTGCGAGTCAAGCATCATTGTTGAATATATCGATGAAGTCTGGAAAGACAAATCTCCATTGTTTCCTTCTGATACATACGACAAAGCTCGTGCGAGGTTTTGGGCTGACTTTATTGATAAGAAGGTAACTTTGACCTTTCTTGATTCTTTTTATCTACTACTAATATTATATTTACCAGTGTTTATAGTTGACGTTTTGATTCCCCTTCAAAACAATTACAAATAACTTAATTTTGCTTAAATTATTTCTTAACATAAAAGACTCTAAATCCCATCCGTGTAGAACAATTGGGTTTAACTTTGCATCTGGGATTCTTGTTTCAAGCAAGGTTCTTTCTTTCTAAAAAACGCAAGGGGAAAAGATGAGTGCCCTTTTGGATTATAATCGCGAAATACTTTGTATTCTTAGATTATGAAATCTTTTGTGTAAATTATTGTATAAAAATGCAGGTATACCAAAACGGGAGGACTTTGGTGTTCACAGCAGAAGGGGAAGAACATGAGGCAGCCAAGAAAGAGTTCATAGATTGCCTTAAACTGTTTGAAGGAGAGCTTGGAGACAAGCCTTACTTTGGAGGTGACAGTTTTGGCTACGTTGATGTGTCTTTGATCCCATTTTATTCATGGTTTCATTCCTATGAAATCTATGGAAAATTCAACATAGAACAAGAGTCCCCAAAACTTATCGCATGGGCCAAAAGATGCATTCAGAACAACCAAAGCGTGTCTAACACCCTTCCAGACTCGCTAAAGATCCTTGGCTTTGTTCAGATCGTGAGGAACGCATTTGGACTCTGCGAATAGAACTTTGAAGCTATCAAAGCCAATATATATATATATATATATATATATATATATATATATATATATATATATATATATATATATATATATATATATATGTTGTTGAACTATTCTACTTTCTTGATAGAAAACACTTGGATGTGTTTTTCTTGTATTAATAAATGACGTTATATTTACATTTTGATTGTTACAATGTGTATCTTTACATATTTGTGCTGTTTGAATCTACTAAACAGAAGCTGATGTAGGGGGTGATATAGTTCTTGTAGTCGAAAGTTTGGAACCAGCAGAAGTTTCATCACATGCTTCTTTTTTTAACTTGTGGTTATTGTATGCAGCTACACCACCAATGGCTGCACCAACAACATTGTTTCCAATCATTAGTATTTTCTTGTGTGTAAGAGTTAAATAGATAGACTAGTCATCAATTTTCAATCCAAAAGACCCTTTAGTAAGAAAAGACAAACCCCAACATACGTAGAGTCAGACGAGATTGTGTTTAGCTGATGTCTGAATGATGTAGGACACTGACAGATGAGACTGTGTCTAGTCATTGTGAGAATAAATGTAATCAGTTTATAATAACCAAACAATTACCTATAGCATAACCGAAGAGATTGATCATGGAGAGCTTAGTATCGGCAAAAAGGATGGCAGACAACAAGACAACCACCCAATCTTTAACAACTCCAGCAACACGAATAGTTAAAGCACTTGTATGTTGTATCACAAGAAAAACCGATAAATTGAGAGCAAAAGTAGAAAGGGAATTAAAAGCTAGCACCAAAGGCCGAAAGCTCCATGACTCCATCTTTGGCATCTCCAAGAAGATCCATGGAACAAACAAGCATACAGCGCTGCACAGCGAACCAAAATTCTGCTCACATGGGCAGAATTTCTCTATATATAAACATATACACAAGATATATATATATATAAAAACAACATACTATATTTGGTAACTTTAGAAGTTAAAAGATATATACTTGCCTGCATGGGCTAACATAAAACATCATGGAAATGGGGTTTAATCTAACACCCTTTCTTTTCACCAAAATCTCCATGAATATGAGCCTCAATGCTTCACCAACAACACCTCCCATTTGATAAACAACGCCAACCCAATTGATGTTGATTTCTCCATAAGATGCCACTAAAACTCCAAAGCTTATTACAGACATTATAAGAAGCATGCTGCAACTCATTGCTTCGAGTCCAACTGCTACACCAAGAGCAAAAACGACTACGGGCACTGCGTATCAAAAAGATTTTTGGGTGTAAATATAAATATGATTCATTAGAATTTAGATCATGTATATATGACAAGATTAATTAAACGTTTTTATGTACTTACTTATTGCTTTTAACATTTGGGCAAATGATACGGATATATAGAGGTATGCAGTGTTTCCAAGCCAAAGAGTCACTGCAAACATTGCACCAATTGGAAAGACTGACGTGGTGTATCTGCATGCAAATTAAGTAGTGTTATATATTCCTTTTAACATTTGGGCAAATGATACGTATATATACAGATTGTTTCTTGTTTGTTGCTCACATTTCGAGAGTCATTCCTTTTTGGACTTCCATTATCTGAGAAGATACAAGATAGTGTTATAGATTGTAAGAATGTAGAGTAAGTGCAAAAAATGGTCATTTTTTTTGGTTCTGAAATGAAAATGGTCCTTACTCATTGACCAAAACGAGAATAAATTACACTCCAATAAGGACTATCGATAGGATAAGATTTTATCATAGATTATCTTTGCAGTTTACTGAGAAATATATGAATGTGTACATTAATTATTAATTAAGGTTTCATTACCTTGGTAACTTTGGTGAGTACAAAACATATCACAGAGGAGAATACCATATGAAGTAGCGTTAGGCCGAGAGGATATGGAAAGTTAATCTCTTTCGATGACAAAACCCACTGCATTCCAATTGTTTCCATGAAAAATAATTAAGGTCAAAGATTTATCCAAGTAAAAACAAGTTAATACATATACAACCATGATCATGTACATGAATAGAACTTTATTTATCGATTAAACAGATAAAATGATTGTATAAATATAATATATATTCTTGCTTTAATCTTTAAAAGAATAACCAAACAAAGCAAACATTTTGTCGTATTTCTTGATTAATTTATACGACCCTGTTGTCATAAGAACATTATAAGACGCCATAAAGGCATTACAGGTTCATAATTCTATGCTTCTTTCTGCAACATTACCAAAAAAAAAAATGGAACAACATTCAATCGAAAACAGCAAGCGTATTAATGTCTGTTGCAGGATATACATCACATCCAAATGTAATAAAAAATGTCTTCATAGAGATGAGAAAACCTTGTTAAAGAAAATTTGACCGCTAGAGAGGGAAATGTAAATAAGAAGATATGAATATGTTAGCATTTCTTTCCTAGATGAATTTCTTATTTGATCTGCCATTGACGGTGATATATTTCTTTTCTTGTTTCTTTTGAGAAACCTGTATGGATTATGGTATATACATGTACAAAATTTGGTGTGGAGGGGAAGAGAAGGAAGGAACGAAGGTTTTTTTTGGCTAGATCACACCACTGATATTAAGGAAATAAAAAGGGGTTAAATTAGATTTGATTTAGTACACACCACTGATATTGAGGAAATAAAAAGGGGTAAAACTAGATTTGATTTAGTACGTTGGTTTTTTTTTTTTCCTTTATATATATATATATATATATATATATATATATATATATATATATATATATATATATATATATATATATATATATATATATATATATATATATATATATATAGGGTAAATTACGTCAGTCGTCCCTCGTGCATATGTCAAAATGCACGTTTAGTCCCTATTTTTAAAAATTAACTCGGGCCGTCCCTCGTTTGTTTAAATCCTACATGCTTCATCCCTGGTATATGATTTTGTTTCGATTTTAGTCCATGCCAGATTTGAAATGACCATAATGCCCTTTTTATATTTCTTTTTCAATTAATTTAATGTTTTGTTATTATTATTAATTATAAAAATATGGATCCACTTAATACCCAAACCCAATCCCACCCCACTCTTCCCAGATTTCTCTTCGTCATCCTCTTCTTAACTCTTGAGAAAGCCTTAAAATCACTTTTTCTTAAGTCATTGTCGATTAATAATATCTCCGAAGAACCCTCTCTTTGCGTTCATCACCATCTCCAGCCCGTTGCCACCATGTTTGTCAAAAACAATCTTTGTTTTACACTCACACTACCCCTCACCACCACCCTTACCTAACCCCACTCGATCTGCTCCCCTCTTCATTTCGTTGATCCTACTCCTATCATCATCTCCAACCATCCTTAATTGCACCTTTCATCTCCAGTTTCCAAATTTGAAATTTGTAACTCAAATGGTTTTAGAAATTGAGAAAGAGAGAGTGAGATGAGAAGAAGATAAGCAGAGAAGGAGGAAGGCAACAACTGAATTGTTGCTGCTGATGGTGGTTTAATTCACCTGATTAGGTTACTTGTTCTCAATCGATCCATGTAATCTATGGAGAATATATGGCTACGTTCGATTCGCCACGTGGGGTTTTAAACCACCGCATAGGGTTTCAGATCGAGATTCACCATCGTCATCGTTTACAGATCGTCACATGTGTGTTGCCATCGCCATCGTCATCTGTGTGCTGCCTAGGGTTTCCTTTGTTCGAAAACCTAGATCTGAAGTAGTGGTCCTTTGTTTGAAACCGAACAGGGGAAACATGAGAAGAGAGTAAAATAGAGATTGAAATTGGTTAGTGTCTTGGAATCGATCTCCTTTGTTTGAAACCGACGATGTCCAGGAGTTGTCGGAGCATTGAAGTCCGTCGATGTGGGTGGTCTGCAGAAGAAGAAGGGGATGGGGAAATGAGTTATCAAATGTAATGACTCATTTCTTTTTTAAATGCAATAATAATTATTTTTTACAATAAACAAATCAATGAATAATTAATAAACAACAAATAAATATAAAATAAATAAATAAATAAGGGCAAAATGGTCTTTTTATGTGCAGAGGGACTAAGCATGCAAGGAAAAACAAACCTAGGGACGGTCCGAGTTAATTTTTGAAAATAAGGACTAAACGTGCTTTTCAGCATATGCACGAGGGACGATTGGTGTAATTTACCCATATATATATATATATATATATATATATATATATATATATATATATATATATATATATATATATATATATATATATATATATATATATATGGGGAGTGGTTCAAATGAGAACCAAAAAAGATTAAGAACCGTAAGAACCTCTAACTTTATATGTTTATAAAGGGTTTAGGGTTTAGGGTAACCCTAAACCCTAAACTCTTTATAAACATATAAAGTTAGAGGTTCTTATGGTTTTTAATCTTTTCTGGTTCTCATTTGAACCACTACCCTAAACCCTAAACCCTTTATAAACACCCTAAATCCTTTATCAACATCTAAAATTAGAGGTTCTTACGGTTCTTAACCTTTTTTGGTTCTCATTTGAACCTTTACATATATATATATATATATCTATATATATATATATATATATATATATATATGTTTAGGTTCTATGGAAAACAAAAAACCCTAAAAAAACCCTAAATATCATAAAAATGCATAAAAAAATACTTAGAGATCACAAAACTTTTTTTTGATTTTTTTTTTTATAAAAGTTCGCTAAAAAAAATAAAAAATCAATTTTTTTATAAAAAAAAAAAAATTTCAAATTTTTTTAGCGCTTTTCTTTAAAACCCTGCGATTGAGATCGGTTGGTTCTTAATCTTTTTTGGTTCTCATTTGAACCACTACCCTAAACCCTAAACCCTTTATAAACACCCTAAATCCTTTATCAACATCCAAAATTAGAGGTTCTTACGGTTCTTAACATTTTTTGGTTCTCATTTGAACCTTTACCTATATATATATATATATATATATATATATATATATATATATATATATATATATATATATATATATAGGTTTAGGTTCTATGGAAAACAAAAAACCCTAAAAAAACCCTAAATATCATAAAAATGCATAAAAAAATACTTAGAGATCACAAAACTTTTTTTTGATTTTTTTTTATAAAAATTCGCTAAAAAAAATAAAAAATCAATTTTTTTTATAAAAAAAAAAAATTTCAATTTTTTTTTCAGCACTTTTCTTTAAAACCCTGCGATTGAGATCGGTTGAAAACTCATAGTTTCCTGAGAACCCAAAACTAAAAGTGGAGCGTTGGATCAAAAATAATTCATTAAGGACATGATCGTCATCTTACCAATTTTATTTAATGTTTAATTTTTTTGTGTTATTTAATATATTAATATAAATATCTAAAAACTACATCATAAATCAAATTTTCATATGTTTTTAAAAATAATATTTTTTTCGTTTTTTTAAGAAAAAGTACAGATTTTTTAATTTTTTTTTATAGAAAACAATAAATTTTGAAAAAAAAATTGAGAGAAATATTTTTTTTAAAAAAACTGCAATTTTTTCAATAAACAACAATTTTTTTTTAAAAAAAAACTGCTTTTTTTTGGGTTTTGTCGTAAAAGCCCCCAATTTTACACAAAATAGTCAGTTATGCCCAAAGTCGGATTTTTGATGTGTTAAAACCCCAAAATACCTGTAAATAGGTTTAGTTTTCCCCCTAAACCGGCTACACAACTTAGGAGGCGTTGACTGGACGCTGATTGAGACTTTTTTGCAGACATGGAGTGCCACGTCAGCGCTACTTTTTTTAAGGAAAAATCTTTAAAAATTAAATGGGAGCCAGAGGGTAGAGAGACTCGAACTCGGGTCTCTTCCCTAGATACCAAGGAGATTTTCATAATCAATGGAAATGTAGCTTCACTAGTAAAAGAACTTATATATTGACAAAAAAAAATTGGTAGGTTTGTGTATTAAGCAGATCAATGGTTGGGCCACATGTGAGGGGACTCAAATATAATTTATAAAGCAGTTGTAGGAGAACATAAAACTGGTCCATAAAAATCATAAAAAGCCCTAAGAAATCTAAAATTAGTTGAGACCACAAACTTGGAATCCAAATTCATGAACATAAAACTTGTCCATAAAAATCATAAAAAAACCTAAGAAATCTAAAATTAGTTGAGACCACAAAGTTGGAATCCAAATTCATGAAGCATTGCATTGACATCTGGCTTTGGCAGCATTTCCAGAATATCAAGAGTAACCTACAAATGACTGATATGAATAAGGCTCTAAATAACAATCTTACAACAACAACAAAAGTCAAAAGGAGCATATATCTGGAACCAAAGTTATCAAATAGTGGGAGCCTATATCATAATCATGTAATCAACTTGAAAAGATAAACATTGAAAGCTTAATCTGCACAATTCTCAAATTGACTACAAAGTGATTTAACCTAATTCTGATAATACAAATTCAAAATTTTATTCAATCATCCAACCAAACAACAATGAAGTAATTTGATTAATTGCTATAAAATGTTAATTAGCAGGATAAATTGAATCAATGGCAACTCATGTTACTAACAGAATGAAGCTACAACTTAAAACAAATAACACAAATTTAGGAGAATTTCTGATGCGCAAATCCGCTGATTTACTCAAATTTAGGGATTGATCGATGAAACTTAACGGATCATCATAATCTCTGTTCAATATTTCCAATTCAGCGGGAGATCTTTATGAATTAATAGTAATAGCAAATGAAAGCTAAGAGGAAATCTAAGATCGTTGTGCAGATGTCTAGATGATTGATACCTGATTTAGTGCGAGGGCGACCGGTTTTGCAACGCCTAAGGTAGGGAAAAAACTACGTTCGATATGGAGTTGACCTCAATCAGACACGTTCGACTTCGATTGTCGGAAGAAAATGAAGATTAGCAACACACAACGAAATTACTTCCCACAGAACAACTTGATGTCGACCTCAATACGTTCAACTACCAAGCCCCAAACCAGATGATATCAATTATGATGCTAACGATCCCAAGTAACTTGTTCGATTCCAAGCAAAGACTGAAGCTCCTTGGCGTCATTTTGGAGCCCTAACTGATCAATTAGGGCTTGACTCTCAGCTTCTTCTTTGTTTTTGATGACGGCTAAGGGAGATTGGCGATGTAGGCGGTGGTCTCTGATAATGACCTAGATGCGGTGCTGAAGATTCGACTCGCCGGTGTCGGTTGTGGGGGAAGCGGAATCGTGACACCAAAATCGGAGAAGGTGAGGAGCGTTTGGGGAAGATCGAATGTTACGTCTGGAATAGTTTGGGGAATTTTTTTTTCTTTTTAGCGATTTAACAAATGTAATAAACTAATAATATACTTGTTTCCAATAATACCCTTTAGTAATTTAATTGGTAATACCCCCGCCTCTTTAGTTTTCTAATTATTTACAAAACTGCCACCTTCCATCTTGACCGTCCTTTATTTTGATCCAATGTTCCACTTTTAGTTCTCGAGTTATCGGGAAACTATGAGTTCTCAAATGATCCTTCATCTCTCTCTCTCTCTCTCTCTCTCTCTCTCTTTCTCTCTCTCTCTCTCTCTCTATATATATATATATATATATATATATATATATATATATATATATATATATATATATATAGAGAGAGAGAGAGAGAGAGAGAGAGAGAGAGAGAGAAAGGAGCGTTCAACCGAGAGCATTTATTATCACGAGAACATTTGAGAACAAATTTGGACCACATAATTTTTTTAATTAAAATTATAAAATAATATTCATATAAATCAAAAAATAGTTACAAACAATTAAAAAACCCACTAGCTAACACCACTCACCACCCAACCAACACAACCCGCTACCACCACCCGCCACCACCACCCATCACTAACCACCACCACCAACCACCACCCACCACCCATCACTAACCACCACCCATCACCACCACCCGTCACCACCATCACTACCCACCACCATCACCACCCAACCACCACCACCCACCTTAACCACCCATCATTACCGCCTGCCACCACCACCCACAACCACTACCTACCACCCATCACCACCACCCATCACTACCCACCACCACCAACCACCACCCACCACCACCACCACTCACCACTAACCACCACCACCCACCACCCACCACCACCACCAACCACCACCCGCCACCACCATCACCACCCACCAACATCACCACCCAACCACCACCGCCTGCCAACACCACCCATATCTACCCCCCATCACCACCACCCATAACCATTACCTACCACCCATCACCACCAGCCGCCACCACCACCCATCACTACCCATCCACCCACCCACCACCATCACCACCCACCTTCACCACCCATTACCATCGCCCGCCACCACCACCAACAACCATTACCTACCACCCATCACCACCACCACCACCCATCACTACTCACCGCCACCAACCACTACCCACCACTCATTACTACCAACCACCACCCGCCACCACTGTAACGCCTGTGTTTCCGGGCTTGCCATTTTTAGCAATGTAATAGTCTAGGTTAACCTTTGTAACCCGTTTTGAAATAATAAGAATGTATTATTTGAGTATTATGTGTTTTGTGCTTAATTGCTTAATTATGTGGTCTGATTAATTAAGAATAAAAATAAGCGTCAAAATTTAAGTCTAAAATAAACTTAATATCTTTGGTTAATGTTGTAGTAGTTGAAACGAGGTTTCCGAATATATATAGAACGTCCAAATCTGACTTCGTATGAGGAAGTTATGATTTATCGAAGTTTCGACTTAGCGGTATGCAGCCTGAAATACTCGATTTGAGATCGAGCGGATTTTAGCCGAAGCATTCTAAACGAGGATCGAAGGTCTCGTTGTTGGTATCGAAGCGATAAAAAGTTAGGTGAGAACGGACGTCAAACGAAGAAGTTATGAATTTATAACGAAAGTTTCTGTCGCGGCCTATTAAAAATAAATAATAAAAATAAAATCGAAATTAGCCGACGGAGTCTAAACGAAAGTTGTAGAGCGTAGTCTCACCTTCGCGTGGATATAAAGAACGTCGAAAACGGAGTTCGTATGAAGAAGATATGAATTTCCGAAGTTTATTAATTATTTTGTATTTATTTTTAATCTTAAATTCCAGCCTTATCCGAAGACGAGTCAGCGGTCCGATCCGACGTACGCCCCGCGTACTCCGAAGAGTGTCGACACTTCGGATGACGCATGCAGTGACGATTTCGGAGGCCAGTACGCCCCGCGTACTCCGAGGCTCCAGCCTCTATAAAAGGAATCCGAAGGCAGCCGAGTCTTTTGCCAATTTCTTCTCTTCTCTCTCCCGTTTTGCATTGTTTTGCGTGCCAGAAATACCCCGAAGCCCCGATATTATTATTGAGCCCTGAGGCAAGTCCCGAGATCCCGAAGATCCCGAGAAGTGCGGTTCTTGAGTCGAAGCTCTGCCCGCGAGAAGTTCGATTTTTGTGAAGATCTTCCAGATCTGCTGAGGATTACTACTTCTGCAAGTCGTAGTGCTGTCCGATCATCTTCTGATCAAGTGAGTGTATACTACCTTTCATAAACACGATAATAATACAAGTGTGGTTTGAGTGTATTAAGTAAATTGTGGTTTATATGTGTGAGGGTGTAGTTACTTTCTTCTAACAAGTAACTATGAAGTATTTTATGCGATATACTTGTTATGTGTATATTTTGTGATTGTATGCGTGAATGGATATTCACTTTATTCCATCTCATAGATCTGAATTGCTTTCTATGAAATACGTGTTACGTGGGTATGCCTCATCTGTTATGTGGAATATATATTGAATGAAAATGATATACAGGTTTTAAACTATGTATGAAAGTATATATTTTATCTACTAATATGTTGGGTAGAACATGGGTAGATAGTTGGTGTGTAATAAACATATGAGAGGCCTCGATGTTGTTGTTGTTGTTGATCTAGTTATTCAGCGGAGTATGGATAACGACCACAAACTCTTTCTAGACAGTCCAGTGGAACGCTAGCAGGTTCATAACCTGTAGGTGTTGTGAACGATGTGTTCACCGGTGTACTCTATCCCCCTCATGGTTGCCTTAAGGAAATCTATTGTTGAGGAAACCCCTTCGCAGTGATGTCCGTCCCGATGAAAATCCTAGATTAGGTCCCTTGAGATAGATGTTATTTTAGGGACGTAAAGTGAGGATAACGGGAATGGGTAATCGGGATAGTGATTGGTTGGTGAAATTAAATATAATTTATTTATTGTGGGTTGAAAACCCTATATGCTCACCAGGCTCCCAAGCCTGACCCACTCAGTTTTATTTGTATTACAGGTAGTGGCGCGAGGGCATAAGATGGTTGAATCATCAAGTTGTTTTGTTTACAAGTCTGTATATGTATATATTTGTTGAATGACTTGTAATGTTATCGTTTATGCTTTATGGTCTGTATCGGAACATGACATCCCGAGTTTTGATTATATAATGAAAATGCATCTCTTGATGAAATGCTTTGATAAATATTATTTGATCATGTTTTGTTTTGGGAACAAATTCTGCAACTCTTTCAAATCAAAATGATTTACTTTGAAATTATTTAAAAGCATAAATGAAAATCGGTCTTTTCTGGCCGTGATTTTGGGGATGTCATAGTTGGTATCAGAGCATTAGTTTAAGCGAACTAGGAATTTGTTGGATTTCTAGACTTAAACTTAGAATGCTAAGTGGAATTTTGAGAGGTGTGTCTGTTGGATTTTAGACACGAGCACTAGTTATTTTAGGAAAGTTGCCTAAAATGCTTCTATGTGCTAAATGTTATATGTTGCCATATATGATATTAATTGTTCGGATCTACGGTCTGTTGCCGACCGGATCTGGAAACCTTATGTGTGTAGGATTCTAAGCGTATGTATACGAAATTAGAACTAGCATGTAAACGTTTCGGAGTAATAAGGATGATTTGAATATCTATCATGAATGAGGATCTAAATTTCACCTTATTCGGTGTGTAGATCAAACATGGTGAGAACGAGGAGTGGCGTTGGAAACGCGGATGAAAACAGGAATCAACCGCTAGTGATTGAGCAAATACCTGTTGTAGCAGCAGCACCAGAACCCATAACAATGGCTGCAGTGCAAGCCATGATTCGGGCTATGCTAGCCGAACAAAGGGAGGAGATGCGACAGATGTTGCGTGATAATAAGGATGAACCTATCATACCTATTGAGGAACCCGAATTGATCCCTGAGCAATCGGAGGAAGGGAACAATAGTCGCATTATGAGTCAAGTTGGGTGTAACATCGTAAATTTTAAACAAAATTTTCATTTCAAAATAAGTTATTTTCATTCAAACAAGGCATAAACATTTCAATTGTCATGTCAAAATTTCAAGTCATCTAAATCCCAAGATCACAAAACATCCTTCAGTGTGTACAGATCACGCCGGCGCCTTCCCACGGTCCTCGCTAGTACCTGAAACACATACATAACAACTGTAAGCATAAATGCTTAGTGAGTTCCCCAATATACAACTTACGCACATACGCCTTTCCAGGCCCTGACCTTCCGGTCCATGTGTCTCAGGGGACTTCTGTCCCTGCTGGGTAAACCTTCCGGTCCACAACACAACGCCTTCCGGCCCATAACATATTCGCCTTCCAGCCCATAACATAATGCCTTCCGGCCCATATCAAATATATCATACATAGCACATAAAACACACATATCACATATCATATCTGACCTTCCGGTCACACAGTCAAACCCTTCCGGGTACAGTATAGTGAGAAGACTCACCTCGTGAATGTCGAAAGCTAGCAAATCCCGAAGTCACTCGTACTCGATCCGCCGAGCTATAATCTCCCTATAATATCATACATCTCTTATTAACACTTTTATCTTCTAAGTTTGACTATCCCTAAGAGGTCAAACATAGGTCAACTCTGGTCAACGGTCAACGGTCAACGGTCAACCTGACCTGACTCAGCGAGTGCTAGGGCGACTCGGCGAGTCTAGACGTCCTCACCAGTTCTCTAAGATTCCCTTTCTACTCGTCGAGTATCCTCCTTGACTCGACGAGTTTCTCCTGGAAGAATCGCGGGGCCACCCCGACTCAACTCGCCGAGTCTGAAGAACAACTCGACGAGTCCCAGTTAATCTTCAAGCTACTCGCCGAGTCTGTTCATCGGACTCGGCGAGTCCATGCCATGCAACCGCTCAAACTGCTTTCTAAGGTCAGAACTGCTCCGACCATTCCTAGGTCTGGCCTTCCTAGACTGATTCATCACGTAAGGTCCTCATTTCGGTGCTCATAATACACCCCATGACTCATAATTTACATTTTGACCTAAGGCATAAGGATTCCAATCCAAAACCTCCATTGATTCCCGAAATGCTCAGGCATGGGACATTCTGGACCTCCAAAGGTCCCAATACAGAGTTCCAATCGCTTGGGGGACTAAGGTAACACTCAATCTAGCCACAAAAGGGTTCAATAAACCCTAAATCCATATACACATCAACATAGGCAGAATGTAACTCGAAATATTACCTGAATAACGTGCTCTCTGTGTCCCCAATCCTCAGATCGTGGCTTCCCTTGTTGTTCCCTTAACCAAGCCTCTTCTTCCTTGCAAAACAACACTTCCAAAATCAACAATGGTCTTCAACCTTGCTCCAGACGCTCACAATCGAATTAGGGTTTCTCTCAGAGGACTAGGGTGAACAATGACGGCCATAAAGTCCCTCATATACGTCCTAAACCTGAACGGTTAGGGTTTTCGCTAAACAGCGCAGACTCGCCGAGTCCATATCCGGACTCGTCGAGTCCAGTCGCGAACCCGCGACCAGATCCGCGATCCTACTCGGCGAGTCTAGGCTCCAACTCGCCGAGTCCCCTCTTAAAACACCCAAAATCATAAATATGACAATACCTGAAATTCCGGGCTGTTACAACTCTCCCCCACTAGGACTAGACTTCGCCCTCGAAGTCTCACTCTGAAAATAGCTCCGGATGCTGCTCCCGCATCTCACGCTCCGGCTCGCAAGTCATTTCCGATCCCTTCCGGTGTTGCCACTGAACCAACACCAGAGGTACCTCCTTGTTCCTCAGAACCTTGATCTTCCGATCCCTGATGGCCACTGGTCTCTCGGCATAATTCAGGCTCGCATCCACCTGAATATCCTCTAATGGAACCACTGCCGACTCATCGGCTATACACTTCCTCAATTGCGACACATGAAAAGTGTCGTGGATCTGCCCCAACTCTGCTGGCAACTCCAAACGATAGGCTACCCGACCTACCCTTGCAATCACACGAAATGGCCCAATATACCGGGGTCCCAACTTGCCCCTCTTCCTGAATCGAATCACTCCTTTCCAAGGAGAGACCTTCAGGAGAACGAAGTCGCCGACTTGAAACTCAAGCTCGGATCGGCGTCTGTCTGCATAACTCTTCTGTCGGCTCTGGGCGGTCAATAACCTCTGTCTAACCTGCTGAATCTGCTCTGTAGTCTGAAGCACGATCTCGGTACTGCCCATCACTCTCTGTCCCACCTCTCCCCAGCAAATGGGGGTCCGACACCTCCTACCATACAACAACTCAAAGGGTGGCATACCAATGCTCGAATGATGGTTGTTGTTGTAGGAAAACTCTGCCAAGGGTAAATACGCATCCCAGCTACCCCCGAAATCTAACACACACGCTCGAAGCATGTCCTCCAGCGTCTGAATCGTTCGCTCGCTCTGACCGTCTGTCTGGGGATGGTATGCGGTACCAAAATGCAATTTAGTACCCAGTTCCTCATGGAATTTCTTCCAGAATCTGGAAGTGAAGCGCACATCACGGTCTGAAACAATCGAGATCGGCACGCCATGCCGAGATACCACTTCTCTCACATATATCTCCGCCAACTTCTCCGCTGAAGAACTCTCATTGATGGCAAGGAAGTGTGCACTCTTCGTCAACCTATCCACAATCACCCAAATTGCATCGACCCCTCTGACAGTCCTCGGCAATTTGGTGATGAAATCCATAGTGATCTGTTCCCACTTCCACTCGGGAACCTCCAATGGCTGCAACTTGCCATGCGGTCTCTGGTGCTCGGCCTTAACTCTACGGCAGGTCAAGCACCTCTCAACGAACCATGCGATGTCCCTCTTCATACAGGGCCACCAATACTCTTTCCTCAAATCCAAATACATCTTCGTAGCCCCGGGATGGATCGAGAATTTCGATCGATGAGCCTCTTCCATCAAAGTAATACGCGTACCACCCACGAACGGTACCCAAATCCGACCCTGAAACGTCATAAGCCCTCGTCCATCCGTGACGAACTCTGAAACCAAACCAACGACATGCTCTCTCTTCTGCATCTCTGGTCGCACAGCCTCGGCCTGTGCCCCACGAATAGCACCCAATACTGGAGCTATCACAGTCAATCTCAAACATACATCTCGCATTGGAGTGCTCTCCGCCCTGCGGCTCAATGCATCGGCTACCACATTAGCCTTACCTGGGTGGTACAGGATTTCACAATCATAATCCTTGACCACATCCAACCACCTCCTCTGACGCATATTTAGGTTGGGCTGATCCATCAAATACTTCAAGCTTTTATGGTCCGTGTATATCGTACATCGAACCCCATACAAGTAGTGACGCCAAATCTTGAGAGCGAACACTACTGCCCCCAACTCTAAATCATGCGTGGGATATCTCGCCTTGTGAGGCTTCAGCTGCCTCGACGCATAAGCTATCACATGACCCCTCTGCATCAACACTGCACCCAGCCCTGAAATCGATGCATCGCAATATACTACAAAATCTTCCATCCCTTCTGGGAGAGCTAATACCGGGGCTTCGCACAACCTTTGGCGAAGTGTCTCAAAGGAGGTCTGCTGCTCGGGTCCCCAAGAGAATGCAACACCCTTCCGGGTCAATCTGGTGAGCGGCACTGTGATCTTGGAGAAATCCTTAATAAATCTCCGATAATATCCTGCCAACCCAAGGAAGCTCCTGATCTCAGAAGGTGACTTCGGCACCTCCCAACTCATCACCGCCTCAACCTTGGCCGGATCGACCAATATCCCTTCCTGATTAACAACATGTCCTAGGAATTGGACCTCCCGCAACCAGAAGTCACATTTGGAGAACTTTGCATAAAGCTTCTCCGATCTCAGTACCTCAAGGACCTCCCTCAAATGCTCCTCATGCTGCTCTCTAGATCTCGAATACACTAGAATATCATCGATAAATACAATCACTGACCGATCCAACATCGGCCTGCATACTCTGTTCATGAGATCCATGAACACAGCCGGGGCATTGGTGAGCCCGAAAGGCATCACCACAAACTCATAATGCCCATATCGCGTCCTAAACGCTGTCTTCTGGACGTCCTCATCCCGCACTCTCACCTGATGGTACCCTGACCTCAGATCGATCTTGGAAAACCAAGGTGCTCCCTGCAACTGATCGAATAAATCATCGATCCTCAGTAACGGGTAACGGTTCTTGACCGTCAACTTGTTCAACTCCCGGTAATCAATGCACATCCGGTGTGAACCATCCTTCTTCTTGACGAACAGAATAGGTGCTCCCCACGGCGAACTGCTCGGCCGAATGAATCCCTTCCCCAGCAACTCCTGAAGCTGCAAGGACAACTCTTGCATCTCTGGAGGTGCAAGACGATAAGGCACCTTAGCAATGGGCGCGGCCCCCGGAACCAGATCGATACCAAACTCTACTTGCCTCACAGGAGGTACTCCCGGAAGCTCCTCGGGGAAAACATATGGAAACTCACGCACCACTGGGACCTCCTCAACTGATCTCGGTCTCTCGGAAACCTCCCGCATATCCATCACATACGCCACAAAACCCTTACAGCCCTGCTGTAGGCACTGCCTCGCCCTAGCGGCCGAACAAAAAGCTGATCCCGAACGGGTACCCTCGCCGTACACCGAAAGAATTCCCCCACTAGGGTCTCGTATAGTCACCAGCTGACGCTCACAGTCGATGACGGCGCCGAATCGGCTCAACCAGTCCATGCCCACAATGACACAGACATCACCCATCGCAATAGGAATCAGGTCAATCGGAAACTCGACCCCGAAAATCTCTAACACACATCCCCGGAGAACCTCCGTGGCACAAATCACTCTTTCGTCATCTATAAAAACTCTCATAGGCCGACTCAACGGCTCACGACTAACGCTGATATGCTGACTAAAAGCCAAGGATACAAAGGACCGACTCGCACTCGAGTCAAATAACACTAAAGCAGGCACAGAGTTCACAAGGAAAGTACCTACGCATATCCTAACATAAGCATAACATCTCGACATCAAAATAAATACATGAAATAAAGCATACCTGCCACAACATCGGGCGCAACGCGGACCTCCTCCGCAGTCAGCTGAAAGGCTCTCCCACGAGCCCTCGGGGCCTCGGCCTTCACCGGTCGAGTCGCAGTAGCTCCGGCAGTAGGTGCAGATCCCTGAAGAAGCTGGGGGCACTCGGCCTTCCGATGGCCTGTCTGGTTGCAATGAAAGCAAACCGTAAACCCCTTGGGGCACTCCCTAGCAGTGTGCCCCTCCTTGCCACACTTGTAGCAAGCACCAGATCGACATGCCCCATCATGACCCTTGCCGCACTTTCCGCAAGTGCGGCCCTTCGGACCTCCCGTCCTCGAATCGGCGGACTTAGTCCGCTTGGCTGCCGGCTGAGACTGAGCCGGCCGCCGGTCCACCCGCTGAGACTCGGCCTCCTCCCTGGCCTGGGTCTCCAACTCAATCTCGCGCTTCCTGGCATTCGCCTGAAGCTCAGCAAAGGTATGATAGGTGGAGTTTGACACAAACTCCCGAATATCCCTCCTCAAAATACCCAAGTACCGGCTTATCCGAGCCTGCTCTGTGGACACCAGCTCGGGGCAGAACATCGCCCTCTCATGAAACTTCCACGTGATCACCGCAACCGAATCAGTACCCTGCTTGAGGGTCAAGAACTCCTGAACCAATCGTTCCCTCTCCACCGGGGGAACGTACTCGTCTCTGAACATAGAGGTAAACCCCTCCCATGTCACTGCTGAAATCTCTGCCAAAGTGAAGTTCGCCGTCACGAACTTCCACCAATCCTTCGCTCCCAGACGGAGCTGGTTCAAAGCGAACCGTACCCTCAGATGCTCCGGACATGAACAAGTGTAGAAGCACCCCTCAATATCAGCGATCCACCTCATCGCAGCAATCGGGTCCTGCGTCCCATCAAACTCAGGTGGCTTCATGTTGCTGAACTCCCGAAACAGCAACGAGTCACCCCCTTGTGGCCTGGCAGCGGCCACAGCTGCGGTAGCTGCAGCGGCTGCAGCCTCAGTCAATGCGGCGTACCGCTCCTCAAAAGTCTCCATCAAGGTGGTCTTAATAGACCCGAACATCTCCGGAATCTCAGCCCGGATCGCCGCAGCCACCTCCTCGTGAATCATCTGACGAATCTCCTCGTCACTCACACCGCTCGTACTCGCTCCGTGGCGTGGTCTAACCATGCTGTCTCTGAAATACAACATAAAACTATCTGTTGGGTCAAAATATGGTTTATACTTTACTTTTCTGGGCATTGTATTTTTGTGTAATAATTGTGGAGTTTTCGGTCTAGTTTACGGCTGAGTTTACGGCCGTAAACACCTTACGGCCATAAACTCATTTACGGCCCATATGTTTCCGGCCCATATCCAACATGTATAAATAGAGGTGTTAGGGTGAGGAGTAAAGATTGATGAACTAGATGAACTAGAGAGTTTACGGCCAGAGAGAAACGGGAGTTTTATTTGTGTGTGAATCTTGTGTAAGGAATTTCATTCATATCATTAATACAATCAAGATTCATCATATTCTTCTTCTTCTTCTCTTCTATTTTATTTTGCATCATCCGTTTGATTGGGATTCCGCACCATCAAATGGATCTGACTGATACACGGGCATTTTAGGGACTTACAATTGGTATCAGAGCCAAGTTGTATCAGTAAAAAGGTTTTATTTCGTTTAAAATTTCGAATATTCTGTGTTTACGGTCCAAGCTTACGGCCGTAAACACCGAGTTCTTGGGCCGTAAACTCTATTTGGGGCATTATTTGATCTTATTTTCGAAATATTTTTGCGTTTTTGGATAGATCTCGCAAAAATAAGGGGGGTTTGTTCTTTGTGTTTTTCATAAAAAGAGGTTTTTTATCGAGTTTTGGAGCTTCAAAGTCGAATTTTCACGTAACCGGAAACTGTTTACGGCTGGAGCTTACGGCCGGAAACTATTTACGGCCGGCGGCGGCATTGGTGTTTGCGGCTAGGGTTTCCGAGCTTGCGGCTCAGGGTTTGCGGTCGGCTTGTCTGCGGCTCAGATCGGCTCGGCTTGTCTGCGGAGATCTCGGCTCGGCAGCGGCTTGCAACTAGGCGGCTTACGGATCTCGGCTTGGTGAATCGCGGCTCGGTAGCTCGGCTCGGTGGAAGAGAGCTCAGCTCAGCAGCTCTCGTTAGCGCCTTAAAAATCGAAAGGGTTTTGGGGGTTGCCGGGGTTCGAACACGGGACCCAAGGCAGCCACTTAACCAAGTCGACCAACTGATTGCTTGTTCCAATCCTCCGAAAATTAAAATATAACCCGTTTTTCTCGGTACCAATTTCACATTTTTAACACTTTTTACCCCAAAACTCAATTTCTTTTAATTTTAAATTCCTCTTTCATATAAAAAAAAATTAATTAATAAATAATAATAATAATAATAATAAATTGTTTTTATCTTTTTCTTTATTTTTGACTTTTTATTTTAAATTTTGATTTTGACTTTCAAGTTTGACCTTTGATTTTAAAACTTGACTTTTTCGTTTAACCTTTAAAATTTCAAATTAAACTTTTCGGTTTGACTTTTAAGTTTGACTTTTCAAGTTTAGACTTTTGAGTTTAATTTTTAAAATTTGACTTTTAAGGTTGACTTAAAAAAAAAAAAGGCATTTTAAATTTGACGTGTGCTTCTAGTTGTTTTTTAATTAATTGATTTTAAAGTCTACAAGGGGTTTGAAAACATGAAAGAAAGTCGTCAGGATATGTTAAGACAAAATTTCAACTTTTTCAATTTTATCCCTGGAGAAACCTTGGAAGCTCAGTTGCAGCGATTTACTACACTTACTACTGAGATGAATATAGCCGGGATCTTCTTGACTAAGTCCGAGATAAACAAAAAGTTGCTAAATTCACTTCCGAAATCGTGGGATATGAACGTGGCTATCATCAAGAAGACAAAAGATCTCAATCGTCTTAGTATTGTTGAAGTAATTGAAGAGTTTGATGCTTTAAAGAGTTCTGT
Organism: Lactuca serriola; assembly: GCF_051521515.1. Lineage (NCBI taxonomy): Eukaryota > Viridiplantae > Streptophyta > Magnoliopsida > Asterales > Asteraceae > Lactuca > Lactuca serriola. The sequence goes on along the minus strand of NC_136412.1, from coordinate 264,626,333 downwards.
AAACCTTCCGGTCAATGAAGTGTCATGTTCTCATTCATGTGAAGTTTCATCTTCTCAGTCATGTGAAGATACGATTAAATTTCTTCGAGAACAAATTGATGTATTTAAAAGAGAAGTTGAGGACTTGAGATATGAAGGATATCAACTCAGGAAAGGACAGAAACCCCTGAAGGCTGAATTAGAAGCTAAAACCAAGGACTTTAGGAAACTTCAGGAAGACTACAGTAACAAATGTGAAAACTATGATTATGTAGTCAAACAAAATGCTGAGCTAGTGGCTGAAGTTGAATCTTTGAAAGGAAAGTTTGAAACTGCCAAACTTGATGTTAGAAAATATGATTTCTCAAGTGAGGTGGTTGCAAATATGATAGACCAAAGCATGCAGTTTAAAAGGAATCAACACAAGGGTCTAGGGTATGATAGTGTACCTCCTCCTTACAATCATAACTACACATCCATCCCTATGAAACAAGAAGAAATTGACAGGGAGGCACATCTTAAATACGGAAAACCAGCTGGATTTGTGTCAGGAGGAGTTATTAATGTTGAAAATATTGATGCTTCTATTACATGTGCAGGTAAAGTAGCAGAGGATGAGAACAAGGAGAGTTCTTCTAAACAAACAAACGACCCCCTGAACTCTGAATCTGTTGCTTCTAATCAACCTGCCGTTGGTAAATACAGGCCACCAATTCCAACGCAACAAAGTGCCTGTTGTAAGTGTGCATATGGGAACAACAAGAGACAAGGCAAGGATACGCCACCAGGGGCAGGAAGAAACAACTTCACAGTGAAGAAAAAGACATGTTTTCACTGTGGAACACCTGGTCACATTGCCCGAAATTGTCCAAATCGCGCGTATGTTCCCTACTACGCACAAGGCTGGCAGAACACGTCAAGAGGGAGACACTCCAAAAGATACCCCTCGAGATCACGATCAGACATTGACGACTGGAATGCCAAGAAGGCCAAGAATTCAACTCCCAAGGCCAAGCATCCAACCTACAAGGCAAAGAATTTGAATCCCAAGGGCAAGAAGGGAATGCCGGCCAAGAAGCCCAGTTCAAGAGATGCTCCTGTGAAGCCAAGAACGGTTAGGTCAAAGTCATCTCGGCAGTCGGCTTCAAGTTCCAAATCAAGTATTGAGCCACCCATAGGATCGAAAAAGAAATGGGTTAAACCCAACTACAAATGGGTTCCAAAGGCTCACTCTCCCAAATCTCCTAATGCTTCTAATGTTTCTACATCTTCTGTTTGTGATAAGCAGGATATGTCATGGGAGAAAGTATTGTGTGTTGATGACAAAGGTCGACCCAGTTTCAAAATGGACTGGGTTCCGAAGACCAACTGATCCCGCTCTATGCTGGAGCAGCTATGGAGGCATATCATCAGACTTCGGTTTGTTGGTAGTGGCTGCTCCTGGCATATGATTGGGGACATCTCTCAACCGTACAACACTCAGAACATTGTTTGAGAGCATGTGTCCTTTTGCGGGCAAGGAAGAAAGGAAGAGATCACTCATGGGGTTAGTACATAACGACATGAAGAATTTTCGGATCTGTTTTGAGATTATGCGTGCTATTCTCAGACCTTCTGTATGCAAATTCAATCGGTGACTTACGGTTTGCGTTTTCTTCTCTATACTCCTGAGTTTTTCTTAACCTGATTCCCTTTAAAGACTAATTTTTGTTTTATGATAGTTTAAATTTGCGCATTTACTTTCGTTTCTCTCCTATGCACAAATTTAAGGGGGAGAAATAAAAACAAAACAAAAATTAGAAAATTTAAAAAAAATCCAAAAAAAATCCAAAAACATTAGAAAATCAGAAAAAGAAAATGTTGGTTATGAAATGTGCTTGAGGGAGATGTTCTGGGAAGTGATATTATCAAGTGATAATAGGCAACCTGAGTCTGCGTAACGTACCCGAAGTTGAAGGGTCTATGCTCTGACTTGATGCGTCGGTAGGCACGAAAATTTTTGAATGGACTTGACTAGGGAGATTTGAACTTAGGAAATTTATAGACTTGACAAATCTTGACCTAGTTAGATACGTTCATCCTGACAATACGACGCTCAGATAGGTTGAGCAGGGAGATATATATGGGAATCTACTCGTCACATTAATTGAACCCGTACTTGGAATCGTGGCTTAACTTTTCCTCGATGTGCGGATTCTGTCCTTAATTCCGGTTGGATGGGGCGACTGGTAAATTCCGATAAATTAGGTCTGTAGAATATCATTTTCTTTCTTTCTTTCTGTTAGTCATATGTTGTCTCCTTTGCGTGACCTCTAATCCGACCTGGTACACAACATATGCAACTCTATTTCTCTACAGGATATATATATATATATATATATATATATATATATATATATATATATGTGTGTGTGTGTGTGAAATGTATGTGTGAAATACTTCTCATCTGTTAGCCATATGCTGTCTCCTTTGCGCGACTTCTAATCCGACCTGGTACACAGCATATGCAACCTTCTTCTTCTCAACCCCTCTGAAGTAGTTAGCAATATAATTCTGTATCTCTTCTCTCTCTGAATGGTTGTCTGCTCACCCGGTGTAAGGAGTACTCTGGAAGTTCTTGATGGCTGGGGCATATCAGGAAGCGGGAAACACGTTCCAGTACACCTAAAAATTGAACTCATACAGATTGTCTGTAGATCTCGCTGCTCAATTTAGGTGGAAAACAATATCCCTGGTCGTCGTCAGATGAATGGTCCTTAAGATATAGTATCTAAGGAATTAGGATCAGATATAATTTTTAGGAACTTAAGTTCACCTTGTCTTGTAACAAATAGTATGTCCTAAATCTGTCATACTTTTTCGTGTTTAAGTGGACCACAATACCGACGATCGACCAGACAAAGATGTGAATATGAAAGGTACCGACAAGTGGATAAAGGCTGTCTAAAAACTTTGATCCCAAATCACTCTTAAAGTTAAATATCATTTTTATTTTTGTTAAATTTTGTCATAGTTTCTTCTAATTTAAATATTAAGGGAAAATTAAAAAAATTAAAAATAATGAAAAAAACAAAGAAAAATAAAAAAAATTAAAAATCCAAAAATAGTGTTATTTCTGTTTTATTTCTTGTTCAGAAAAATCAAAAATCCAAAAATATTTTTGTTTCTATTTTTTGTGTGCTAAGTTTTCTTTTAGTTTTGTTTTTGTCTTGAATAGTGATTTCAAGTATAGATAAGACTCATGGAGTTTGTGTTGAAGATTTCTGAGCCAAAGCCTCGTCCGTGAGAATCGAAGAATTCTCATTCGAAGGAGCAAGAAATGAAGATTATTCTTTCAACATTCAATCCTTCAACCCAAAAGCAAGGTGAAGCTGAAATTGAAGAATATGTGACGGATTGCATTGAAGCCTCCTCAATCAGTCTGCTGCTATTGTTGTACCTGCTGAAGTGATCTAGAAGATTTGTTCTCTCTGATTTTCTCTCTGAAGATTCTCAAGCTGAATGCGCCATCTTTCAAGAATCAGTACGTCAAGCCTCCTCACCCAATGTGCGTTCAATGCCAAATTCTGAAGAAAACCTCAAGTGCTTAAGATGAAGTCATTCTTTGAAGATTTATATGTTCATCCTGATGCTGTGAAGAAATCGAAGGTTAAAGCTGAAGCCAAGCTCCCATTGAAGATTGACAAGAAGAGCCAGCTACTTTTTAGGGGGAGCTTGTTGGGTCATTAAGAAAAGAAAGTTATAAACCAAGGGGGAGATTGTTGGGTCAAAATATGGTTTATACTTTACTTTTCTGGGCATTGTATTTTTGTGTAATAATTGTGGAGTTTTCGGTCTAGTTTACGGCTGAGTTTACGGCCGTAAACACCTTACGGCCATAAACTCATTTACGGCCCATATGTTTCCGGCCCATATCCAACATGTATAAATAGAGGTGTTAGGGTGAGGAGTAAAGATTGATGAACTAGATGAACTAGAGAGTTTACGGCTAGAGAGAAACGGGAGTTTTATTTGTGTGTGAATCTTGTGTAAGGAATTTCATTCATATCATTAATACAATCAAGATTCATCATATTCTTCTTCTTCTTCTCTTCTATTTTATTTTGCATCATCCGTTTGATTGGGATTCCGCACCATCAAACGGATCTGACTGATACACGGGCATTTTAGGGACTTACACTATCAGAGACTCCATCGAGTATAATTGCACTCGATAACGCAACCCTACTCAGTCTCCGATATCCAGGGATTCTTACTTGGGTCTCCCACTGACCCGGTGTCTTCGGTAGTACGGGCCCAATACTACCGACCACACCGCATCAGCATTCATCCCAAATCTTCCTCCCTAAACCCCGGATAGTGAGTACTCTACCTCTGATATGCACTATCTATCTGCACGCTATCAAAGCATCTCATATCGGCAACCTCCCTAGACTAAGGCATCACAAATCAGGCCACTCTAGTCCTATCATGAATACCTAGTCTTCTAGCATGCATAACAATTCATATCATAACTTATCTCATAACATAACATTGTAAGGTATTTTGGGGATCTTTACCGTTCGGGCGCTGACTGATCGTACACACTGCTTCTTTCTTGTTTACTACAAAATCATTTATAAGAGTTTATGCCTTTATTTTTAAAAGTGTTCCTCAAATCCTCGGTTTGAGTTCAGTTACGCCCAAAGGTGCACCCGAATCCCTCAAACCAAGGCTCTGATACCAATTTGTAACACCGTAAATTTTCAAACAAATTTTTCATTTCAAAATAAGTTATTTTCATTCAAACAAGGCATAAACATTTCAATTGTCATGTCAAAATTTCAAGTCATCTAAATCCCAAGATCACAAAACATCCTTCAGTGTGTACAGATCACGCCGGCGCCTTCCCACGGTCCTCGCTAGTACCTGAAACACATACATAACAACTGTAAGCATAAATGCTTAGTGAGTTCCCCAATATACAACTTACGCACATACGCCTTTCCAGGCCCTGACCTTCCGGTCCATGTGTCTCAGGGGACTTCCGTCCCTGCTGGGTAAACCTTCCGGTCCTACCCACGCCGACCTTCCGGTCCACAACACAACGCCTTCCGGCCCATAACATATTCGCCTTCCGGCCCATAACATAATGCCTTCCGGCCCATATCAAATATATCATACATAGCACATAAAACACACATATCACATATCATATCTGACCTTCCGGTCACACAGTCAAACCCTTCCGGGTACAGTATAGTGAGAAGACTCACCTCGTGAATGTCGAAAGCTAGCAAATCCCGAAGTCACTCGTACTCGATCCGCCGAGCTATAATCTCCCTATAATATCATACATCTCTTATTAACACTTTTATCTTCTAAGTTTGACTATCCCTAAGAGGTCAAACATAGGTCAACTCTGATCAACGGTCAACGGTCAACGGTCAACCTGACCTGACTCGGCGAGTGCTAGGGCGACTCGGCGAGTCTAGACGTCCTCACCAGTTCTCTAAGATTCCCTTTCTACTCGTCGAGTATCCTCCTTGACTCGACGAGTTTCTCCTGGAAGAATCGCGGGGCCACCCCGACTCAACTCGCCGAGTCTGAAGAACAACTCGACGAGTCCCAGTTAATCTTCAAGCTACTCGCCGAGTCTGTTCATCGGACTCGGCGAGTCCATGCCATGCAACCGCTCAAACTGCTTTCTAAGGTCAGAACTGCTCCGACCATTCCTAGGTCTGGCCTTCCTAGACTGATTCATCACGTAAGGTCCTCATTTCGGTGCTCATAATACACCCCATGACTCATAATTTACATTTTGACCTAAGGCATAAGGATTCCAATCCAAAACCTCCATTGATTCCCGAAATGCTCAGGCATGGGACATTCTGGACCTCCAAAGGTCCCAATACAGAGTTCCAATCGCTTGGGGGACTAAGGTAACACTCAATCTAGCCACAAAAGGGTTCAATAAACCCTAAATCCATATACACATCAACATAGGCAGAATGTAACTCGAAATATTACCTGAATAACGTGCTCTCTGTGTCCCCAATCCTCAGATCGTGGCTTCCCTTGTTGTTCCCTTAACCAAGCCTCTTCTTCCTTGCAAAACAACACTTCCAAAATCAACAATGGTCTTCAACCTTGCTCCAGACGCTCACAATCGAATTAGGGTTTCTCTCAGAGGACTAGGGTGAACAATGACGGCCATAAAGTCCCTCATATACGTCCTAAACCTGAACGGTTAGGGTTTTCGCTAAACAGCGCAGACTCGCCGAGTCCATATCCGGACTCGTCGAGTCCAGTCGCGAACCCGCGACCAGATCCGCGATCCTACTCGGCGAGTCTAGGCTCCAACTCGCCGAGTCCCCTCTTAAAACACCCAAAATCATAAATATGACAATACCTGAAATTCCGGGCTGTTACAACTCTCCCCCACTAGGACTAGACTTCGCCCTCGAAGTCTCACTCTGAAAATAGCTCCGGATGCTGCTCCCGCATCTCACGCTCCGGCTCGCAAGTCATTTCCGATCCCTTCCGGTGTTGCCACTGAACCAACACCAGAGGTACCTCCTTGTTCCTCAGAACCTTGATCTTCCGATCCCTGATGGCCACTGGTCTCTCGGCATAATTCAGGCTCGCATCCACCTGAATATCCTCTAATGGAACCACTGCCGACTCATCGGCTATACACTTCCTCAATTGCGACACATGAAAAGTGTCGTGGATCTGCCCCAACTCTGCTGGCAACTCCAAACGATAGGCTACCCGGCCTACCCTTGCAATCACACGAAATGGCCCAATATACCGGGGTCCCAACTTGCCCCTCTTCCTGAATCGAATCACTCCTTTCCAAGGAGAGACCTTCAGGAGAACGAAGTCGCCGACTTGAAACTCAAGCTCGGATCGGCGTCTGTCTGCATAACTCTTCTGTCGGCTCTGGGCGGTCAATAACCTCTGTCTAACCTGCTGAATCTGCTCTGTAGTCTGAAGCACGATCTCGGTACTGCCCATCACTCTCTGTCCCACCTCTCCCCAGCAAATGGGGGTCCGACACCTCCTACCATACAACAACTCAAAGGGTGGCATACCAATGCTCGAATGATGGTTGTTGTTGTAGGAAAACTCTGCCAAGGGTAAATACGCATCCCAGCTACCCCCGAAATCTAACACACACGCTCGAAGCATGTCCTCCAGCGTCTGAATCGTTCGCTCGCTCTGACCGTCTGTCTGGGGATGGTATGCGGTACCAAAATGCAATTTAGTACCCAGTTCCTCATGGAATTTCTTCCAGAATCTGGAAGTGAAGCGCACATCACGGTCTGAAACAATCGAGATCGGCACGCCATGCCGAGATACCACTTCTCTCACATATATCTCCGCCAACTTCTCCGCTGAAGAACTCTCATTGATGGCAAGGAAGTGTGCACTCTTCGTCAACCTATCCACAATCACCCAAATTGCATCGACCCCTCTGACAGTCCTCGGCAATTTGGTGATGAAATCCATAGTGATCTGTTCCCACTTCCACTCGGGAACCTCCAATGGCTGCAACTTGCCATGCGGTCTCTGGTGCTCGGCCTTAACTCTACGGCAGGTCAAGCACCTCTCAACGAACCATGCGATGTCCCTCTTCATACAGGGCCACCAATACTCTTTCCTCAAATCCAAATACATCTTCGTAGCCCCGGGATGGATCGAGAATTTCGATCGATGAGCCTCTTCCATCAAAGTAATACGCGTACCACCCACGAACGGTACCCAAATCCGACCCTGAAACGTCATAAGCCCTCGTCCATCCGTGACGAACTCTGAAACCAAACCAACGACATGCTCTCTCTTCTGCATCTCTGGTCGCACAGCCTCGGCCTGTGCCCCACGAATAGCACCCAATACTGGAGCTATCACAGTCAATCTCAAACATACATCTCGCATTGGAGTGCTCTCCGCCCTGCGGCTCAATGCATCGGCTACCACATTAGCCTTACCTGGGTGGTACAGGATTTCACAATCATAATCCTTGACCACATCCAACCACCTCCTCTGACGCATATTTAGGTTGGGCTGATCCATCAAATACTTCAAGCTTTTATGGTCCGTGTATATCGTACATCGAACCCCATACAAGTAGTGACGCCAAATCTTGAGAGCGAACACTACTGCCCCCAACTCTAAATCATGCGTGGGATATCTCGCCTTGTGAGGCTTCAGCTGCCTCGACGCATAAGCTATCACATGACCCCTCTGCATCAACACTGCACCCAGCCCTGAAATCGATGCATCGCAATATACTACAAAATCTTCCATCCCTTCTGGGAGAGCTAATACCGGGGCTTCGCACAACCTTTGGCGAAGTGTCTCAAAGGAGGTCTGCTGCTCGGGTCCCCAAGAGAATGCAACACCCTTCCGGGTCAATCTGGTGAGCGGCACTGTGATCTTGGAGAAATCCTTAATAAATCTCCGATAATATCCTGCCAACCCAAGGAAGCTCCTGATCTCAGAAGGTGACTTCGGCACCTCCCAACTCATCACCGCCTCAACCTTGGCCGGATCGACCAATATCCCTTCCTGATTAACAACATGTCCTAGGAATTGGACCTCCCGCAACCAGAAGTCACATTTGGAGAACTTTGCATAAAGCTTCTCCGATCTCAGTACCTCAAGGACCTCCCTCAAATGCTCCTCATGCTGCTCTCTAGATCTCGAATACACTAGAATATCATCGATAAATACAATCACTGACCGATCCAACATCGGCCTGCATACTCTGTTCATGAGATCCATGAACACAGCCGGGGCATTGGTGAGCCCGAAAGGCATCACCACAAACTCATAATGCCCATATCGCGTCCTAAACGCTGTCTTCTGGACGTCCTCATCCCGCACTCTCACCTGATGGTACCCTGACCTCAGATCGATCTTGGAAAACCAAGGTGCTCCCTGCAACTGATCGAATAAATCATCGATCCTCGGTAACGGGTAACGGTTCTTGACCGTCAACTTGTTCAACTCCCGGTAATCAATGCACATCCGGTGTGAACCATCCTTCTTCTTGACGAACAGAATAGGTGCTCCCCACGGCGAACTGCTCGGCCGAATGAATCCCTTCCCCAGCAACTCCTGAAGCTGCAAGGACAACTCTTGCATCTCTGGAGGTGCAAGACGATAAGGCACCTTAGCAATGGGCGCGGCCCCCGGAACCAGATCGATACCAAACTCTACTTGCCTCACAGGAGGTACTCCCGGAAGCTCCTCGGGGAAAACATATGGAAACTCACGCACCACTGGGACCTCCTCAACTGATCTCGGTCTCTCGGAAACCTCCCGCATATCCATCACATACGCCACAAAACCCTTACAGCCCTGCTGTAGGCACTGCCTCGCCCTAGCGGCCGAACAAAAAGCTGATCCCGAACGGGTACCTTCGCCGTACACCGAAAGAATTCCCCCACTAGGGTCTCGTATAGTCACCAGCTGACGCTCACAGTCGATGACGGCGCCGAATCGGCTCAACCAGTCCATGCCCACAATGACACAGACATCACCCATCGCAATAGGAATCAGGTCAATCGGAAACTCGACCCCGAAAATCTTTAACACACATCCCCGGAGAACCTCCGTGGCACAAATCACTCTTTCGTCATCTATAAAAACTCTCATAGGCCGACTCAACGGCTCACGACTAACGCTGATATGCTGACTAAAAGCCAAGGATACAAAGGACCGACTCGCACTCGAGTCAAATAACACTAAAGCAGGCACAGAGTTCACAAGGAAAGTACCTACGCATATCCTAACATAAGCATAACATCTCGACATCAAAATAAATACATGAAATAAAGCATACCTGCCACAACATCGGGTGCAACGCGGACCTCCTCCGCAGTCAGCTGAAAGGCTCTCCCACGAGCCCTCGGGGCCTCGGCCTTCACCGGTCGAGTCGCAGTAGCTCCGGCAGTAGGTGCAGATCCCTGAAGAAGCTGGGGGCACTCGGCCTTCCGATGGCCTGTCTGGTTGCAATGAAAGCAAACCGTAAACCCCTTGGGGCACTCCCTAGCAGTGTGCCCCTCCTTGCCACACTTGTAGCAAGCACCAGATCGACATGCCCCATCATGACCCTTGCCGCACTTTCCGCAAGTGCGGCCCTTCGGACCTCCCGTCCTCGAATCGGCGGACTTAGTCCGCTTGGCTGCCGGCTGAGACTGAGCCGGCCGCCGGTCCACCCGCTGAGACTCGGCCTCCTCCCTGGCCTGGGTCTCCAACTCAATCTCGCGCTTCCTGGCATTCGCCTGAAGCTCAGCAAAGGTATGATAGGTGGAGTTTGACACAAACTCCCGAATATCCCTCCTCAAAATACCCAAGTACCGGCTTATCCGAGCCTTCTCTGTGGACACCAGCTCGGGGCAGAACATCGCCCTCTCATGAAACTTCCACGTGATCACCGCAACCGAATCAGTACCCTGCTTGAGGGTCAAGAACTCCTGAACCAATCGTTCCCTCTCCACCGGGGGAACGTACTCGTCTCTGAACATAGAGGTAAACCCCTCCCATGTCACTGCTGAAATCTCTGCCAAAGTGAAGTTCGCCGTCACGAACTTCCACCAATCCTTCGCTCCCAGACGGAGCTGGTTCAAAGCGAACCGTACCCTCAGATGCTCCGGACATGAACAAGTGTAGAAGCACCCCTCAATATCAGCGATCCACCTCATCGCAGCAATCGGGTCCTGCGTCCCATCAAACTCAGGTGGCTTCATGTTGCTGAACTCCCGAAACAGCAACGAGTCACCCCCTTGTGGCCTGGCAGCGGCCACAGCTGCGGTAGCTGCAGCGGCTGCAGCCTCAGTCAATGCGGCGTACCGCTCCTCAAAAGTCTCCATCAAGGTGGTCTTAATAGACCCGAACATCTCCGGAATCTCAGCCCGGATCGCCGCAGCCACCTCCTCGTGAATCATCTGACGAATCTCCTCGTCACTCACACCGCTCGTACTCGCTCCGTGGCGTGGTCTAACCATGCTGTCTCTGAAATACAACATAAAACTATCTGTTGGGTCAAAATATGGTTTATACTTTACTTTTCTGGGCATTGTATTTTTGTGTAATAATTGTGGAGTTTTCGGTCTAGTTTACGGCTGAGTTTACGGCCGTAAACACCTTACGGCCATAAACTCATTTACGGCCCATATGTTTCCGGCCCATATCCAACATGTATAAATAGAGGTGTTAGGGTGAGGAGTAAAGATTGATGAACTAGATGAACTAGAGAGTTTACGGCCAGAGAGAAATGGGAGTTTTATTTGTGTGTGAATCTTGTGTAAGGAATTTCATTCATATCATTAATACAATCAAGATTCATCATATTCTTCTTCTTCTTCTCTTCTATTTTATTTTGCATCATCCGTTTGATTGGGATTCCGCACCATCAAATGGATCTGACTGATACACGGGCATTTTAGGGACTTACAATTGGTATCAGAGCCAAGTTGTATCAGTAAAAAGGTTTTATTTCGTTTAAAATTTCGAATATTCTGTGTTTACGGTCCAAGCTTACGGCCGTAAACACCGAGTTCTTGGGCCGTAAACTCTATTTGGGGCATTATTTGATCTTATTTTCGAAATATTTTTGCGTTTTTGGATAGATCTCGCAAAAATAAGGGGGGTTTGTTCTTTGTGTTTTTCATAAAAAGAGGTTTTTTATCGAGTTTTGGAGCTTCAAAGTCGAATTTTCACGTAACCGGAAACTGTTTACGGCTGGAGCTTACGGCCGGAAACTATTTACGGCCGGCGGCGGCATTGGTGTTTGCGGCTAGGGTTTCCGAGCTTGCGGCTCAGGGTTTGCGGTCGGCTTGTCTGCGGCTCAGATCGGCTCGGCTTGTCTGCGGAGATCTCGGCTCGGCAGCGGCTTGCAACTAGGCGGCTTACGGATCTCGGCTTGGTGAATCGCGGCTCGGTAGCTCGGCTCGGTGGAAGAGAGCTCAGCTCAGCAGCTCTCGTTAGCGCCTTAAAAATCGAAAGGGTTTTGGGGGTTGCCGGGGTTCGAACACGGGACCCAAGGCAGCCACTTAACCAAGTCGACCAACTGATTGCTTGTTGCAATCCTCCGAAAATTAAAATATAACCCGTTTTTCTCGGTACCAATTTCACATTTTTAACACTTTTTACCCCAAAACTCAATTTCTTTTAATTTTAAATTCCTCTTTCATATAAAAAAAAATTAATTAATAAATAATAATAATAATAATAATAAATTGTTTTTATCTTTTTCTTTATTTTTGACTTTTTATTTTAAATTTTGATTTTGACTTTCAAGTTTGACCTTTGATTTTAAAACTTGACTTTTTCGTTTAACCTTTAAAATTTCAAATTAAACTTTTCGGTTTGACTTTTAAGTTTGACTTTTCAAGTTTAGACTTTTGAGTTTAATTTTTAAAATTTGACTTTTAAGGTTGACTTAAAAAAAAAGGCATTTTAAATTTGACGTGTGCTTCTAGTTGTTTTTTAATTAATTGATTTTAAAGTCTACAAGGGGTTTGAAAACATGAAAGAAAGTCGTCAGGATATGTTAAGACAAAATTTCAACTTTTTCAATTTTATCCCTGGAGAAACCTTGGAAGCTCAGTTGCAGCGATTTACTACACTTACTACTGAGATGAATATAGCCGGGATCTTCTTGACTAAGTCCGAGATAAACAAAAAGTTGCTAAATTCACTTCCGAAATCGTGGGATATGAACGTGGCTATCATCAAGAAGACAAAAGATCTCAATCGTCTTAGTATTGTTGAAGTAATTGAAGAGTTTGATGCTTTAAAGAGTTCTGTAAACCTTCCGGTCAATGAAGTGTCATGTTCTCATTCATGTGAAGTTTCATCTTCTCAGTCATGTGAAGATACGATTAAATTTCTTCGAGAACAAATTGATGTATTTAAAAGAGAAGTTGAGGACTTGAGATATGAAGGATATCAACTCAGGAAAGGACAGAAACCCCTGAAGGCTGAATTAGAAGCTAAAACCAAGGACTTTAGGAAACTTCAGGAAGACTACAGTAACAAATGTGAAAACTATGATTATGTAGTCAAACAAAATGCTGAGCTAGTGGCTGAAGTTGAATCTTTGAAAGGAAAGTTTGAAACTGCCAAACTTGATGTTAGAAAATATGATTTCTCAAGTGAGGTGGTTGCAAATATGATAGACCAAAGCATGCAGTTTAAAAGGAATCAACACAAGGGTCTAGGGTATGATAGTGTACCTCCTCCTTACAATCATAACTACACATCCATCCCTATGAAACAAGAAGAAATTGACAGGGAGGCACATCTTAAATACGGAAAACCAGCTGGATTTGTGTCAGGAGGAGTTATTAATGTTGAAAATATTGATGCTTCTATTACATGTGCAGGTAAAGTAGCAGAGGATGAGAACAAGGAGAGTTCTTCTAAACAAACAAACGACCCCCTGAACTCTGAATCTGTTGCTTCTAATCAACCTGCCGTTGGTAAATACAGGCCACCAATTCCAACGCAACAAAGTGCCTGTTGTAAGTGTGCATATGGGAACAACAAGAGACAAGGCAAGGATACGCCACCAGGGGCAGGAAGAAACAACTTCACAGTGAAGAAAAAGACATGTTTTCACTGTGGAACACCTGGTCACATTGCCCGAAATTGTCCAAATCGCGCGTATGTTCCCTACTACGCACAAGGCTGGCAGAACACGTCAAGAGGGAGACACTCCAAAAGATACCCCTCGAGATCACGATCAGACATTGACGACTGGAATGCCAAGAAGGCCAAGAATTCAACTCCCAAGGCCAAGCATCCAACCTACAAGGCAAAGAATTTGAATCCCAAGGGCAAGAAGGGAATGCCGGCCAAGAAGCCCAGTTCAAGAGATGCTCCTGTGAAGCCAAGAACGGTTAGGTCAAAGTCATCTCGGCAGTCGGCTTCAAGTTCCAAATCAAGTATTGAGCCACCCATAGGATCGAAAAAGAAATGGGTTAAACCCAACTACAAATGGGTTCCAAAGGCTCACTCTCCCAAATCTCCTAATGCTTCTAATGTTTCTACATCTTCTGTTTGTGATAAGCAGGATATGTCATGGGAGAAAGTATTGTGTGTTGATGACAAAGGTCGACCCAGTTTCAAAATGGACTGGGTTCCGAAGACCAACTGATCCCGCTCTATGCTGGAGCAGCTATGGAGGCATATCATCAGACTTCGGTTTGTTGGTAGTGGCTGCTCCTGGCATATGATTGGGGACATCTCTCAACCGTACAACACTCAGAACATTGTTTGAGAGCATGTGTCCTTTTGCGGGCAAGGAAGAAAGGAAGAGATCACTCATGGGGTTAGTACATAACGACATGAAGAATTTTCGGATCTGTTTTGAGATTATGCGTGCTATTCTCAGACCTTCTGTATGCAAATTCAATCGGTGACTTACGGTTTGCGTTTTCTTCTCTATACTCCTGAGTTTTTCTTAACCTGATTCCCTTTAAAGACTAATTTTTGTTTTATGATAGTTTAAATTTGCGCATTTACTTTCGTTTCTCTCCTATGCACAAATTTAAGGGGGAGAAATAAAAACAAAACAAAAATTAGAAAATTTAAAAAAAATCCAAAAAAAATCCAAAAACATTAGAAAATCAGAAAAAGAAAATGTTGGTTATGAAATGTGCTTGAGGGAGATGTTCTGGGAAGTGATATTATCAAGTGATAATAGGCAACCTGAGTCTGCGTAACGTACCCGAAGTTGAAGGGTCTATGCTCTGACTTGATGCGTCGGTAGGCACGAAAATTTTTGAATGGACTTGACTAGGGAGATTTGAACTTAGGAAATTTATAGACTTGACAAATCTTGACCTAGTTAGATACGTTCATCCTGACAATACGACGCTCAGATAGGTTGAGCAGGGAGATATATATGGGAATCTACTCGTCACATTAATTGAACCCGTACTTGGAATCGTGGCTTAACTTTTCCTCGATGTGCGGATTCTGTCCTTAATTCCGGTTGGATGGGGCGACTGGTAAATTCCGATAAATTAGGTCTGTAGAATATCATTTTCTTTCTTTCTTTCTGTTAGTCATATGTTGTCTCCTTTGCGTGACCTCTAATCCGACCTGGTACACAACATATGCAACTCTATTTCTCTACAGGATATATATATATATATATATATATATATATATATATATGTGTGTGTGTGTGAAATGTATGTGTGAAATACTTCTCATCTGTTAGCCATATGCTGTCTCCTTTGCGCGACTTCTAATCCGACCTGGTACACAGCATATGCAACCTTCTTCTTCTCAACCCCTCTGAAGTAGTTAGCAATATAATTCTGTATCTCTTCTCTCTCTGAATGGTTGTCTGCTCACCCGGTGTAAGGAGTACTCTGGAAGTTCTTGATGGCTGGGGCATATCAGGAAGCGGGAAACACGTTCCAGTACACCTAAAAATTGAACTCATACAGATTGTCTGTAGATCTCGCTGCTCAATTTAGGTGGAAAACAATATCCCTGGTCGTCGTCAGATGAATGGTCCTTAAGATATAGTATCTAAGGAATTAGGATCAGATATAATTTTTAGGAACTTAAGTTCACCTTGTCTTGTAACAAATAGTATGTCCTAAATCTGTCATACTTTTTCGTGTTTAAGTGGACCACAATACCGACGATCGACCAGACAAAGATGTGAATATGAAAGGTACCGACAAGTGGATAAAGGCTGTCTAAAAACTTTGATCCCAAATCACTCTTAAAGTTAAA
This sequence comes from Lactuca serriola, assembly GCF_051521515.1. Taxonomy (NCBI): domain Eukaryota; kingdom Viridiplantae; phylum Streptophyta; class Magnoliopsida; order Asterales; family Asteraceae; genus Lactuca; species Lactuca serriola. The sequence continues at coordinate 264,610,604 of NC_136412.1, read as the reverse complement.
TATCATTTTTATTTTTGTTAAATTTTGTCATAGTTTCTTCTAATTTAAATATTAAGGGAAAATTAAAAAAATTAAAAATAATGAAAAAAACAAAGAAAAATAAAAAAAATTAAAAATCCAAAAATAGTGTTATTTCTGTTTTATTTCTTGTTCAGAAAAATCAAAAATCCAAAAATATTTTTGTTTCTATTTTTTGTGTGCTAAGTTTTCTTTTAGTTTTGTTTTTGTCTTGAATAGTGATTTCAAGTATAGATAAGACTCATGGAGTTTGTGTTGAAGATTTCTGAGCCAAAGCCTCGTCCGTGAGAATCGAAGAATTCTCATTCGAAGGAGCAAGAAATGAAGATTATTCTTTCAACATTCAATCCTTCAACCCAAAAGCAAGGTGAAGCTGAAATTGAAGAATATGTGACGGATTGCATTGAAGCCTCCTCAATCAGTCTGCTGCTATTGTTGTACCTGCTGAAGTGATCTAGAAGATTTGTTCTCTCTGATTTTCTCTCTGAAGATTCTCAAGCTGAATGCGCCATCTTTCAAGAATCAGTACGTCAAGCCTCCTCACCCAATGTGCGTTCAATGCCAAATTCTGAAGAAAACCTCAAGTGCTTAAGATGAAGTCATTCTTTGAAGATTTATATGTTCATCCTGATGCTGTGAAGAAATCGAAGGTTAAAGCTGAAGCCAAGCTCCCATTGAAGATTGACAAGAAGAGCCAGCTACTTTTTAGGGGGAGCTTGTTGGGTCATTAAGAAAAGAAAGTTATAAACCAAGGGGGAGATTGTTGGGTCAAAATATGGTTTATACTTTACTTTTCTGGGCATTGTATTTTTGTGTAATAATTGTGGAGTTTTCGGTCTAGTTTACGGCTGAGTTTACGGCCGTAAACACCTTACGGCCATAAACTCATTTACGGCCCATATGTTTCCGGCCCATATCCAACATGTATAAATAGAGGTGTTAGGGTGAGGAGTAAAGATTGATGAACTAGATGAACTAGAGAGTTTACGGCTAGAGAGAAACGGGAGTTTTATTTGTGTGTGAATCTTGTGTAAGGAATTTCATTCATATCATTAATACAATCAAGATTCATCATATTCTTCTTCTTCTTCTCTTCTATTTTATTTTGCATCATCCGTTTGATTGGGATTCCGCACCATCAAACGGATCTGACTGATACACGGGCATTTTAGGGACTTACACTATCAGAGACTCCATCGAGTATAATTGCACTCGATAACGCAACCCTACTCAGTCTCCGATATCCAGGGATTCTTACTTGGGTCTCCCACTGACCCGGTGTCTTCGGTAGTACGGGCCCAATACTACCGACCACACCGCATCAGCATTCATCCCAAATCTTCCTCCCTAAACCCCGGATAGTGAGTACTCTACCTCTGATATGCACTATCTATCTGCACGCTATCAAAGCATCTCATATCGGCAACCTCCCTAGACTAAGGCATCACAAATCAGGCCACTCTAGTCCTATCATGAATACCTAGTCTTCTAGCATGCATAACAATTCATATCATAACTTATCTCATAACATAACATTGTAAGGTATTTTGGGGATCTTTACCGTTCGGGCGCTGACTGATCGTACACACTGCTTCTTTCTTGTTTACTACAAAATCATTTATAAGAGTTTATGCCTTTATTTTTAAAAGTGTTCCTCAAATCCTCGGTTTGAGTTCAGTTACGCCCAAAGGTGCACCCGAATCCCTCAAACCAAGGCTCTGATACCAATTTGTAACACCGTAAATTTTCAAACAAATTTTTCATTTCAAAATAAGTTATTTTCATTCAAACAAGGCATAAACATTTCAATTGTCATGTCAAAATTTCAAGTCATCTAAATCCCAAGATCACAAAACATCCTTCAGTGTGTACAGATCACGCCGGCGCCTTCCCACGGTCCTCGCTAGTACCTGAAACACATACATAACAACTGTAAGCATAAATGCTTAGTGAGTTCCCCAATATACAACTTACGCACATACGCCTTTCCAGGCCCTGACCTTCCGGTCCATGTGTCTCAGGGGACTTCCGTCCCTGCTGGGTAAACCTTCCGGTCCTACCCACGCCGACCTTCCGGTCCACAACACAACGCCTTCCGGCCCATAACATATTCGCCTTCCGGCCCATAACATAATGCCTTCCGGCCCATATCAAATATATCATACATAGCACATAAAACACACATATCACATATCATATCTGACCTTCCGGTCACACAGTCAAACCCTTCCGGGTACAGTATAGTGAGAAGACTCACCTCGTGAATGTCGAAAGCTAGCAAATCCCGAAGTCACTCGTACTCGATCCGCCGAGCTATAATCTCCCTATAATATCATACATCTCTTATTAACACTTTTATCTTCTAAGTTTGACTATCCCTAAGAGGTCAAACATAGGTCAACTCTGGTCAACGGTCAACGGTCAACGGTCAACCTGACCTGACTCGGCGAGTGCTAGGGCGACTCGGCGAGTCTAGACGTCCTCACCAGTTCTCTAAGATTCCCTTTCTACTCGTCGAGTATCCTCCTTGACTCGACGAGTTTCTCCTGGAAGAATCGCGGGGCCACCCCGACTCAACTCGCCGAGTCTGAAGAACAACTCGACGAGTCCCAGTTAATCTTCAAGCTACTCGCCGAGTCTGTTCATCGGACTCGGCGAGTCCATGCCATGCAACCGCTCAAACTGCTTTCTAAGGTCAGAACTGCTCCGACCATTCCTAGGTCTGGCCTTCCTAGACTGATTCATCACGTAAGGTCCTCATTTCGGTGCTCATAATACACCCCATGACTCATAATTTACATTTTGACCTAAGGCATAAGGATTCCAATCCAAAACCTCCATTGATTCCCGAAATGCTCAGGCATGGGACATTCTGGACCTCCAAAGGTCCCAATACAGAGTTCCAATCGCTTGGGGGACTAAGGTAACACTCAATCTAGCCACAAAAGGGTTCAATAAACCCTAAATCCATATACACATCAACATAGGCAGAATGTAACTCGAAATATTACCTGAATAACGTGCTCTCTGTGTCCCCAATCCTCAGATCGTGGCTTCCCTTGTTGTTCCCTTAACCAAGCCTCTTCTTCCTTGCAAAACAACACTTCCAAAATCAACAATGGTCTTCAACCTTGCTCCAGACGCTCACAATCGAATTAGGGTTTCTCTCAGAGGACTAGGGTGAACAATGATGGCCATAAAGTACCTCATATACGTCCTAAACCTGAACGGTTAGGGTTTTCGCTAAACAGCGCAGACTCTCCGAGTCCATATCCGGACTCGTCGAGTCCAGTTGCGAACCCGCGACCAGATCCGCGATCCTACTCGGCGAGTCTAGGCTCCAACTCGCCGAGTCCCCTCTTAAAACACCCAAAATCATAAATATGACAATACCTGAAATTCCGGGCTGTTACATTGGGACTCAAGGAGAACGAAGGAACGATCCGGAAAGGAGAAACAACAAGGATGAGCGAATGTACAAGAACTTCTTGGGCGCCAAGCTGCCAAGTCTTTCTGGAAGCCCAAAGCCTGTTGAGATAATGGATTGGATCTCCGAAATGGAGATGGTATTTGAATGTTGCGACTGTAGTAACAAACAGAAGACCGTCTTTGCGGTTAGACAACTGAAGACTGGAGTCTTGAGTTGGTGGAAGTTGTTGGCAGATACTATGCCACGAGGAGAAGCCCTGAAAATGTCATGGGAGGAATTCTTGGAACAGTTAAGGGTGCAGTATTGTTCAGAGATAGATCTGAACAATGAGTTCCAAAACTTGAAGAAGGGGAAGATGAGCATAGACGACTATGCTACTGCATTTACTGAGAAAATGAAGTTGTTTCCGTACCTAGTGCCAACGGAACTCTCCAAGATAGAGAGGTTTGCTAATGGACTGCCTGCCGACTTTGGTCCGACAGTCAAGATGGTAACTACTCTGAAAATGGCTGTTCGTGCAACTAAGAATGTGGAGGCCCAGCAGAAGGAAAAGGTTCTGGAAAGGATAGATGTTGGAGAAAAGAGGAAGTTCGATGGAACTTCAGGGTCCAACAAGAAAAACAAGTTCTCGAAGTCTGGTTCGAGGGGAAGTGGAGGTGAAGCGAAATGGTGCGACAAATGTAAGAAGAAGCATCATGGAAGATGTGAGGTGGCGAACACATGCTACAAGTGTGGAAAGCCAGGGCACTATGCCAATGAATGTACCCTCACTAAGAAAGTTTGCTATGGTTGTGGTGAGGAGGGACACATGTCGAGGGACTGCCCGAAGAAGAAAGAGGCAGTTAGACCCAACATTCCACCAAAGCCAAAGGCGAGAGCATTCCAGATGACACTGGAAGCTGCTAAAGATGAAGCTGATGTCGCTTCAGGTACCTTTCTCGTTAACGAATTGCCTGCCCAAATTTTATTTGATTCTGGAGCCAACTACTCCTTTATATCGCTTGAATTTGGTAGAAAGCTAGCTTTGCCTGTTGTTAGACTAGATGATGCCTTATTAGTCGAAGTTGCTAGTGGCAAGTTTGTACCTGTTAGCTATCGCATGAAAAACATCTTAATTGATCTGAATGGGAATAAGTTCCACGAGGAATTATTGCCTATAGAACTAAATGGTTTCGACATCATTTTGGGAATGGATTGGCTTAGCGCCAACAACGCCGAAATTTTATGCAAGAAGAAAATAGTCAAAGTAAACCCGCCTGGGAAAGATTCGTTTATGGTGTACGGGGACAAACGCAGAGTGAATTCTGGAATCATTTCATTGATGAAAGCCAGAAAATGTTTGACCAAGGGGTGTACATCATATCTAGCATTCGTGATTGATGCTAAGAAGGAAAAGAAGGTGATGCAGAATATTCCAGTCGTGTGTAATTATCCGGAAGTATTTCCCGAAGATCTTCCTGGATTACCGCCTGATCGACAAGTGGAATTCCGTATTGACTTGTTTCCAGGAACAACGCCAATTACGAAAGCACCTTATCGATTAGCACCGACGGAGATGAAGGAGCTAATGATGCAACTTCAGGAGTTATTGGATAAAGGTTTCATTAGACCTAGTTCATCACCCTGGGGAGCTCCGATGTTATTTGTGAAGAAGAAAGATGGAAGTATGAGAATGTGCATTGATTACCGAGAGCTGAATAAGGCAACAATAAAGAATAGATATCCGTTGCCAAGGATTTATGACCTGTTTGATCAATTGCAAGGTTCGAGCTATTTCTCGAAGATCGATCTAAGGTCAGGATATCATCAGCTGAAAGTAAGAGAGCAGGATATAGAGAAGACTGCATGTTGGGGTACAAAGTTCTTCATTCATGACTTTGTAAATATTTGACTTTTGTAAAACCCACTTGCATGTGGTGCTTTAGCCTTTAGACTCATTTGTTAGTGAGAGTGAGAGAGAGACATGTAAACACCTCTATATAAGGTGGGTTTGTCCACTTGTAGAGGTGTGCTTGAGAGATGTAGAAGTGAGTTTGTACGTGTGTGTTAATTATGTAGTCTAGATCTAGATCTTTTTTTGTAACACCATATACATTCAATATATCTCTTAAACACCCAAATCACCATGTTAATTGTGCAAGCTTTAATTCCGCATGCCAAACCATGTTCTTTGTCACAACAATTGGTATCAGAGCAGGTCTTCAAGATCAAGGTGATTATTGAAGAACGATTCTCGGTTTGGCAATTTTTGTCGCAATTTGATCAATTTTGGTGAGTCTCTCTCTATGATCTCTCTTAATTTTTTTTAATCGTGCGTTGCGTTTATAATGTTTGATCGTTTTGTCTCGGATTGGATCAAATTTGTTTCAAGCCCAATTGTAGATCCAATCCATTTTATTTCACTGATCACGTCCAAAAACAAATTCAAAATCATTTGATTGAATTTTTTTTTTCATCCGAAAACGAATTCTAAGCCCAATTACAAAATTTTGGTTTACTTACTGTTCTCGATTTGCTTTTGAGCCCAAATTAAATCATTTACTATTCGTGAATTTGTTATTGTTCATTAAATTGTTTGAGCCCATTATTTCAATCCAAAGTACTATTCATCAATCCAAGTTTCAAGCCCAAATTTTATTCCTTATCTGATCAATCGAAAAAGAATTATCTCAAAACGAGGCATCATTTTTTTCCTTAGTCTAATATCGATATTTGGTTTATTTCATGAGCAACTCAATTTTTGTTTGTGAGATTGTGACCTAATTGATAATCGATTCAAGTTGTTTGAAGTTGGCGTCATACTTACTTGTTTGAAATTGAAATTGTAGTCGAACTAATCTGTTATTGTTCACGTTCGGAATCGATTTTGATTAAATCGATTCTCCAATCGATTATTGATGTTTGAGTCCAATCGATTATGATTTCAATTTTGACTAAGTTTTTGATTTTTGGGTCGATAGTTGGTGATATTCTTGATTGAATTGATAAGCTCTCTAGACAAACCTTCATCAGTTCTATAATTTGATTTCTCACTTTGATTAAGAATTGAAAGGTTCATGTGATGTCGATGCCTTTGGATTTTGATAACGAAAGGTCTTTGTGTTTGGATTATCGATTTGAAAGTGGGATTTTAATTTCGAAGAATTGAAATCGATTTGACCAGATTGATTTGTTATTCATTTTGTTTCAAACTGTGAAAAGTGAAACAAAGCTTAATTCTTGGTGTCGATTGGATTTCGAATGGGTAATGAAGAACGAAGGATAAGTGTTTGTTCGTTTATAAGTATCGTTTTGAGTTAAGATTCGAAGACTTGAATGTCGATCTTTGATTGTGGGTTTGGTGAACTGGAATCGACCTTAATTTGGATCGTTAGATACGAAGGTTTGGAAATGAGATGCGAAATCTTGAGTCTGTGGTCTCAATTAACGAAGGTTTGGTTAATTGTTTTCAAAGACTGTGATTGGTGATTTTGATTCGAAGAGTGTTTTGGGTTTGTATGAATATGATTTTGATTCGAAGGGTACTTGCGTTGTTGCTTTGGGAAGAAATGTAAGGAACGAAAGAAAAACGAAGACTCTAAGAATGAAAAATTGATTTTGGAGATCTTGATTGTAAAAAGCGAGGACTCTAAGAAGTGATTGGGACAACCCTTCGTTAGTTTTGTAAATTGAACGAGAAAGTTTAATGTTGGGAAGAACTGGGTTAAGATACGAAGGGTTCCTGTGTTTGTGATTGGAACGAAGAACTGTAAACGAAAAAAATAATAATAATAAAATAAAATAAAATAACATACGAAGGATATTACTGTTCATATTATAGTCTTCGTATGCTTCGTAAGAACTGAAAGGAAGAAACGGTGAGAATGAACCAAAGAAGGAAAAGAAAAGTTTCGGTTATGGCCCTTGAAGTTTCAACTCTTTGACAAAGAAATAAACCCTTCGTATGTTTTATCAAAAAGCTTCGTATGGTTTGCAATTTGTCAAAGTCTTCGTATGTATGGAATGAAAAGGCAGAAGTTACGAAGACAGCCCCTGAACCTTCGATTTTTTGTCACTTCGAAAATTAACACAAGTTTCGAATGTTTGACACTTTTCACCCAAATTCGAAATTTTTTGGAAGTGTCGAATATTTTGGTATGTTTCGTATGTTTGGAACTAGTCTTCGTATGTTTGAGCAAAAAGGGCAGGATTTACGAAGATGGTCCCTGAGACTTCGAATTTTTGGCAGTTTTCACCCAAATTCGAAAGGACTATTTTTTTTGCTGAAAATTGAAGAAAGTGCATTCTAGGCCCCTGCAGTTTGTGCAAATTGACGCTTTCTACCCAACTTTGGAAAAGGGGGAGAGTTTTGCATATTTTGCTGTTTTGGACGCAACAGGTCACTGCAGAATTTTGAAATTGACAATTTCTACCCATTTTTGAGAATTTTTGTCAAAGACGATCCGTGAACGAAACTAAAAATTCAATATTTTTTGGGTTTTCCGGATTGAAGCACAAAGTTTATGCCACATGTTAAGGGGGAGTTTTGACATGAAAAATTCCGAATAGAGCACGTTCTTTTTCCTTTGGAGTTTTATAATCAATTTTTGATTATAAAAAGGGGGAGAAATTTTATATGGAAATTCGAACTTGAATTTTTCATATTACGCGGATTTGAAGACCGAAGTGATCTTGAAGTTTTGAAGCTACGAGATGATGCAATTGGAAGTTCGGAAGTGATGTATTCGAAATGGGTTTGGTTTTATTGAAGATTTTTGGGGTGTGTTTTTATGCGCAACTTTTGGGTGATTATTTGGAGTTTGGAATACTCTTAATCATTCGTTGCTGCTCGGTTTGTATGGTCTCACATCCTAGAGCCCAAATTGAAGAGTCATGGAAGAATTGAAGATTGAAGTTCGTTTCGACATGTGTCACCTTTGAGGATCGAACCGCGTAGTGCTTGATTTTGGAAGATTTGAAGTGGGCCATTCATTCCTAACTTTGAGGGGGAGAATGTTGGGGTACAAAGTTCTTCATTCATGACTTTGTAAATGTTTGACTTTTGTAAAACCCACTTGCATGTGGTGCTTTAGTCTTTAGACTCATTTGTTAGTGAGAGTGAGAGAGAGACATGTAAACACCTCTATATAAGGTGGGTTTGTCCACTTGTAGAGGTGTGCTTGAGAGATGTAGAAGTGAGTTTGTAAGTGTGTGTTAATTATGTAGTCTAGATCTAGATCTTTTTTATGAGATTAAAACTTAATCTTGAAGATCGATTAGATCTTAAACAGGTGAATAAATATTTAAACAGCAAGAATGAACGTAAAACAAAGAATAACTCAAGGATGAATCAAACGTGTCGAATGATTATAAAATAAACCCTCAGAAGAGCTCGATCAAGAACATCAACTGTAGAGGGTTGGAGGTTTACAAGAACGATAAAGAAATCTACACTTCTATCGTAATGATCGTTACTTCTCTTAAATCGTTAACCTAATATGCATGCAAGCATATCTTTATATAGTAAACCTAATAAACTCATGGTTGGACAGGCCCAAAACCGGAGTACAAAATAAATGGACTAACAACCGAGCCCAATGACGCAATCTTCAAACGAGTCTTCAACTCAACAATCTCCCCCTTTGCATCAATTGGAGCGAGATCTTCACTTGTTACTTGGGCCAGCAGCAGCAGGAGGTACCTTCTTCTTCACAGTGTGAAACAGACGAGAGACAAGAGCAAGTATCGTCTGTCTGAATCTGATGTACCACTGGATCATATCGTTGAAATACTTGACATCATCTGCTGCATTCTCTTTACACCGCCGGATGATAAACATCACATGCTCAAGACAAGCAGTGGTATAAAGATGTTTATCCGCTAAAGCAAAGAGGCATTTCCGTCCTTCTGCTCTAGTGAACATGACCGTATTGCGTTTTGGGTCGATCTTGCCCATCTTCATTTGATTGAGATCACTGGCCGATCCCACAGGAGCTATCTTCGGTTTCTTCTTGAAGACTGTGGCTATCTCCTGATCCATTAGGGCGACCTCCATGATGTAACAAACAATCATCCTCTTGAGATGGTCTATAATTGGACCATATTCAGCTTCATTCGTCAAAAGGATGTTGTGCAAAACGATCCAATCATGAGGGTTTAGGTTCGGTAGATCTGCCAATGATATAAGATGTTCGGTTCTAGCAGACCCTCTTATCACCCTGAACCGAACGTTGATGAATCTCCCTTCGGTATAAGGCTTTAAGACCCGAACGTTCACGATCTTCTGAGCGCTCCATGTTTGGTATTGCGGTTGAGCGGCCTTCAGATAGAACTCGATAAGCTTCTTATCGACCTCAGAATTAGGATGAGGGACTTCAAAAATATTGGAGAAGGCGTGGAAGATAAACGCCTTTCGAGTCAACGGCATATCGAACTGCGAATCGACAGAATTTATGCAGTCGAAGGAGATCATCGGTTCGAGCCATAGGATGCTAGGAGTATCTATGGCCTCCTTAATCAGTCTCTCTCGAGTCCAAGCAGGGAAAAGAGTTTTCCTGCTCTCGAGGAGATCGTGGGCTTCTTTCTTCTTTCGTTCAGCTTCTTCAGCTTCACGCGCTACACGATTGATATCATCTTTCTCATTGCGACTGTATTTGCGTTTAAGCAAGTCAGCAATGGTTTCTGTATCATCTTCTTCTTCTTCCTCAGCTATGTTCTTTCCTTTGTCCTTCACACCCGAACCCGAAGTTTGACCAGTCGGAGGTGGTTCGGTTGTGTGAGCAGCTTTTGAGGAAGGAGGTGGTTTCGATCCGGACTTCACTTCTCCCCCTTGTTTCGGATCGGACACGAAACTAGGTAAGCCTTCAACTTTGCTAAGAAGGTCCAGGGCAGGAGCAAGTTTTTCAGCAAGGGTTCGCCTCACCGAATGATTGAGAATCGGATCGTGTGCTTCCAGGATGTTGGATAGGGCAGCGTGTACATCCGAAACACAAGTTTTTATAACCTCCCGTTCGGATCGAAGAGCTTCAAGCTGTTGCTGAGAGTTTGAAAGCTGAGTGCTCTTGACCTTAAGGGCGGTGGTTTTACTTGCCAAAACGTCCATTAATGAGTTTTCGGCAGCGAGATCCTCCTGAAGCTTAGCGAGGCGCTCATCAATGGAGGCACGAAGGGCTGAGTTGTCGTCGCTTATGGATTGGCGAAGTGTAGCGAACGACTGTAACTCCGTTGAGACGAACGTGGCCAATTGTTGAAGGATTGGTTCCAACGTTGTCTTTGTGGCGTCAGCACTCTCCTGTAAGGACTTCAACAGGGAAGAGGCGTCTGAGAATAGTTTATCGACTTTTGCGGTTGCAGCCTCACAGGCTTTTGTGGAGGCATCAATGGCGGTTGTGGCTGAAGCAACAGAATCATGCTGAGCCCTGGAGAAGGCGTCAACAATCTTCTGAAGAGCGGCTTCAGAGAGAGAGGACTGAGTGTTAGAGGATGACGCAAGAAGTAAGTCAACCTTCTCGTTTAGCTCCTTTAGATGCTTCTTTGTTACTGGAGCATCGTCCTCATCGTCACTTTGAACCTGAAACGGACTAAAGTAGACCGAATCGAAGGTCATATTTTCACCGCCAAGGAAGGGGTTGTCTCCATCAGAGGCATGATCTGGAGATGGAGGGGGTGGGGAAGCTGGAGGTGTTGAGGTGTGGGTAGGTTCAGGTTGAGTGTTGGTTGGGGTAGTTTCGGGTGGTTGTTGAGTGTGGATAGGTTCGGTTGTATGCTGGGTGTCGGTTTGAGGTGGTTCAGTTACAGGTGGTGTTTTGGTTGCACTGGTATGAACCCCCGTATCAGATACGTTGGTTGTTACCTTTGCAGTTGTTGTAGTGGTATCTGTGAAAATGGGTGGTGGTATAGGGAAAGAGGTGTTAGGGATGGTGGTAGTGGGGTTTATGGTCGGAATGGAAGTAGGGATTGTTTGAGGAGGTGAGGGAATTAGTGAGACAGGAATTTCCATGTCTGGGGTAGGTGATCAGGGTGGGGTGTTGCCTCTGGGAGGGGTTTCGCCTCTTTGAGAGCCGTCCGAACCCGAACTCTCGCCTTCTGAGTCACTCGAAGAGGAAGCGATAATAAGCTTTCGCCTCGGTTGAGTCTTACTTTTCTTCGGTTGCGGGGACTTGGCAGGTTTGGTTGGTTTCCTCTTCCTGGGAGAAGGACCTTTAGGAGCTTTGGTCACTTGCTTCCCTTTTTCTGCCTTTTTGCCCCTATGAACAGGCTTGTCAGCGTCATGGATTGACTTGAGCATTTCCTATGTAAGTACCCTAGGACCAGACGCCTGAAACTCCTTAATGGTCCTGATGATCCTGCTGTCAGAGGGAACATCGCCATACATTGTCTCCGGAATAGAGCCAGCGAAAGAAAAATTGGATGCATTAGAGACGATGATCTTCGTGGTATGAAAAGTACCGATCGAAGACATCGATGCACCAGCAGCAGGTGAGATATTGAATTTGTTCATCGCCCATTTGGTGATGATTGTCCAGAACCGGGCATACGACACCTCAGAGTGTCGTGAAGAGGAAGAAAGGCTTTGGATGAGTTGCTGCCAGAGAACCAACCCATAGTCAAGATTTACGCCGTTGTAGACGCCGTACAAAATCGACAAGAACAGTCGACTTGAACCATCGGATCCTGAGCTCCGTTCAGATAAGCCCTTGAAGAGGAATGTAAACAGGCCGTTCTATTGTGGCGACAAGCAGGATTTCTTGAACTTCGCGATGGAGGTGAGGACCTCCGTGTACCCCATGTTATAAAACATGTTGTAAAGCATCCCAACCGGAATCGTCTCCGGATTAATTCTTGAAGGGTCAGCAGCCAACCCTAGTAGTGTGCCAAATCGTTGTCGAGAAATGGAGGTCTTGTGATCAGCAACCTCGAAGAACACCCTTTCGACGACTTTGTCATAGTGGGCAGTCGAATACACCTGCGACAGAATCTCCATGGGCACAGATTCAACTCTGGAAAGTGCTGGAGCGATCTGGGAGTACTTCAGGCACTCGATGATCGGAGCCATATAGGAATCGTACAACTGAGGAGTGAGGTCGATCACCAAGCATTGTTGAGGACGAATGGGAAGGATGTGTGAGGTAGCATGGACTGAGGATGATTCTGCCATTGTTGAAGGTGGAAGAAGAAGATGAACAGTGAAGCTTTTGGTAATTTTTGCTCTCTTGGAAAAGTCCGGATGCAGTAAAGAGGTAAATGGGAGTATAGACTGCCTTTTATAGTAGGTGAAAGGAGAGAGAAAAATCGTTTCAAATCTTCTATGGAAATACGAAAAGGTTTCCGGAATGACAGATGCGTGACAGTTAAGGCATGCGACGATCACGTAGGAGAGAGAGTGTCAGATTCCTAGGATCACGCCGCCCAACAAGCGCCGTTTCAGAACATACCGTTTCAAATCCTCACGTGCCTTTAAGCGCCAGAGAGGTGTCGCTTGAAATTCGCACACGCGTCCATGATGTCAGTAAAAGTATGGGCGTTCCCTTTTTACCGTCGTTTGAAATTCAATCCTTTTAACTCCCGCCTGAGTCAACAACGCTTCGTCTTATCTTTTAAATAGCATCTTTTGAATTAACTTCCCACGTGGATGATTGTTGACCACAGCTTTATAATTAATCACCAAAGCAATAAAACAGCCTGTAATTATTAGTAACAGAATTTTGGAAAATCAAAGATTTTCGTGCGAAGAGTGTAAAAAGAAAAGAAATAAAGCAACTCTTTTTAGGAATGACTGTGATGTCAATAATGACACGAAACAAATGATCCCGGGCACGAATCTCTTCCTTCAAGATCAAGAGAGACCTCAAAGTGTTAGTGTGGTTTCCCGTTGAATGACGATCAAACATTTATTGATAAATGTTGAAAGGTTTCTTTTAATAAGGCTACTTAAGGGTGGCTTTCGCTTTGATTCAACAATTCTTATCTTGAAATAAGAAAGAAAGTGAACAAAGTACTTGTGAGACCGGTGTAGTCTGTTGAACAAGTAGGTAGGAATTAATTTGAAATTGGCTTGGAAAATAAAAAAAATCTCAAAAAAAATTAAAAACTGGATCCCAAGGGAAGAAATGTTATGGTGTTTAACAATTTCATAGGAATCACACAAAAATAAAATTTGAGATTTCAGTAGGATACATCCGTCAATTCGTTGGTGAAAACTTGAGCAAATTTATTGTTCACCGTCAATTCAGATTTGGTGTTGAATTTTGGGTTTCACTCAGCTCGTAGTTGCACGAAACTGAGATCATAAACACAGTTGTTGTGTAACCATAAACCTCAGTGGTAATTTCTGAGAGTCTCAAGGGTTACGTTGATGAAATGAATGTAATGGAAATGTAATGGAGATGGTGTAAGAAACAAAAGTACCTCCGCTGCAAAAATAAGGACCAAGCAGAAAATGCTTATCTCATGTGAGAAAAGAGTGAGGTAGCTCATGATTAGAATAAATGGGATAGCCTAATTGGGAAGACAAGGTTTGTTTATACCAAGTCATTAAGGCTATTATTCAGAATCTTATGAGGCTTGGGACACATACAGCAGCATGCTTCTAGGGACACTTAAGTAATCCAACAATTTTATCCCCATAGACGAACGAACACATAAATTAATAAAACATAATAAAAAATAAGTAAGAAAAAAATTTGGAAAGAGTAAGGAAAAAAAACTTTGGAAAAATTTGAAAAACCGAACCCGAACGTTCGGTTGGTTTTGGTTTGAGAAAATTTTGAAAAACCGAACCCGAGCGTTCGGTTGGTTTCGGTTTTGGAAAATTTTGAAAAACCAAACCCGAGCGTTCGGTTGGTTTCGGTTTTGGAAAATTTTGAAAAACCGAACCCGAGCGTTCGGTTGGTTTCGGTTTTGGAAAATTTTGAAAAACCGATGAATTGTGACATGCAATCAGAATATACTTTTGACAATAAGACAAACAACTTTGTACAAGAAATATACAAACAAGAAAACTACCTTTGGGGTGATGAGCGAGTTAGATAATTTAACCGAACCTGAACGTTCGGTCAATTTCGCTTCTTACTTTTGAGGTTGAGAGGTAGTATGAGGTACTGACTCTGATTCCATCATACCTAGCCCTTGTAAAATTCTGTTGAATGATGCTTCAGGAAGAGCTTTGGTAAAGACGTCAGCCAGTTGATCAGTGGTTCGAACAAAGTGTACTTCAACGTTTCCATCTTCCACATGATCTTTGATGAAGTGATACCTCAGTGCTATGTGTTTGGTTTTAGAGTGTTGCACTGGGTTATGATAGATCCTAATTGCACTTTCAGAGTCACAATATAGTGGGATCTTCTTCATATTGAGTCCATAGTCTCGAAGTTGACTCTGGATCCAAATCACTTGGGAGGTGCAAGATGCAGCGGCTATGTATTCAGCTTCGGCAGTAGACAACGACACGCACGTTTGTTTCTTTGATTGCCAGCTCACCAACTTCCCATCAAGGAATTGATAGCCGCCAGTGGTGCTTTTTCTGTCGAGTCCACATCCTCCAAGGTCGGCATCTGAATAGGCTTGAACGAAGAAGCCTGTGTTGGAAGGATACCATAGACCTAAGGAGGCGGTTCGCTTGAGATAACGTAAAATGTTCTTTACTGCAAGCATGTGAGGTTCGCGTGGGTTTGCCTGAAATCTAGCACAGTAACACACAGAAAACATGATGTCAGGCCTGCTAGCAGTAAGATACATCAGTGAGCCTATCATTTGTCGATAGAGCGTGATATCAACAGCCGGTTTGTCTAGGGATGGAGTTAGCTTGGTGCCGAATGCCATTGGGACTTTGACTTTGGAGTCTCCCATCATACCAAACTTTGCAAGGAGAGTCTTCGTGTAAGCTTCCTGATTGATAAAGATGCCTTCAGGTCCCTGTCTAATATTTAAACCAAGGAAAAAGTTAATAGGACCCATTGAGCTCATTTCAAATTTAGTCTCCATCAGCTTTCTGAATTCAGCTGTTAGGCTGGGATTCGTTGAGCCAAAGATGATGTCATCGACATAAATTTGAACTATCATAAGGTGGTTACCTTCCTTTTTGCGAAAGAAGGTTGGGTCAACCGAACCTTGTTTGAATTTGGACATCTTTAAGAATTTAGTTAGCGTTTCATACCAGGCTCTCGGAGCTTGTTTGAGTCCATACACAACTTTATCCAGAATGTAGCAATGATTTGGATACTTTTCGTTCACGAACCCAGGAGGTTGCTCCACGTACACAGTTTCTTCTAGTTCTCCATTAAGAAATGCACACTTGACATCCATTTGGAAAAGTTCGAAGTTTTTGTGGGCAGTATAAGCAAGAAATATTCGTACAGATTCCAGCCTGGCTACAGGAGCGAAAGTCTCTTCATAATCAATCCCTTCCTCCTGACAATATCCTTTTACCACCAGACGAGCTTTGTTCCTTATCACGTTCCCTTCCTTGTCCATTTTATTCCTAAAGACCCATTTGATACCAACAACCGAGGCATCTGGAGGAGTTGGAATGAGGCGCCAGACTTTGTTCCTTTCAAATTCATTCAGTTCGTCTTGCATCGCTTGAACCCAATCGGAGTGATCGAGAGCAGTGTTAACTGTCTTCGGTTCAACTTTTGATACGAAAGAGTTAAACATACAAAACTCAACTTTGGAAAATAAGGATGTCTATTTTGCCTTCAGTTGTGATCGGGTCAGAACCTTTTCAGAGACATCACCAACCACTTGAGAGATAGGATGATCTCTGGTCCATTTGGTGAGAGGAGGATAGTTTGGATCAAAGGTTGGGTCTAGTTCAGCATTGATCATTTCTTCTGGCTCGGATTGGCTTTCGTAGTCGAGTGGCATATCACCATGCTCCCCCTCGATTGATGAGCTATGAGAAACTTGAGGTTCAGAGGTTTCTTGTGGTGCTGGGCTTTCAGGCGTTGATGCACCTTCGGTTGGTGAAGCACTTTCGGTTGGAGTTGGACTTTCGGTAGCAGTTGTAGAGCTTGGCTCCCCCTCAACTGAAGCATCATTGGATGGAGGTTCACCAGAATTCGATCCTCCTTCGTTCATTCTCCTAGCAGCTTCTTCGACAATTTGTTTCATATGGTCTACCTTGTTGTCTGCTGCACCTGCTTCTGAGAGAGTAGCTTTCTCTGGTTCATCAAATAGCTCCATAAATTTCTCGTATAGATTAGCGATTGAGACTGTGACTTGGCCAGTTTGAGGAAAGATTTCCCCAGCTGTGTCTTCTTTGGCCTGTAGCTTTTTGACATAACTATCATCGAAGGTCACATAATAGGTCTCTTCGATTTTCCTCGAATGCTTGTTTAGGACTCTGTATGCTTTGGAAGTGAGAGAGTAGCCCAGAAAGATTCCCTCGTCGGCTTTGACATCGAACTTGTTGCGGTGTTCTTTAGAGTTAAAGATGAAACACCGTGAGCCGAACACGTGGAAAAATTTCACATTAGGCTTCCTGTTGTTGAGAATCTCATATGGTGTAAGCGTGAATCGCTTATTGAGATATGACCTGTTATGTGTAAAACAAGCAGTAGAAATAGCATCAGCCCAAAAATAAAGAGGTAAGGAAGCGAAACTTAGCATTGTTCGGGCAGCTTCACACAAAGATCGGTTTCGTCTTTCGACAATTCCGTTCTGTTGAGGTGTGTAGGGAGCTGAGAAGTTGTGACTTATTCCCTTTTCTGCCAGAAATTCTTCAAATTCCCTGTTCTTGAATTCCAGACCATTGTCGCTCCTGATGTTGCGAACGACCTTCTTGAGCTGTACCTCAATCTGCTTGATGAACACTTTCAGCTTATAAGTCGCTTCAGATTTAAGCTTTAGAAAGAACACCCATGTAAATCGCGAAAAGTCATCAACAACAACAAGAATATACTTGCTACCACCGATGCTTTCGATAGATGATGGACCACATAAATCAATATGAAGTAATTCGAGTGGTTCAACAACTTTTGTGTTAATTATAGATGGATGACTTTGACGACTCTGCTTCCCCATTTCACATGCAGCACACAAATGATCTCTGTCGAACTTGAGCAATGGAAGACCTCGAACATGGCCTCCAGTGACAAGTTTGTTGATGTTTTTAAAATTGAGATGAGAGAGTCTTCGGTGCCACAACCAGCTTTCGTTAGATTGTGCTTTTTATAACAAGCATATAGCTGGGTTTCCTTTGATGGGTTTGAGGTTTAGAGGAAACATTTCACCCTTACGCTCTGATTTGAGAATTACTTTCTTCGTCTTCTTCTCAATAATTTCAGAGCCTTCATCGTCGAATGAGACTTTAAGACCTGTACCTCCAACAAGATGAGATACACTGATGAGGTTGTGTTGCAGTCCTTCCACATATGCCACCTTCCTTATAGTAAAATCACCATTGGTAATCATTCCGTATCCCTTTATGGTGCCGAAAGAGTTGTTTCCAAACTTGACGTTGCCACCATTTGAAAGAGACCTGTATTCCCTGAGCTCTTCTTTCCTTCCTGTCATGTGACGTGAGCAGCCACTATCGATGTACCATTCTTCGTCAAACTGCTCGTCACTGATAACCTGCAAAAATTAAGCAGATTTAGGAACCCAAAGTTTCTTGGGTCCTCGTGAGCCTTTCACAGGAACAGGAATAGTAAGAGAGATGTCAACTACATACGTTCGTTTTATTAGTGTTGTTTCATCTTTCTTTTTGATGGTAAAAACTTTGATTTTATTAGGATTAGGTGCGTTCGGTTTAGATTCTGGTTTGGATGCAGAAACTTTCTGTTTGCCCTTTTGTTCAGCTGATGAATGAGATTTTTGAGAACGAGCTAAGTGAACTTTTGAGTGAGATCGAGATGAATTTGAAGAAGTAGAAGAATTAGATGAGTGAGAAGGGGATGACTTCTTGGCTGGAGACTCTAGGTGACCCTTTTGCTTTTGATCATTGGTGGAACTGACCTTAGAGTTTTGATCTCTTTTGATTTTGGAACCAAACCTTTGCTTTCGGTTGGAGTTGTTCTCTGAACCGAACCTTTGCTTTCGGTTGGAGTCATCTTCAAAACTGAACCTTTGCTTTCGGTTGGTATTCTTTTCCGAACCGAACCTTGGCTTTTGGTTGTTGTGGCTCTCATGCTTTTTAATAGGATTATTCTCAAACTTCAGATTCTTGTCATGATGGGAGAAATATGCATTCTGGGATTGCCAGAATTGTTTCCTTTCAGAGAGATTCTTCGTGTATCTCTGGTTCCTTTCACGTTTCTGATTCCTCATCTGCTTCGGTTGATGATGGATATTGGCTTTCATGTTCGGTTTCTCTTTCGCTGGTTCACTTTGAACTATGGAAGTTTCACTTTGAACTGAGGAACTAGAGGGAATGTCTTCTTTTGCCGAACTTCCATTTTCTAGAGGAATGTCTTTCGTACCACTGGTACTTGGCACATCGAAATTATCTGGCTTGTTCAAGGGTTCTGGTATGTATCTACCTTTACTTATCCATGAGGTCCTTTCTGATAAGCCTACCGTTTCATGTGCATTATCAATTGGAGCTGACCAGAAGAACTCATCGCAACCATCAGCATTGTCTTCGTTTACAATTGCTGTGAGTTCAGCAGTCTGATGTTCGGTTACTCCTGTGACCTTGTAAACTTGATTTGGAGTGGTCCTAACCTTTTGATATACAACGACTTTTTCTGCTAAGATTGGGGACTTTTGTTGGGACACTCGAGCGAACTCCACTGAATTTTCTGAAATTAGATTCTTATGGTTTTTAGGTTCGCTTTTCACAAATTCTGAGCAGTCAACCGTGTCCTCTACAGAAATTTCACTCATATTGTCATCCTCATTAAGCTCAGATGCATTTTCAACATCAATTTTGTTTTCTGAGCTCAAGTTGGCGTTTAAAGAGTCAAATTTTTGTATGGTTTCGGTTCTCAGTTTAAGTCTATCATTTTCATCTAAAAGGTTTTTGAGCATATCTTTATGGTCCTTGGATTTAATGAAAGATTCAATTTTGTCCAGTCCATACATATAGGTCGGATTGACGTCATCAGATGATATTACACTCTCACAATTATAGGCTTCAGCATCAATTTCATCCTCCTTAAACTCAAGGAAGGGCAGAATCATGCGATGGATCTTTTGTCCTATCTCACAGTCCAAGTGAAGCTGAGTAATATTAGTATAAAGACGTTTTGCAATCAAACAAAAAACATTTCGTTGTTTTAACAGCTTTAAATTGTCTCTCTGTAAATAAATGTTTTCGTCTTTTATTTTAACTAATTCAGACTCCTTCAACTCGATCCACATGCGCCGCTCCTCACTCTTCGAAGACGCCCTGCTTAGTTGATCAGTCAGGTTAGAATTGGTGACTCGAGTTTGAGTTAAACTACTATCTAGATGAGAGATTCGAGAGTTAACACTTTTTAGTTCTTTTTCATATGAGCTTTGTGGTACTTTAAATGAAACAAAAACCGATTGTACCTTCTTGATCAGTTCATCAAGCTCGTTGAACTGCACGCTGAGCGGTTTGGCCGTAAAGCACATATCCTCCTGCTCCTTCGGTTCATTGCTTCCACCATCAGTGTTGTATCCCTTCATCTGAGATACTTCAGACACCATCAAGCACCTGCCTCCACTTCTCTCCTCTTTAGCCACACAGGCCTTTCCATGCGAAGGCATCCTCACTTCATCGTCTTCGGAGTCGGTTGACCAGACTTCCACGCCACCGAACTCGTCATCATCAACCGAACCCTGCACAATTAGAGCATTCATGGAAGGGTTAGCGGTAGATTTCTTCTTCCTTATCTCATCAAGCCTTTTCTGCAGCAAAGCTTCCTCATCCTTTTCAGCCATCTTTTTGAGGACACAATCCTTAGCATAGTGATTTTTCCCACCACAGTAGTAACAACTTACTCCAGAATCACCATCTGCCTTCGGTTCCTTCTTGGGCTCTTCAACCTTCGGTTCATTGTTAACCTTTTCTGAACTATAACTTCCCTGCCAGTTTCGATTTTTGTTGCTGGGGAATCTCTTCTTAATGAACCTCTTGGGGTTAGACACCATCATAGCATAATCCTCTGACGTGAGGTCATACTCCTCCAGGTTGAGGTCTTCGTCCTCCATCACAGCTTTACTTTTTGAAAAGAGGGCCAGCGAACCTAGGCTTGAAACAACGTTCTTTTCCTGCAGCACAATCTTCTCCTGGGACTTGAGAATACCCACCAGTTTCGCCAAAGAATATGATTTAAACTGCTCATGGGCTTTAACTGTAGACACCACTGCTCTCCATTCTGATCTTAGACCATTTAGAAACGTAACCTTCTGCTCGATAAGCTTCCTTTCAATGTCATGTTTGATCATCTTGCTGAGAAGATGATTGAAGCGATCGAATGTTTGGGTCACAGTTTCTTCGGTTCCTTGCCTAAATTCTCCAAACTCAGATAAGAGCAAGGTTTGGATAGAGTGTTCAAGATCCTCGTCTGTAGAGTACAGTTCACGAAGTCTATCCCAAACTTCCTTTGCCGTCGTGCATGAGCTTACCAACCTGAAGGTGTCGGACTGAAGGGCGAATCTGATCAATCGTAACGCCTTGATATTACACTGGAATTTATCCTTTTCATCTTGCGCAATATCTTTGACATCCTTCAGTAGATCATTATACTCCTTTTGAGTTTTAATAATCCTCGACGTTGCAGAATGAGAGAAAGGTCCATTAATGATTGCTTCCCATATGAGGTATCCATTATCCTCAGATCCTATAACATAGTCTTCGAAGTGATGCGCCCAGACTTCATAATCATGGGTATATAGGATGGGAATCTTCATGGTTGAACCGATGTTGTTGGAAATATTGATGGGATTCGATTGTGACTCGTCCATTATGATCGAATAACCTGTTCAAAGATCAGACTTGTAATAAATCAGATTAGGGCAAAACAATAAATATCAAGATACGTCAATAATGAGATGACGGCTCAATAAATATCAGTTATTGCGGAAAAACCCTAATTGAAACCTTTTCACAGAAAAGAAAGTGTATTGATTACACAGCCTCCTGCTCTGATACCAATTGATGAGATTAAAACTTAATCTTGAAGATCGATTAGATCTTAAATAGGTGAATAAATATTTAAACAGCAAGAATGAACGTAAAACAAAGAATAACTCAAGGATGAATCAAACGTGTCGAATGATTATAAAATAAACCCTCAGAAGAGCTCGATCAAGAACATCAACTGTAGAGGGTTGGAGGTTTACAAGAACGATAAAGAAATCTACACTTCTATCGTAATGATCGTTACTTCTCTTAAATCGTTAACCTAATATGCATGCAAGCATATCTTTATATAGTAAACCTAATAAACTCACGGTTGGACAGGCCCAAAACCGGAGTACAAAATAAATGGACTAACAGCCGAGCCCAATGACGCAATCTTCAAACGAGTCTTCAACTCAACACTTTTTTTGTAACACCATAGACATTCAATATATCTCTTAAACACCCAAATCACCATGTTCAATTGTGAAAGCTTTAATTCCGCATGCCAAACCATGTTCTTTGTCACAACACTGCATTCAGAACTAGATATGGACACTACGAGTTCTTGGTTATGTCGTTTGGACTAACCAATGCTCCTGCAGCATTCATGGATTTAATGAATAGGGTTTGTAATCCTTTCCTTGATAAATCCGTGATAGTGTTCATAGATGACATTCTGATTTACTCGAAAAGCCAAGAGGAGCATGGCAGACGCTTGCGAGAAGTGTTGGAAGTTTTGAAGAAGGAGAAGTTGTATGCTAAGTTCTCCAAATGTGATTTTTGGATTCGTGAAGTCCAATTCTTGGGTCACGTGGTCAACCAAGAAGGGATAATGGTTGATCCAGCAAAGATTGAAGCTGTGATGAAGTGGGAACAACCGAAAAGTCCCACGGAGATTCGAAGCTTTTTAGGATTAGCTGGATATTACCGAAGGTTTATCCAAGGCTTTTCTTTGATTGCTACTCCATTGTCAGCTTTGACCCACAAAGGAGCTATTTATGCTTGGAGTGATAAGCATAAGGAAGCATTCGAGAAGCTAAAGAAGAAGCTATGCGAGGCACCGATACTTTCTCTACCCGATGGAGTTGAAGACTTCGCCATTTATAGCGATGCGTATGGGGTTGGATTGGGTTGTGTTTTGACCCAAAGAGAAAAGGTGATAGCATATGCATCTCGACAGCTGAAAGAGCATGAAAAGAATTACCCGACTCATGATTTAGAGTTGGCAGCGGTAGTTTTCGCTCTGAAAATATGGAGGCATTACCTCTATGGCACGAAGTGCAAACTTTTCACTGATCATAAGAGTCTCCAATATCTCTTTAATCAGAAGGAATTGAATATGAGGCAACGACGCTGGCTGGAATTACTTAAAGACTATGACTGTGAGATACTTTACCACCCCGGTAAAGCTAATGTTGTTGTTGATGCTCTCAGTCGGAAAGTCAATCTTGAAAGGAAAAGGCCAAGAGCGTTGAGAATTGAAGTTGTCTCGACCATTTTGGAAAGTATAAAGAAAGCTCAAAGCGAAGCTTCTGAGAAGAATGACCGAAAGGAGGAATGTTTGGGCAAAACGTTGGTGTTCGGTGTAAACAGTCACGGACTGAAGGTGTTCCAAGATCGGATTTGGATACCTAAGACAGGAGGAGTCAGAGATCTTCTGATGGAAGAAGCTCACAAAACCATGTACTCGATTCATCCGGGTAGCACTAAAATGTATAGGGACCTGAAACCCTACTACTGGTGGCCGACGATGAAGCTTGATGTTGCAAAGTATGTGGCTGAGTGTGTGACTTGCGCGAGAGTAAAGACACAACATCAGAAACTGTATGGGAGTTTAGAACCTTTGCCTATGCCAATGGGTAAGTGGGAAGACATTGCTATGGATTTTGTCACTAAACTGCCCAGAACAAAGAATGGTCACGACATGATTTGGGTGGTCGTTGATCGATTCACTAAGAGTGCGCATTTCATAGCGGCCAAGGAGAAATGGTCTATGGAAAAGCTTGCGAATTCTTACGTGAAGGAAATTGTGAGGCTTCACGGTGTTCCGTTAACGATTGTATCGGATCGTGATAGCCATTTCACCTCGAGGTTTTGGAAAAGTCTACAAGAGGAATTGGATACCAAGTTGTGTTTAAGTACAGTTTACCATCCGCAGACTGATGGTCAGAGTGAAAGAACGATACAAACGCTTGAAGATATGCTGAGAGCATGTACCTTGGAATTCCTAGGTAATTGGGATGAACATTTACCATTGGTAGAATTTTCCTATAATAATAGTTTCCACTCGAGCATTAAGATGGCACCTTATCAAGCATTGTATGGACAAAAGTGTCGTACGCCGTCTTGTTGGCTTGAGGCTGGGGAAAAGCAGTTTATGGGACCGGAGTTGGTTCATCAAACTGCTGAAAAGTTGAAAATAATTAGGGAAAGAATGTTAGCAGCTCAGGATCGTCAAAAGAGCTATGCTGACAAGAAGCGAAGACTGATGACTTTTGAGGTTGGGGATTCGGTTTTGCTTAAAGTCTCGCCGTGGAAGGGACTTATAAGATTTGGTAAAAGGGGAAAGTTGACTCCAAGGTTTATTGGACCGTTTAAAGTTCTTCAGAGGATTGGGAACCAAGCTTACAAGCTCGAACTACCAGAAGATTTGAATGGAATTCATAACACTTTTCATGTGTGTTATTTGAGGAAGTTCACGGGAGAAGTTCCCGACATAATTCCAATTTCTGAATTGAGAATTGATGAGAACAAAAGGTTGATTGAGGAACCAGAGGCAATTGTTGACCGAAAGACTAAGAAATTGCGACGCAAGATGGTTGGGTTAGTGCTTGTCCGATGGAAACACACGAATGGACCGAATCTCACCTGGGAGACGGAGAGTGACATGATGGGTCGCTATCCGCATTTGTTTTTTGATGTGTGATTCTGGGGACGGAGTCATTCTAACGTGGAGAGAATTGTAACGTCTGTGTTTCCGGGCTTGCCATTTTTAGCAATGTAATAGTGTAGGTTAACCTTTGTAACCCGTTTTGAAATAATAAGAATGTATTATTTGAGTATTATGTGTTTTGTGCTTAATTACTTAATTATGTGGTCTGATTAATTAAGAATAAAATAAGCGTCAAAATTTAAGTGTAAAATAAACTTAATATCTTTGGTTAATGTTGTAGTAGTTGAAACGAGGTTTCCGAATTTATATATAGAACGTCCAAATCTGACTTCGTATGAGGAAGTTATGATTTATTGAAGTTTCGACTTAGCGGTATGCAGCCTGAAATACTCGATTTGAGATCGAGCGGTTTTTAGCCGAAGCATTCTAAACGAGTATCGAAGGTCTCGTTGTTGGTATCGAAGCGATAAAAAGTTAGGCGAGAACGGACGCCAAACGAAGAAGTTATGAATTTATAACGAAAGTTTCTGTCGCGGCCTATTAAAAATAAATAATAAAAATAAAGTCGAAATTAGCCGAAGGAGTCTAAACGAAAGTTGTAGAGCGTAGTCTCACCTTCGCATGGATATAAAGAACGTCGAAAACGGAGTTCGTATGAAGAAGATATGAATTTCCGAAGTTTATTAATTATTTTGTATTTATTTTTAATCTTAAATTCCGGCCTTATCCGAAGACGAGTCAGCGGTCCGATCCGACGTACGCCTCGCGTACTCCGAAGAGTGTCGACACTCCGGATGACGCATGCAGTGACGATTTCGGAGGCCAGTACGCCCCGCGTACTCCGAGGCTCCAGCCTCTATAAAAGGAATCCGAAGGCAGCCGAGTCTTTTGCCAATTTCTTCTCTTCTCTCTCCCGTTTTGCATCGTTTTGCGTGCCAGAAATACCCCGAAGCCCCGGTATTATTCTCGAGCCCCGAGGCAAGTCCCGAGATCCCGAAGATCCCGAGAAGTGCGGTTCCCGAGTCGAAGCTCTGCCCGCGAGAAGTTCGATTTTTGTGAAGATCATCCAGATCTGCTGAGGATTACTACTTCTGCAAGTCGTAGTGCTGTCCGATCGTCTTCTGATCAAGTGAGTGTATACTACCTTTCATAAACATGATAATAATACAAGTGCGGTTTGAGTGTATTAAGTAAATTGTGGTTTATATGTGTGAGGGTGTAGTTACTTTCTTCTAACAAGTAACTATGAAGTATTTTATGCGATATACTTGTTATGTGTATATTTTGTGATTGTATGCGTGAATGGATATTCACTTTATTCCATCTCATAGATCTGAATTGCTTTCTATGAAATATGTGTTACGCGGGTATGCCTCATCTGTTATGGGGAATATATATTGAATGAAAATGATATACAGGTTTTAAACTATGTATGAAAGTATATATTTTATCTACTAATATGTTGGGTAGAACATGGGTAGATAGTTGGTGTGTAATAAACAGATGAGAGGCCTCGATGTTGTTGTTGTTGTTGATCTAGTTATTCAACGGAGTATGGATAACGACCACGGACTCTTTCTAGACAATCCAGTGGAACGCTAGCAGGTTCATAACCTGTAGGTGTTGTGAACGATGTGTTCACCGGTGTACTCTATCCCCCTCATGGTTTCCTTTAGGATATCTATTGTTGAGGAAACCCCTTCGCAGTGATGTCCGTCCCGATGAAAATCCTAGATTAGGTCCCTTGAGATAGATGTTATTTTAGGGACGTAAAGTGAGGATAACGGGAATGGGTAATCGGGATAGTGATTGGTTGGTGAAATTAAATATAATTTATTTATTGTGGGTTGAAAACCCTATATGCTCACCAGGCTCCCAAGCCTGACCCACTCAGTTTTATTTGTATTACAGGTAGTGGCGCGAGGGCATAAGATGGTTGAATCATCAAGTTGTTTTGTTTACAAGTCTGTATATGTATATATTTGTTGAATGACTTGTAATGTTATCGTTTATGCTTTATGGTCTGTATCGGAACATGACATCCCGAGTTTTGATTATATAATGAAAATGCATCTCTTGATGAAATGCTTTGATAAATATTATTTGATCATGTTTTGTTTTGGGAACAAATTCTGCAACTCTTTCAAATCAAAAGGATTTACTCTGAAATTATTTAAAAACATAAATGAAAATTGGACTTTTCTGGCCGTGATTTTGGGGTTGTCATAACCACCCACCACTAAGCCACCACAACCACCACCACTCATCACTACCCACCACCCGCCACCACCACCAACCATCACTTGCCACCACCCACCATCATCACCACCCAACCACTACCACCCACCACCACTACCCACACCCACCTACCACCCATCATTATCACCACAACTTGCAACCACCCACCCACACAACACCACTCATCACCACACACCACCACCACCCTGCCTCCACCACCCCTACCCACACCTACAAAGATTTGTTATTGTGTTTTTGATTCATTAAATTTTCTCTTGTATATAATCACATGTGATTATATGTATCGAATCATATATGATTTATATGTTAGACCGAAGGGTGTGGGAGAGAAGCTTCCCTCACTTTTTGTGGGCCTTACCCCTCTTTCCCTCACTTCTCTTTCCCTCAGCTAAAACCTAAGGAATTGGTGGAAAGCCCTTCCCTCAACTTTTTTTTATTTTATTAAATAAAATTAATGTTTTATATGATTTATAATTTTTAAATTAATACTAAACATAAAATTTAATTAAAAATAAAAAGCATTTCATTAATTAAAATAAAAATTACATTAAAGCTAATATTTAAATAAGTAGCAAAATAAAAAAAACGCAAAAAAAAAAAAAAAAAACCCACAACATAGAAAACATAATTAATATCCTAATTTTATTTAAACCAAAATACGTCACACGGAATCATCGTCTTCGTCGTCGCCTTGATCGTCTTCATCATTCTCCCCAGCGTCACTCTCGTCGTCGGAATCTTCACTCTTGACGAACATATCAGAATCATCGTCTGATTCGTCAAACAAATCATCGTGACAAAACTCTAACTGGGGCTGAATATGAGCCCTATAAATGTGCTCCACCAAATCAGCACAAAGGGCGTGATGGATGTCGCGATTGTGTACTTCTCGTCTATTCACCTTATACTCTTATGTACCAACGGCTACTCCTTCGACATTCAGAAAAGCTTCACTTTCTTTGTACCGACATATCACTCTTCCTTCATCTTCAGGAATCATATTATGCAATATGATACATGCATACATTACGTGTTGTAAACTTTTCACCTCATATGGACTTGCCCCGACCGTTAATACTTGCCAACGTCTCTTAAGTACACCAAATGTTCGCTCCACATCCTTCCTAGCTGACTCTTGCGCCTCTTTAAACTTTTTTCTTTTCTGGTCGTTAGGACATGTAAACGATTTCACAAAAACAGACAAGGGAGGATATATACCATCAGTAAGATAGTATCCACGCTTATATGCTACTCCAGTTGCTTGAAAAGGTACATCGTGCGACTTTCCAAGGTAGATATTGTTGAATACCGGCGACTGGTCTAGCACATTGATGTCATTGTTTGCACCAGCTAGACCAAAGAATGCATGCCATATCCAAAGATCATGTGATGCGATAGCCTCTAGAATGACCGTCGACTCTTTGTGGTCGCCTCTCATGTATTAACCACGCCATGCGTTGGGGCATAATGACCAACTCCAATGCATGCAATCGATACTACCTAGCATTCCAGGGAATCCATGCTTGCCTTCATGCACCGTGTATAATTGGTGGATATCGTTGATAGTTGGTTTGCACAAATATTGTTGCCCATAAACCAAACATATCGCTTTGCAGAACTTGTACACACACTCCCTCATGGTATGGTTTGACATTCTAAAATACTCGTCCCATTTGTCTGCGCCCACGCCGTATGCTAGCTGAGGAATTGCAGCCATGCATTTTTGAATGGGAGAGAAACCTTTTTTCCACCTTGCATCCATTTTCCATTGGAAATATGGAAAGCGGCCTTCCAAATCGCCAACAATACGTAAGAATAGTTCCTTCCTCATCCGGAACCGACGTCGAAACTTTACAGCGTAGATGGTGTCATCAGCAAAATAATCTTTTATAAGGTGATTGTGTCTGGCTTCGTGATTTCTACGCAACGGAGGCTTTCTTAGCTTAGCTCATGCACATGATGTTTCGCCTAGTCGGTTTTGATAGTATGCAACCATTTTCGCCATGACGGAACCGATAAATTTAGCCTCCTCTACAGTCTTCGAATCGGATGATGAAGATGATGACATTTTGAATAATATTTTTTGGAGAGAAATATAGGTTATAGGTTAAAAAAATGGTAGAATGTTGTAGTATTTTTAGGTTAAGCAAAGGGAAAGAAAAAGATATATATATATATATATATATATGTGTGTGTGTGTGTGTGTGTGTGTGTGTGTGTGTGTGTGTGTGTGTGTAACGGCTATATAGCCGTTTGGAATAAAAAAAGAAAAAAAAGCCAGCCAATCGTTTCAAGAGAGAGAGAGAGAGAGAGAGAGTGGGACTCTCTCCCCCCACCCTCTTCCCGCGTTCCCTTTCCTGCACCCACGGTGCGGGAAACGATCCTGCGGTTTCCCCGCTCTTTGCTCCGTTCGGCCTTATTAAATATATATAATCACATGTGATTAAATACACGTGAAAAACTAGTGAATCGAGAATGCAAAAATGAATATTGTCAACGTAAATCATATGTGATTAAATACACATAATTACATGTGATTATATGTATTTAATAAAATATTATTTACGTGGGTCGTATTTATTTTTGTGTTTTCGATTTAATAATTGGCATCGTGTATTAAATCACATGTGATTATATATATTTAATCACATATGATTTACATGGACAATATTTGTTTTCACGTGTTGATTCAATAGTTGTTCTTGTGTATTTAATCACATGTGATTATATTTATTTAGTCACATATGATTTGTATGGAAAAGATTTATTCTTGTGTCGATTCAATAATTGTTCTAATATATTTAATCACATGTGATTATATATATTTAATCACATATGATTTATGTGGACAAGATTCATTATATCTTTCTCAATTCAATAGTTGTACTCATGTACTTAATCACATGTGATTATATGTATCAAATTATATGATTTATATTGATGATATTCATGATTCAATATTTTTTTCTTATGTGTTTAATCATATGTGATTGTATGTATTAACCACACATGATTAATGTCGAAAAAGAAAAACTATTTAATCAAAAACACGAAAATGAATCTTATGTACAGAAATCATATGTGACTAAATGTACAAGAACAAATATTGAACAAGAATGTGAAATGAATATTGTCCATATAAATCATATCTAATTGGATACATATAATCTCATGTAATTAAGCACACAAGAACAACAACTGAATCGAGAACACGAAAATAAATATTTTTCATAAATTTTATGTGATTAGATACATATAATCACATGTGATTATATGCATTTAATCACATAAGATAATGTGGACAATATTTATCTTTGTGTTCTCGATTCAATAGTTGTTCTTATGTATATAATCATATGTGATTATATTTATCTAATCACATATGATTTATATAGACATCATTAGTTTTTGTCCATATAAATCATATGTGATTAGATACATATAATCACATATGATTATATGTATTTAATCACATATGATTACAGTGGACAAAGAACAATTATTGAATCGAGAATGTGACACTGAATCTCATCCACATAAATCATATATGATTTGATATATATATAATCACATGTGATTATATGTATTTAATTGGATATGATTTATGTAGACAATATTTATTTTTCTGTTTCGACTGAATAATTGTTTTTGTGTAAATAATCACATGTGATTATATCTATATAATCACATATGATTTGAGGTGGACAAGATTCATTTTTTCCTTCTCAATTCAATAGTTGTGCTCATGTACTTAATCACATACGATGATACATATAATCACATGTGATAAAATCCATGAGAACAACTATTAAATCAACAAAACAAAAATGAATTATGTCCACATAAATCACATGTGATTAGATTCATATAATCACATGCGATTATATGTATTCAATCACATATGATTAATTTGGATATAGATTTGTTTTCGCGTTCTTGGTTCAATATTTGTTATCGTGTATATAATCACATGTGATTGTATGTATCTAATCACATATGATTTATACAGACAATATTCATTTTTTCCAAATAAAATCATATGTGATTAGAAGCATATAATCACATCCGATTAAATGTATTTAATCACATATGATTAAAGTGGAAAAAAACAATTATTAATCAAGAACGCGAAAATGAATACTAACCACATAAATCATACGTGATTAGATACACTTAATCGCATGTTATTATATGTATCTAATCGCATATGATTTATGTGGACAATATTCTTTTTTGTGTTCTAGATTCAATAGTTCTTCTCGTGTATTTAATCATATGTGATTATACGTATCTAATCACATATCATTTATGTGAATAAGATTCAAATTCACATTCTCAATTCAATATTTGTTATCATGTATTTAATAATATGTCATTATGTATCTAATCACATACTATATGATTAATATATAGACAAAAAACAACTATTGAACCGAAAACACAAAAATAAATCTTGTGCATATAAGTCATATGTGATTAGATCATATAATCACATGTGATTTAATACCCGATAACAAATAACGAATCGAGAATGTGGAAATGAATCTTTTTCCATGTCTCACTAGAGAACAAACTACATTCTGCATTTCCTTGTTCACTCTACCGGATTAGGGTATCCATAAACAATAACATAAAACAACTAATACTTACATAATATGAGAGTGACTGTAACTCACCTCCTTGAACCTGAAAATTAGCTAGCATGAGATAGATGAATCATTTCCTTTCCGACAACCTACAGATCAATTATAACATTATTTAGCTTGTGCTTTGTTGTATTACTCATATAAAACTTATGCATATATTTCCTTATTTTCTCGTTGATTGTAGTGCTCTGTTTGGGATCTATTTTCTTACCTTTCAACCTATTATTAAATTTTGATAAAATAACTGTTGGATAAGGTGTCTAAGTCCATAACTATTTCGGGCTTGTACTTGACCCGACCCGGCATGGTCCATTTGGGTTGCATGGCACCATGCAATTGGATAGACTAAATGAGAGAAATAACACTTGGAGATTATTAATATATTATAAGTTCTAATATATTAATAATATTATTTGATTAGTTTGATTAAAGAATTAATTTGGAATTAATTAAGTGATCAAAGGATAACTAATTAAATATATGGGTTGATTATGTAAATCATCCATATCTTGTATAGTGGGCTAAGAGGCTCCATGGATTATCAAGTTGGGTTCTACCCATAGGATGCTCCATGGATGCTCCATGGGAGTTACAAACCCATGGGTCATGGAAATGAAGAGTCATGACACATTAGGGTTTACATGGTGTAACCCTAGATGTGCCAACACTATATAAGGATCCCATTCTCCACCAAAATCGGCTAGACATAAGAAACTAGAGGGCTTGGCCGATTTTGAGAAGTGTGTGTTATCTCAAGAGTCTTTCCAAGAGCATTTGGTGTTGTGTGAAGCATTTGAGGCATCACACTTGGGGTGCTAGGCTCACAAGGTTTCAAGGAACACAAGCAACAACAAGGTAAGTTATTCTATCTATGATTCAAGTAAAAATTGTTCCCCATGTATGCTAGATAGGAATATAACCTTGGAATTCAACTTTGCATGATAATTAGACAAACATAGATCCAAGGTTATTAGGGTTGCATGTACACTTAGGAAGTGTTAGAATGCTCAAAACCCATCAATAACATTATTAAAGTTCCCCCTTTTATCTTTTCAGGAATATAATGACCTCATTCTAATGATTTTTGGTTGATTTTATATTAAGTTTACAAGCTAGTAACTTTAAGCTGTCACTTTCTGGACCACTCAACACTCTTGGAATAAACTGTACCAATCTACTACGAATTACATCAGACCCTTTATATGTCGCAACCTATACATCCATATCTAACTATAGGCTTTGGAATTTTGGCCATTGGTATATTTATGAATTTATTATGACTTTTTGAAAACAATGCATGAAATCTGTGACATCATAGACAACCTGAGAAAATTGCCAATTTTACCCCTTAAGGATTTGGAATTTCGAAATGTGATTCAAAGTTTGAAGAAACTAGACACACTAATATTTCCATAAAACTAAGTCTCGTTATTTTTAGGTGTTCTTATTGACTTGCATGAATTTTAGAAGTTGGAGGACAGATTTGGGAAAATTGATCATAATAGCTTCTAAATCACTTTTGGTGTTCTATTAAGGACTTAATGGTTAAGCCCAATACACCTCTCTGTTCAGATACGTAGCCTTTAAGTTCTTGAAAATAAGCTAAATTGAAATTCTGTGTTGAAATATCAAGATTCATACCTGCAGTCTGTATTATATTTGTATTGTTAGAAGTGGTTGTAAATGGAAATCTATTTGTAACAAGTTCAATATGTGTACAACTATGAGTATTGTTTCAAGAAGTTAAAGTAAAGTTAGTTTGACACATGGAAACGACTCTCCTAAAGCATCCAAAACTTGTAAACCATTAACAACTTAATTTCCACCATATCATAATTAATTTAAAAGTTGTTAGAAATCGTAGGATTGCCTTTGTGTAACGCCCCATCTCTGGTATGTTGTTCCTGTGGCATTTATTTAAAAGTTTCATTGAGGGACTCGGCGAGTCTATGGCCTGACTCGTCGAGTAGGGTCGAGTTTTTGCGCACGTGTTAGTCGGCGACTCGGCGAGTCTGCCTGCCTGGAAGAAACCCTAAATCCCCGGGTTGCTCACTATTTAAGCAATGCTATGTGCCCCAAACTCGCCTCTTTCACCCTCAGAGAGCTGTAAGAAAACCCTAATCCATCCCTTATTGTTTTAAGTGCTTTTGTGTGTGGATTTTGAAGGCTTGAAGAAGAAGAAGAAGAAAGGAGCAAAGAGAAGAGGTGTAGAGCAAAGATCCAAGGGCAAAAGCAGAGTTCATTGAGGTATTTCTCGGATTTCTTCTGTTTTATGCTTTAGACCTCCATTAGAACTCTTTTAGGGCTAGTTTGATGCATTTTCCAAGCCCTATAGTTGTATGGATGCCTTAATAGGTCGAGATATCCCTAGATCTGTTCATTTAGGAGTTGTAGAGCTCGGATCT
Source organism: Lactuca serriola (assembly GCF_051521515.1). Taxonomy (NCBI): domain Eukaryota; kingdom Viridiplantae; phylum Streptophyta; class Magnoliopsida; order Asterales; family Asteraceae; genus Lactuca; species Lactuca serriola. The sequence goes on along the minus strand of NC_136412.1, from coordinate 264,576,940 downwards.
ATTGCCTTTTTGAAGATGCCTTGCATAAGAACCCTAGATCTAGCCTTTATTATGCTTTTTGAGCCTTATTATCTTCTTGGTCGCCTATGGTCACGTAAAGATAGAATCCTTACGTCCTAATCGAGTTAAGGAAGCCCAGATCTATAAGTTTCAGACACTGGATTCAAGCAGAATCGAGTTTCGAGTAGCTGCATGGATGTGACTCGGCGAGTCGGAAGAACGACTCGGCGAGTCAAGTCACGAGTACCGTTTTTCCCCTTTTTGAGTGATGTCGAGTGGAAGCCTGTGAGTAGTAGAGTGGACTCAGTGAGTTGGAGGGCAGACTCAGTAATGGAGGGACTTGACGAGTTGTTCATACAACTCGGCGAGTCCTAGGCAATCTTCTTAGCTCAAGAACAACTCGTCGAGTTGTTCATATGACTCGGCGAGTCGGATGAAAATTGTCTGAGTTCTTGGATCGAGAGGGTACTCGTCGAGTCGATGCCATACTCGACGAGTAGCCACGAGTAGGGTTGAGAAGTGAGACTAGAGACTCGGCGAGTTGGCGGCCCAACTCGGCGAGTCAGGTCAACTGTGGGTTGACTTTGACCGAGAGAGTTGACTTTGACCAAGGGTAAAAGAGTCATTTTACCCCAGTGCAGTGTTTAGCATTTGATTGAGTGTGTTTATGGACTTGTAGCCGGGGAGATACCGGAGCAGCAGCAGTTAGCTTCCAGAGCCATTCACACAGCAGCCAGTTCACGAGGTGAGTTTCCTTTCAATAGGAACGGGTCTACGGCCACAATGCCGGCCCGTTTAGTTAACAGTAGTCCCGGACTTTAGTCTGATGCAGTAGTTAGAGTGCTTGATGTCTTTGTGATTCAAGCATGTTTGTGTTATGTGTTCCGGACTCTGTTCCGATGCAGTATGCAATATATGTGTTTATATTAGTTGATATGTGTTATGATATGCCATGAACAGCCAGTTCCGGACTTCGGTCCGATGCAGGGGACAAGGTCCCAGTCAGTTCCGGACTTCGGTCCGATGCAGCTAGTTCCGGACTTCGGTCCGATGCAGTCAGTTCCGGACTTCGGTCCGATGCAGTTAGTTCCGGACTCCGGTCCGATGCAGGGGACAAGGTCCCAGTCAGTTCTGGACTTCGGTCCGATGCAGCTAGTTCCAGACTTCGGTCTGATACAGTGGGCAAGGCCCAGTATGTGCTTTATATGTATTGTATGGTATGTGGTAGTTTGGGGGAGCTCACTAAGCTTCGTGCTTACAGTTTCAGTTTTGGTTTCAGGTACTTCCGCAAGCAAAGGGAAGAGCTCGGGATGATGGCATCGCACACACCACAGCTTCAGTTTTTGTCTTGGGAGTTGATTTCGTTAGTTGATTCGTTTGGATACAGTTCTGATACAGTTTTCTTTCTCACAGTATTTTATCATGGTTTTTGAAACACGCGACGTATGATGTTGTTATGTGATACTTGGTTTCATGTTTTTGTTATGATAAAAATTGAAATTTTTGGGTCGTATTTTTGGGTTGTTTCAAGTTGGTATCAGAGCCTTGGTTTGAGGGATTCGGATACACCTCCGAGTGCATCTGAACTCAAACTAAGGGAAAGATAAAAATATTTTCAAAAAGAAAAATGTTTTCGAATGAAATTTGGAAAAGCACTTAGAAAGAAAGGAATTTTCAAACAAGATAAGGGTGTGGTGCATGCGATCAGCCGAGCTCAAGTAAGTACTCCCAAATTACCAATACAAGTTTTATTATCATGATTAATTGTTCCAGTTTCAGTAGAACAGCATGCTAGTATAGGACTAAGGATCTAGGAGGATGCCTTATGTGCCTACTATATGTGTTACAACTTTATGAGAATTGCATGCTAGTATTGAGTAGACAGCAGTAGGATAGCCTGTTTAGGTTATGCCTGGTAGCGCGAGTTTAGCATTGTATGCTAGTACAGTTTCTTGTTATGAGAATAGTTTTGCCTGAGTATGTTTCTTTTATCCGAATGCTGCTTGTTTTGTGCTTTGTGGGACTCTGAGTGGTGGGAGTTAGCCATTAGGTGAATACGTCACATCACATGTGAGCAGGGTTGAATAATCTCAGAGTGCTGGATTTGGCTCTATTGCGCAGCTCTTGTCTGAGTCCAACCGTTGTAGGGACGAGTCTTTTACTCGGAGGATTATCTGAGCCTCATTGCATGTGATGGTATTCAGGTGGTGACTAATTAGCATTACAAGGGGGCCTTCAACAGCTGAGGACTGGTTTGAGTGGAGTCAGAGATTTCCCTAGGGCAAGCCTAGGATGAGAGTAGCAGAGATCAGTAGTAGTAGAAGTGACTTGGTGGAGTCAAGGCAGTTCTTGAGGAAAGTACGGATAGATGTGGAAGGTAGTATGGGCCCGTACTACTGAAAGCAGAGGATCCGTACTCGAATCAAGGAAGGCCGAGACAAGAACAGGAAGCTAGTAGTAGTATCAATGATCCCTTGAGATATTTCAGTTTTCTGATGTTGCTATGATGTGTTTCAGAATGGTGGTTTTGCGTCCGAGGACAGCAGCCGGCAGTGGAGGTGCTGGGGAGGGATCAGGATCAGGCTCGGGGGACGAGCGCATGGATGAGCAGACCAAAGAGTTTCTTTTTTCAGAGATTACTCGTATCATTTTAGAGCAGACTCCTGTGATCTTCGGTTCGATCAAGGAGGGTATCCTAGAGCTGATGGATGAGAGATTGGGCACCTTCCGTGCCGAGGTGGCGGCCATGATGGGGTCGTGTACACTTACATTCAGGGAGTTCAGGGCATGTGGAGCTCCAGACTATCATGGGGCGCGGGACCCCATAGCGAGTACTAGATGGTTGGCGGATGTGGCCAACGCATTTCGCACTAGCAGGTGTCCCAAGGGGGACAAGGTCAGATTGGTGTCCCGTCTTCTGAAGGACAGGGCACGGATTGGTGGGAGGAGGTCGGACATACCATTGGAGATGATGCAACGTTGGATGCCATGACCTGGGCCAATTTCTCTACTAGGTTCAGGGCGGAGTTTGCACCAGTTATTGAGATGCAGCAGTTAGCCAGAGAGTTTCAGGACCTCACTCAGACTACAGAGACCGTGGCGGAGATCACCGCCAAGTTCAGGGAGAGGGCTCTTCTTGTTCCTCAGTATGCGGCCGATGAGGAAATGAAGAAGGCCCGTTATCATGAGATGTTGCGGAGCGATATCCGTCAGTTTGTGAGCCGGTCCAGCTGTAAAACGCTGGATGACATGATTGCTAGGGCTTGGGAGAGGGAGATTGATCTCGAGATGGAGAAGAAGAGGAAACCGGAGGCGGTTTCGGGTACAGGCAGTTCGGGCAAAAAGCCCAAGGTTTCTGATCACAGATCCAGGAGTCAGCAGAGCCACGGTCGATGTGGCAAGTGTGGGAGATTGCACGAGGGGGTGTGCAAGGCAGGGAGTTCCGGTTGCTACAAGTGCGGTCGGACTGGGCATTTGAGCAGGGATTGTACTGCCCCTGCTACTGCCGTTGCAGCATCAGATCTGATTTGCTTTCAGTACAATCAGAGGGGACATAAAAAGTCCCAGTGTCCGAGTTTAGCTGCAGTAGGGAAGGTGGCTGCACCTGCCCCTGCTACTTTGAGGATTACAGATGGCCGGCAGGGCCGAGCTGAGGCGCCAGTGGCGAAGAGTAGGGCGTTTCAGATGACAGCAGAGGAGGCGCGAGCGACTCCTGATGTGGTGACGGGTATGTATCTTCCCTTCATCTCTTTATTATTATTGATTGATTATTGCTTATGATTGTATGTTTTATATAGGGTCGTTCTCTGTGAACGGCATTTCTGCTATGGTATTATTCGATTCGGGGGCTACCCGATCATTCGTATCGCTTGCGCTTAGCAAGAGATTTAGCAGAGCTCCAGGGGAGCTGGATTGTCCACTAGAGCTTGAGATAGCAGATGACAGGACCGTGAGGGTCGCCAGAGTGCATAGAGGGTGTTCTCTTCAGTTGTTTGACAAGCAGTTTTCGGTGGACTTGGTTCCTATTCCCCTGCGAGGGAATAAGGTTATTGCGGGCATGGATTGGCTAAGCCCCAATGGGGCGGTGATTGATTGTGAGCTTCAGCTAGTGAGGGTTCGCACTCCCAGTGGGGGAGAGTTAGTGATTCAGGGCGAGGGGCCACAACGCAGACCGGCCTTTTGTTCCGCCGCAAGGGCGAGGCGCTATTTTCAGTAGGGTTGCGCTGGTTATGTAGCTTATGTCTTGGATGCCCGGGAGAAGGGCAAGACGACAGTTGATGATGTTCCAATAGTGCGAGACTTCCCGGATGTATTTCCCGAGGATTTACCGGGGATACCTCCTGAGAGGCAGGTTGAGTTTAGGATCGACCTGATTCCTGGTGCGGCTCTGATAGCCAAGGCACCGTATCGCCTAGCTCCCCCTGAGATGCGGGAGTTGTCTACACAGCTGTAGGAGCTGCTAGACAAGGGTTTCATTCGGCCGAGCAGTTCGCCTTGGGGAGTGTCGATCCTGTTTGTGAGGAAAAAGGATGGGTCGCATCGTATGTGTATAGATTACCGGGAGTTGAATAAGGTAACGGTGAAGAACCGTTACCCACTTCCGAGGATAGATGATTTGTTTGACCAGCTTCAGGGAGCGTCTTGGTTCTCCAAGATCGATCTACGCTCCGGGTATCATCAGATGCGGGTTAGGGATGAGGATGTGCAGAAGACTGCTTTCAGGACCAGGTATAGTCATTATGAGTTTGTGGTGATGCCATTTGGGCTCACCAATTCCCCAGCCACGTTCATGGATCTCATGAATCGCATGTGTAGGCTGATGCTGGATCGGTTAGTGATAGTATTCATAGATGATATCTTGGTATATTCCAAGACGCAGGAGCAGCACGAGGAGCACCTGAGGGAGGTGCTAGAAGTTTTGAGGAGGGAGAAACTTTTCGCAAAGTTCTCCAAGTGTGAGTTCTGGTTGCGCGAGGTGCAGTTCCTTTTTCACCTCGTCAACCAGAAGGGTATTTTGGTGGATCCGGCCAAGATAGAGGCCGTGATGCAGTGGGAGGTCCTGAAGTCTCCATCTGAGATTCGGAGCTTCCTAAGGTTGGCAGGGTATTACCGGAGATTCATTCAGGATTTCTCCAAGATAGCAGTGCCGCTCACCCGATTGACCAAGAAGTCGGTGGTATTTCGTTGGGGGCCCGAGAAGCAGGCAGCGTTCGAGACCCTCAGGCAGAGATTGTGCGAGGCTCTGATCCTTACCTTGCCAGCGGGAGTAGAGGACTTCGTAGTCTACTGTGATGCCTCAATCACAGGTATGGGAGCAGTGTTGATGCAGCGAGGCCATGTGATAGCTTACGCCTCGAGGCAGTTGAAGCCTCACGAGGCTAACTATCCTACCCATGATTTAGAGCTGGGGGCGGTTGTGTTTGCCCTCAAGATTTGGAGGCATTATCTTTATGGGGTCCGTTGTACTATCTACACGGATCACAAGAGTTTGAGGTACCTTTATGGATCAGCCGAGTCTGAACATGAGGCAGAGGAGGTGGTTGGATGTGCTAAAGGATTATGATTGTGAGATCCTTTACCATCCAGGGAAGGCCAACGTGGTGGCCGACGCCCTAAGCCGCAAAGTGTCGGCAGCCCCTATCAGAGATTTGTGTTTGAGGATGACAGTGATTACTCCGTTGTTGGAACGGATCAGGGAGGCTCAGGTTGAGGGCCTCAAGGAGGAGAGGCAAAAGTGTGAGAGGATAGTGGGCCGAGTATCTTCGTTTGATTATGACAGTAGGGGATTGCTGACACTTAATGGGAGAGTGTGGGTACCGTACTGGGGTGGGGTACGGCAGGTGTTGATGGATGAGGCTCATAAGTCTCGATTTTCTATCCACCCAGGGGCGACGAAGATGTATAGAGATCTTCGACCCGATTATTGGTGGCCCTGCATGAAGCGGGATGTCGCTTGGTATGTTGAGAGGTGCCTAACCTGCAGGAAGGTCAAGGCGGAGCACCAGAGGCCTCACGGCAAGATGTAGCCGTTAGACATTCCCGTGTGGAAATGGGAGGACATCACCATGGATTTTGTCACCAAGCTTCCCAGGACCGCACGAGGAGTGAATTCGATATGGGTAGTAGTGGATCGGTTGACGAAGAGTGCTCATTTTATCCCGATCCAGGAGAGTATATCAGCAGAAAAGTTAGCCGATATCTATGTGCGTGAGATTGTGGCACGTCATGGAGTGCCGGTATCGGTAGTGTCAGACCGAGATGTCCGTTGTACATCCAGATTCTGGAAGCGGTTTCACGACGAGATGGGTACTCATCTTCATTTCAGCACCGCTTTCCACCCTCAGACGGACGGGCAGAGCGAGAGGACGATTCAGACTCTCGAGGACATGCTCAGGGCGTGTGTTCTAGACTTCGGTGGCAGTTGGGATACGTATCTTCCGTTAGCGGAATTTTCGTATAACAACAGTTTTCATGCGAGCATTGATCGACCTCCCTTTGAGATGCTTTATGGGAGGAAGTGTAGGACCCCAATTTGTTGGGGCGAGGTCGGTCAGCGAGTCGTTGGGAGCACAGAGGTGGTGCTCAAGACGACCGAGTTGATTCAGCAGGTCCGTAGTAGACTGCAGACTGCGCAGAGTCGGCAGAAGAGCTACACCGACAGGAGGCGTTCAGACTTGGAGTTCCGGGTGGGCGATATGGTCCTCCTGAAGGTCTCACCCTGGAAGGGTGTCATCAAGTTTCGGAAGAGGGGCAAGCTGGGCCCCAGGTTCATTGGTCCCTTCAGGGTTTTGGCCCGAGTGGGTCAGGTTGCTTATCGGTTGGATCTTCCTGTAGAGCTTAGCCAGATCCACAACACTTTCCATGTGTCTCAGTTGAGGAAGTGTTTGGTGGATGAGTCAGCAGTTGTTCCCCTAGAGGATATTCAGGTTGATACCAGCCTGAATTATATTGAGAGGCCGGTCGCGATTCTGGACCGGGAGACAAAGACCTTGAGGAACAAGACAATTCAGTTAGTGAAGGTGCAGTGGCAGCACCGGAAGGGGTCTGAGTGGACGTGGGAGGCTGAGGAAGAAATGAGAGAGCACTACCCGAAGTTATTTGCAGATTCAGCCGTAGCAGACTTCGAGGACGAAGTCTGAGACAAGTGGGGGAGAATTGTAACGCCCCATCTCTGGTATGTTGTTCCTGTGGCATTTATTTAAAAGTTTCGTTGAGGGACTCGGCGATTCTATGGCCTGACTCGTCGAGTAGGGTCGAGTTTTTGTGCACGTGTTAGTCGGCGACTCGGCGAGTCCATATTCGGGACTCGGCGAGTCTGCCTGCCTGGAAGAAACCCTAAATCCCTAGGTTGCTCACTATTTAAGCAATGCTATGTGCCCTAAACTCGCCTCCTTCACCCTCAGAGAGCTGTGAGAAAACCCTAATCCATCCCTTATTGTTTTAAGTGCTTTTGTGTGTGGATTTTGAAGGCTTGAAGAAGAAGAAGAAGAAAGGAGCAAAGAGAAGAGGTGTAGAGCAAAGATCCAAGGGCAAAAGCAGAGTTCATTGAGGTATTTCTCGGATTCCTTCTGTTTTATGCTTTAGACCTCCATTAGAACTCCTCTAGGGCTAGTTTGATGCATTTTCCAAGCCCTATAGTTGTATGGATGCCTTAATAGGTCGAGATATCCCTAGATCTGTTCATTTAGGAGTTGTAGAGCCCGGATCTATTGCCTTTTTGAAGATGCCTTGCATAAGAACCCTAGATCTAGCCTTTATTATGCTTTTTGAGCCTTATTATCTTCTTGGTCGCCTATGGGCACGTAAAGATAGAATCTTTACGTGCTAATCGAGTTAAGGAAGCCCAGATCTATAAGTTTCAGACGCTGGATTCAAGCAGAATCGAGTTTAGAGTAGCTGCATGGATGTGACTCGGCGAGTCGGAAGAACGACTCGGCAAGTCAAGTCGCGAGTCCCGTTTTTCCCCTTTTTGAGTGATGTCGAGTGGAATCCTGTGAGTAGTAGAGTGGACTCAGTGAGTTGGAGGGCAAAATCAGTAATGGAGGGACTCGACGAGTTGTTCATACAACTCGGCGAGTCCAAGGCAATCTTCTTAGCTCAAGAACAACTCGTCGAGTTGTTCATATGACTCGGCGAGTCGGATGAAGATTGTCTGAGTTCTTGGATCGAGAGGGTACTCGTCGAGTCGATGCCATACTCGACGAGTAGCCACGAGTAGGTTTGAGAAGTGAGACTAGAGACTCGGCGAGTTGGCGGCCCAACTCGGCGAGTCAGGTCAACTGTGGGTTGACTTTGACCGATAGAGTTGACTTTGACCAAGGGTAAAAGAGTCATTTTACCCCATTGAAGTGTTTAGCATTTGATTGAGTGTGTTTATGGACTTGTAGCCGGGGAGATACCGGAGCAGCAACAGTTAGCTTCCAGAGCCATTCACACAGCAGCCAGTTCACAAGGTGAGTTTCCTTTCACTAGGAACGGGTCTACGGCCACAATGCCGGCCCGTTTAGTTAGCAGTAGTCCCGGACTTTAGTCCGATGCAGTAGTTAGAGTGCTTGATGTCTTTGTGATTCAAGCATGTTTGTGTTATGTGTTCCGGACTCTGTTCCGATGCAGTATGCAGTATATGTGTTTATATTAGTTGATATGTGTTATGCTATACCATGAACAACCAGTTCCGGACTTCAGTCTGATGCAGGGGGACAAGGTCCCAGTCAGTTCCGGACTTCGGTCCGATGCAGCTAGTTCCGGACTTCGGTCCGATGCAGTCAGTTCCGGACTTCGGTCCGATGCAGTTAGTTCCGGACTCCGGCCCGATGCAGGGGACAAGGTCCCAGTCAGTTCCGGACTTCGGTCCGATGCAGCTAGTTCCAGACTTCGGTCTGATACAGTGGGCAAGGCCCAGTATGTGCTTTATATGTATTGTATGGTATGTGGTAGTTTGGGGGAGCTCACTATGCTTCGTGCTTACAGTTTCAGTTTTGGTTTCAGGTACTTCCGCAAGCAAAGGGAAGAGCTCGGGATGATGGCATCGCACACACCACAACTTCAGTTTTTGTCCTGGGAGTTGATTTCGTTAGTTGATTCGTTTGGATACAGTTCTGATACAGTTTTCTTTCTCACAGTATTTTATCATGGTTTTTGAAACACGCGACGTATGATGTTGTTATGTGATACTTGGTTTCATGTTTTTGTTATGATAAAAATTGAAATTTTCGGGTCGTATTTTTGGGTTGTTTCACTTTGACTAAATGAGACAGGCATTGTAGATGACTAAGGCACAACTGCTTTAGTGGAATTCTTTTAAGATAAAAATGTCATAGAGATCAGGTATCACATTGTCATCATGTACACTAGCTGATGTCAGAGGGTTTGATTTAGTCAAAGCTGCTCTTTCAAGCATTTAGTCAAACACCTGGTGTGCAAGACTCATTTCCCCCTTTTGCTATCATATTTAAAGTACCATAATTGACCAAATAACTTCACAATATGAGCAGGTAATAATCATTTGACCCATTGCATTTTCCACTCTGGATATATTAAACCCGAAACATGAAAAATGCAGTTAGATTGAGCTTCGACGGGTAAACCATGTACCAGAGGTAAGTATGAGAAGAGACCACCAATGAACTGATTTCTAGTTGCAATAGCTAAGATTAAACATCACATTTGTAGATCGGTGACATGATTTCCAACTTCTGATGCTTAAAAAATTGCTCAATATCAAAAACTAACGTAAGCAGATAGAGAACTTATGATGCATCGTAATAATTTTATAAGAGTCTTTCTGAAAGAAAATAATGCGCAACTGATATATAATGGATTATGAATTGTAAGGTTCATAATGGATAGTCTGCATCGTAGAGAGAGAAAGAGGAGAAGAGAGATATGTAGAGAGAGAAATGTAGAGAGAAAAAGAGGAGGGATACGTAGAGACGACCTAATTTTGTAAGACCTTGAGACACAATCCTAGCCATTCATTTGGTAGATAAAAAAAAACATTTTTAAAATGCAAAATATTTGAAAATTTTCAAATTTTTTTTAAATATTATGTTCGGAATTTATATATTCCAAAAAAAAAATAAATAAATACCAAAATAAATAAATAAATAAAATACATTTTTTTATATAATCTAGTAGAATATTAGAATATCCTACATATCTGACAAATCTAGTAGAATATTCTAATTAACATTCTAAAAATCACATTAGAATATTTACAGTGTAATATTCTATTAGAATATTTCACGTATTTTAAAAATAAACAGTACATTTTTTAGGTAATTAAAGTGACGAAAATAATAATTAACAAAATAATTTTCGGATTTTTCCTTTTATTTTGCATTTTAAAATTATTTTTAGATTTGGTCTCACGGTCTTACAAAATTAGCATGGTCTCAAATGAACCTGAATATATATATATATATATATATATATATATATATATATATATATATATATATATATATATATATATATATATATATATATATATATATATAAAAGGGAACGTTCAATCGAGAACATTTTTCCCACGAGAACATTTGAGAACAAAAATTATATTTTAATTTTTTAAGGTGGCATAATTGTAAATAACATAACAATTGGTTCGAAACATATCATATCGAAAAAATAAGGGGGTATAATCGTAAAAAAGAATATAAACTAAATTGTGCATACATACATCGTCCGAATCCTTGATTTGCAAAAACAAAAACCCTCACTTCTCTCAACTGGAAACCCTGATTTCTCTCTAACATACATCAATTTTCAACGGAAAAGAAGAAAAATTCGTCAAAATCAGAGAAAATGTCATCAAAAGCTTCATCGAAAGGTATCAAAACGATTTCCTACTGTTCGTTTCATCAATATACAGGAAATCACATTATTAAAAAAAAATCATACCCTAGTTTTCGATATCGAACAATTTACTGAAGTTTTTCTGCTAAATAACACTCGATTTTACAAATATATCGAGTTTTTCTACTATTTATTAGATCAATATAAACGAAATATGCATTTATTCAACAGTTTTTTGTTTAATCACACTCGATTTTACGATTATTTTCTCGATTTAGTATTTTGTTATTTATGTATTAAGTAAATAAAGTTTGTTTCAACTTGTAGAAGTTACTAAAACGTTTGAAATAAAATATTCGAGAAAGAAAAAAGATCCTAAAACTGTGAATGAAGGTGATATATCATCCATGTTCTATGACTGTGTTCAATCATATATGATTTGATGATTTTATAATCTGAAAAAGATTTACATAAATCAAAACATATATGATTTACATATGTTATAATCATATATGATTTGATGATAAATTCTTATGTATGATTTGTTGACGTTATAATCTCCAAAAAGATTTACAGAAATTAAATCACATATGATTATATACATAAAAAAATCATATTAGCGGTTAATCACATGTGATTATTGTCTATTATGAACAATCATATATGATTTTCTAATATTGATTGTATTTATGCATATCAGACAGAAATAAAGAAAAGAATACAGAGACAACAACTAATACAAAAAGGATTCACCAAACTAACAACAGAAAGGCGAAACATAGAAGTGACAACAAAAATGACTGCTGAAAAAGGTATATTTCAATCACATATGATTATTAATATATATATATACACACACACACACACACACACACACATATATATATATATATATATATATATATCAATACTCTAAATGGATTAACCAAACACATATGCTACTCACTTGTGATTGGATTTCCTTGAGTGTATTAGAGATGATAAACACTTTGTTATTAATCACATGTGATTAATATCTTTTATGTATAAAAGAGATTAAATTGCATGTGATTATTATCTGCTATGAAGACTATGCTTATTTATAATAAATTGGTTAAATCATGATTATATATTATGTATTTATTAAAAATATGATTAAAATATATTATCAATAATGTGTGTTTGTTTATGATAACTTTGTTTAATAACATGTGATTAAAATTAACTTTGTGATTTTCTGATTTTATATATATTTTTATATCTCAGAAAAACCTAAACAAAAGGAGAAAATGGGAAAAATAGAGTGAAGCAGCAGAAATAAAGAGAAGAACAGAGAAAAATTGAGAAATGTATAATTCAATCAAATATGATTATACACAAAAACATAACACACTCTTTTTTATACATATAAACATATGTTAATCAAATATGATTATATACATAAACATCCTATCTTATTTTATTATATATACAAAATATATTCAATCACACATACGATTTTCTAATTATGTTTGAATTTGTATAATTTAGAACAAAACATAGAAGTGCCAAAAGAAATGTATATTTCATTCATAAATGATTATATATATATTAATATATAACAATAATCCAAAATAATTCATAAAAGAAATATGGTACTTACTTGTGATTGGATTTGCTTGTGTGTGTTAGAGATGCTAATCACATGTGATTAAACAATATTTTAGGATTTTTAATAACATGTGATTAACATATTGTTGGATTAGTGTCTAAGCCCGTAACCATATTTGGTAAGTACTTGACCCGGTTGTGCATGGTCCTTTTGGGTTGCCTTCACCAAAGCAACTTGACTGGAGAAATAATAGAGAAAGAGGTTATTATGGTTTATTTATATATTAAAAGAATAATATATTAAAAGAGAAATCATATTTTTTTTAATTAACATTGGTCAAGAATTAATTAAGAATTAATTTTGTGATCAAAAGAAGTTAATTAAACTAGGGTGACTGAGCTGTAATTATGTGATAGTTATAAAGTTGGGCAAGGAAACCCTATGAGGTAGGGTGGACGAATTCAAGGGGTTAAAGGCCTTAGAATTCGTCCAAAGATAGGGCTTCTAGAGTTATCCTTTGAGCTGCTTGGTGGCTAAGCAACCAGATAAGGATAAGGACTGAAACCCTAATTCCTACACCTATAAAAAGACCCCTTGGCATAAGAAATTCGGTGACTTGATACCTAGGGTTTCTAGAGCCGAATTTCATACCTCCCCTCTCTCTCTTTTGCCTCTCCATTTTCTTTTGGTGTTTGTGAGCCATTAGAGGTACTACACTTGTGGTACTTGCTTTCAAAGACAAGAAAATTCAAGATACAAGTTGTTATTACAACATAAGAACAAGAGGTATGTATTCCATTCTTCTTTATGATTTTCGAATATACTAGAAGCATGCTAGGTTTCTTTTGTGTTCATAATGTTGTATAACTAATAGTGAAAACATAGATTTGAATCTAGGGTTGCATGCACACATAGGATTGTTTGTATAAAACCCATCACATATCAATATATATATATATATATATATATATATATATATATATATAACCTCCTAAAATCTGATTTAATGACATGTGATTAACTTCTCTAATACCCACAAGGAAATCCAAACATAAACGAATATCTTTTATTATAAATATTGTGTGCTTTATTTATCATGACTTGTTTTAATCATATGTGATTTTTATTATATAGACAAAAGAGATTCAGTTACATGTGATTAAAATCTATTATGAACACCTTATGCTTTGGTTTTAATCATATATGGCTTTCTAATTATGTTTGAATTTCTATATTTCAGAACAAAACATAGAAGTGCCTAAAGAGAAAAAAGCAAGAAAATCACCAAGAAAGACAGCTGAAAAAGATATATTTCAATCACAAATGATTATACATATTAATATATATCATTAATCCAAAATGATTCATAAAAGACATATGATACTCACTTGTGATTGGATTTCCTTGTGTGTATTAGAGATGCTAATCACATGTGATTAAACAATATTTTAGGATTGTTAATAACATGTGATTAAAATATGATTTTATACATAAACATCCTAAAATCTGATTTAATGACATGTGATTAGCATCTCTAATACACACAAGGAAATCCAATCATAAATGAATATCTTTTATTATAAATATTGTATGCTTTATTTATCATGACTTGTTTTAATCATATGTGATTTTTATTATATAGACAAAAGAGATTCAATCACATCTGATTAAAATATGTTATGAACACCTTATGCTTTTGTTTTAATCATATATGGTTTTCTAATTATGTTTGAATTTATATATTTTAGAAAAAAACATAGAAGTGCCTAAAGAGAAAAAAAAATCAAGAAAATCACCAACAAAGACAGTTGAAAAAGGTATATTTCAATAACAAATGATTTTATATATATATATATATATATATATATATATATATATATATATATATATATATATATATATATATATAATCCAAAATGATTCATAAAAGACATATGATACTCGCTTGTGATTAGAATTGCGTGTGTGTATTAGAGATGCTAACCACATATGATTAAACAATATTTTAGGATTGTTAATAACATGTGATTAACATCTGATTATATACATAAACATCCTAAAATATGATTTAATGACATGTGATTAGTGTGACATCCCCATTTTCAAGGCCAGAAAAGACCGATTTTGTTGATGCTTTATAAAAATCATAGTACTTCTTTTAATAAAAATGTTGCGGAATTTGTTCCCAGAAAAAAAAAACACGATAAATACGTTATTAAAACATTTTCGAAGAAACATATTTTATTCATTTTAAAACATTTGGGATGTCATCGTTAATACAGAAACATAAGCATAAACAGAACTTACATTTATTTACACTAGTGATCTACATCTCTTTAAATCTCTCAGTGTAATGTGCCTTCATATCAACACTTGTGATATAAATAAACTGAGTGGGCCAAGTTGGGAAACCTGGTGAGTACATAGGGTTTTCAACCCACAATAATATAATTATTATGTTTAAACAATCAAGCAATTAAACTCAATTACCCATCCCCATTATCTTCTTTACTCTTAAGGATCTACCCTAAGAATCAGCTATTTATCGTTCATTCATTCCTAAGGATTATCCTAAGGAATCGACACGAATTCCACCATTACCAAAGCTTATAGATTACAGCTGGTGAACACGTAGTCCAAAACATCTGGTAAACACTTAGTTCAAAAGTAACTAGTGAACACACTTAGTTCAAAATACCTAGTGAACACACTCAGTTCAAAGATACGTAGTGAACATACTCAGTTTAAAGATACCTAGTGAACACACTCAGTTCAAAGATACGTAGTGAACACATTCAGTTCCCGGTGCCGTGCCGGTTTTGCCGTAAAACTTTGACGAGCCATAACTTCTTCGTTATAACTCGGATTTTGGCGTTCTTTATATGTACGGAAACCTTGTGACATATACTACAACTTGGTTAAGATTATTTATTCTAAATAATAATTTGTTGAAGAGTCGTTTTCGACCCCTATTGCCTCTAAATTGACTAGCCCGGATCTGCGGGCGTTACAATTAGCATCTCTAATACACATAATGAAATCCAATCATAAATGAATATATTTTATTATAAATATTGTATGCTTTATTCATCATGACTTGTTTTAATCATATGTGATTTATATCTAACATATGATTATGTACATAAACATCCTAAAATCTGATTTAATAACATGTGATTAGCATCTCTAATACACACAAGGAAATCCAATCATAATGTAACGTCCCAAAATTAAAGACCAAAAATTTCTTTTAATAAAACATTACTTAAAGCAAAATTATAGATTCAAAACACAATCAGAGTATTAGTTTCTAAAACACATGTTTGCTATCAGAGTAAAACATTCTCAGGCTGTCTATTCTATGGTGTGTGCCATGCGATCACCCCGAACTCTTCCCTCCGCTACCGGAAGTACCTGAAACCAAAACTAAAAACTGTAAGCACGAAGCTTAGTGAGTTCCCCCATCATACCTCATACCATACAATCACATAACATACATACTGCCAGGCAATTCTGGGGTGCCCGACCTACCCGGTACAACCATTCTGGGGTGTTGACCTACCCGTGTCAAGCCATTCTGGGGTGCTGACTACCCATGTCAAGCCATTCTGGGGTGCTAACTACCCTTCGGTCCTAACGACCGAACCTCGGGGACTATTTCACCCCTACTACTACTACTACTACTACTATCACATATCATAATGTAATAGATTATCAGACATAACTGGGGTGTCTGAACTACCCTTCGGTCCTAACAACCAAACTTGAGGACTGCTCCCCTCCTACTACCTCTAACTCATATAACAGATCATGCTAGCATGTAAACATAACATCGCATACTGTCAGACGTATCTAGGGTGTCTGACTACCCTCCGGTCCTAACAACCGAACTCTACTGATGAGTCATGGAACCCCGTCCATGCTCCTACTGATAGTGAGATACGGGCCCAGCCCACACTCACTCTTTCCCTAACTTGGGCCTCGCCCCTGATCTGCTGCTAATGAGATGTGGAGCACCATCCACACTCTGCTATTGGTGAGATACGGGACCTCGCACACACTCACCTCCCTACCAGGCACATACAAGTATCACACAGACAACAAGTATAAACTATCACATAAACCATTCCTTGGGCACCCGCCTGCTATCATTGGACCTCGTCCTGAATATCATACTAGCATATTGTGCCTAGGGCTAACCCCCGGGTCTTCTACTCATAACTACATGGGCCGGCATTGTGGCCGTAGACCCATTCACACAAAAGGGAAACTCACCTGCACTGGCTGAACACGCTGATGATCCCACTAGTTGCTGCCCGGCAACTCTCTGAACTCCTGCTCCACTAGTCCCCGAGCTATCAATATCAATGCAACACTTAGTCTAACTGACCCCCGAAAGACAACCAAGCCAACTCTAGTCAAAGTCAAAGTCCTGGTCAAAGTCAACCTCCCAGGTCAACCCTACTCGCCGAGTCTGCCTACCGACTCGCCGAGTTCATAAGCTCAGAGTCCTTCCATTCGCAACTCGACTCGCCGAGTTAGTCCATGACTCGCCGAGTCTACCGATTTCCGAGTTCTGACTTGTCCAACTCACCGAGTCTTCAGTCGACTCACTGATTCGAGTCTCAACTCAAAGGGTTTAGGGTTTCGCGACCTGACTCGCCGAGTCCAAGAACAGACTCGCCGAGTCCAAGACAACCTTCAACAGACTCGCCGAGTTGTTCTTCCAACCCACCACCTGCCCAACTTCATCCGACTCGAAGAGTTGTTCATCCCACTCGTCGAGTTCTTCCTAATCTTCATGCTACTCGCCGAGTCCACTCAAAGGACTCACCGAGTCCATTCAGATCTACATACATGCAGAGGACTTTTGAGTCATGCATGGACTCCAAACTGTAGATCTACCCTTCCCAAGCCTATTCCTCATGTAAAGTTGCAAACTTTACGTGTAGAGAAGGAGATCTAGGCTAAATACACCATAAACTAGGGTTTAAGGCAAAGAGGCTCCAAAATCAACTCAAGGGCAGATACTTTATGCTTCACAAGGCCACAATATGATTAGATTCGAAGTAGCAACTTCATATCTGGCTTTTAACTCAAATGGATAGCTAATCTTGGCCAAAAAGCCCCAAAACTCACAACTATAGTAGATCTAAAGAAGGGAAACGACCTCATACCTTCAATACCTCAGAAAGGCTCCCCAAACTTCAGATCTAAGGTCAATCCTTGAAGCTTCAATGATTCCCCTCTTTCTTCTTCCTTCAAAACACCCAAAAAAATGGATTGGAAACTTGAATGCACAACAATGGAGACTTAGGGTTCGTATTATGGGTTAGAGAAGCAGTAAAGGAACCCTATGGAAGAGAATGAGGCGCTTAAATAGGCTCCAAGTCCCGAACTTAGGTTTTTCCTCATACATACCAGACTCACCGAGTCTCCTTGGTCGACTCGCCGAGTCGGTCACTTACTCCTTGACCCGGATCCCGCTCGGACTCGCCGAGTTCCTCCTTGGACTCGCCGAGTCGTCCCTTAAACTTAGGGTTTCCTTTCCTTTCTTGGCCTTTCTGACTATGGGTGTTACACATAAATGAATATCTTTTATTATAAATATTGTATGCTTTATTTATCATGACTTGTTTTAATCATATATGATTTATATCTATATTATACACATTATTTAAAAACATATTCCTTCGATGACATGTAATTAAAATAGGTATTGAAAAATATACGCTTATTTATTAACTATTTGTTTAACCATTTTTTATTTACTTATTATGACTTCATAACATCTTTCACAGGACCAGAGAAGAAAAAAGAATCAAAAAAAAGTTGAAGATTTAACAACTTTTACAGAACCAGAGAAGAAAAAAGAATCAGAAAACAAAAGTTGAAGATTCAGTTACTGAAACAAAAGAGATTAAAAAAGAAAGATGAAGGCTGTAAATAAGCATGTTGATACAATAAGAAACAGGTATAACTTTCTTAATAACAATCTGTTTTAAAACAAATATGATTAACATATATATATATATATATATATATATATATATATATATATATGTGTGTGTGTGTGTGTGTGTGAAAAAATAATATGTCATTTAAAAAAAACTATTTGAAATGAATCACATATGATTATACAGATAAACATAACAAATGCAAGAATAATCACATGTGATTACTATCTTTTACATACACAAAAGAAATCAATCACTTGTGATTATGTTTTATGTGTTTTTAAGTTAAATCAACTGTGATTAAAATCATATTAGATTAATCAATCACATAAAATTTTACTTATATATGAATAAAATCATATATGATTTGAAAACTTTTTGATTAATTTTTTTTAAATAAAATATGATTAAATTCATTAATTGTTGTGTTTGATAATGTCACACCCCCAAATCGAGATGGAGGAACCATTCGGGGGCGGAGGACATCATGTATACTATCATAACATTGCACAAAAGTAAAACAAGCAACAACATTCATTGCATTAATAATATAGTTAATACATGTGTGTTCTTTTATTAGTTGTATGACACCAAAATGTATAACAAAATAATAGACGAGTCTTGAGCATGCTCTGTCTTCTCAAAACTTATGCTATTGTACCTGTTGGTCCCAACTGTAGCTAACAGCCAAGGTGTGGGTTTATCAGTCCCGTATAGATCTAAACACAAACTCACGCTCTCCCCTTAGGAGACTCTGGCTATAAAATATGACTTAGCAAGAATGTTGCTAAGTACCATGAAGTAGTATTTCACATTCTAGTTAACTTGTTTACGTATCGTATGTATATGTTTCTTGTTCTTGTAAATGAGTAGTGTACTTTGCATGAAAAGTAATAGTATGCAGGTATTGATTCATGTAATGTTTCTCTGATCTACAAATTAGTATGAATTGAATCTCTAAACTATATCTATTATAGTTTACTAGTATGTTTGCTTGAACTGTAAATGATTTGGAGAGAGGACCCATTTGTTCAGCATATACAAATGAGTTAAGTATGTCTTTGAAGTGACTTTTAATACTCATGTATATATTTAACATGTATATTTATGATTTAGCCGACAGTCGGACTAGTGATCCTACCCAAAGCCCAAAACCAAACAAGGAACAAGAGTTACGATTTTAGCAATAGTCCTAAGTCCGTTAAAGCATAATTATACATCAATATACAAATGAATATGATTTTGATATAAACAGAAATCTAAAATAGTTTAAAAAGAGTTTGAAAATGGTTTTAACAATATTTATACGTATAAGAATTATTTTGTTTGTTTGCTTTCACATGTAAGTGTTAACACAATTATATTGTGTTTTACTTGTATTCTCCCCCTAAAAACATTGAAAAGGGTAAATTGTATGGGTATGAACTCACCTTATGTGAGTGATTCGATTGAAGGTTCGATATAGGATGTGTTTCCACAAGTTAGATCCCGACAAAAGGAGTCCTAAAATCATTTCACGTAATATATATGTATACAATTAGTGAATATATCGCAAGTATGTTAAGAAAATAACCTAATTTGTAAGTTTCACTTACAAATAAGAGTGTTAGAAATGATTTCGTGAGTCTGCAAGGCGTTTTCGGTCAGCCTTGGGTTTCCGGCCACATGAAGATCTTGGTGTTCTTGGTGAAACCAAAGAGAATCAAGTTTTTCGACTGAAGATCACCAAAATGGAGGATGATTGATTGAAGAGAAGTAGAACACTTCTAAGCAAGATCCGAAGGAGATACAAGGCTTTTCGGATGATAGTTGAAAGAGAATGGTGTGTTTTCGGTTGATTTTTTTAGAGCAAAGAATGTGTTTTCGGTTGGAAGGGGAAGAAGTGAGGATATGTTTTCGGTCCAATCTATTTATAGTAAGATATAAGAGTCGATGGGACATGTTCGTTGGTTTGCGTACCTAGAGGATAAGACAGAGGTTTGCGGCTTCGGACGTTTACGGTCCGAAGTGAGTTCTCGGCCAGAGGCGGTTCGGAGTCCGAAGTGTTTGCAGCCTTTGCGAGGGTTTTCAGTTTTGGTGAGGATCCTAGGATTTTGGGTGTTTTTGCTTCTTAACCACTCAATAATTTAAAACATGGTTTATTCACATATAGGTTATTAATCTTGCCTAAATATGTAAATCTAAACAACAATTTGACTTTATTTGACACGTTTGACTTTGGTTGACATTTACAATATCGAAAATAATAGGTTGTCACAGATAATATGTGCTCACCTGGAGTGTTGCTATTAGTCATCCAAGGTTTCAATACAATTCAAAAAGATTGTGTGAAACAAATGGGATTTTGTGCTCTACTAAATATGAAAATGACTGAAGTCCCATGAGCATTAAGTTGTTATGTTGTTGAGAAATTTGATCCAACAAAAGTGAAAATTATTCTTCGAGAGGGAGTTGAGATAGATGTGCCACGAGAATTAGTGAATCAAATACTAGGATTTCCTTTGGGGAAAAAACTGTTTTCAAAACTTCCATTTCGAAAAGAAAATGATAAAAGTTATATGACGAATGGACTGAATAATTTGAAAACAAAAAAAAATGATCAGACTACACGAGATTAAGTTGAATATTATCGCCTTGGACAATGCGGATATGAACTTCCAGATGAACTTCATTGCTTTGTTGATCAACTCTCTTATAGAATCAAGCTCACCCGAAAAATCAAACACATATACCTTGAACTACATCATGAAGAATACAAACATAAGCAACATTAACTTGTGCTCCTACTTCCTTAATTGTTTGGTTAAAACAAAACTATCTTTTGATCCATCCAATCCAACAAGCAATTTTGTTAGACCATCTGCTTTTTTAGCGGTATGTTTAATAATTTTTCTTTTATTGAATAACATTTATAATCACATGTGGTCTAATAGTAAAATGTTTTAAATCATATATGATTATAAAGACATAATATTTTAATCACATGTGTATAAGTTAACTTTTAAAATAACTATAATCACAGGTTATATAAAAGAAAATTAAATTAATATTATATGATTGTAATAACAAATATTTCATTTTTTCCAGTTGCTTTATGTAGATAAAGTCCATTGCAGTGCAGTTAATGCTGAGAGAAAACGACCAGTTATCTGTCACTGGACATCAGAGAAAATGAAGCTCAGAGAAATTTACGAAAAAGAAATCCTAAAGGAATTTGCTACAAGACATTTTAATGAAGAGTTTGTAGAATAAGATATCAATCAGGAGGAAAAACTAATAAAGCAGTTATACAATAAAAAAAACTTCTCATTATTTAATAGTCTTAATGTTTAATAGTCACATTCTAGCATATACTACTTCTAGCTACAATACTCTTACTTTAACAACAATTGCGGTACTTCTACTGATCGCTTCGTTTATCCTTTATTTCAATCTTCTGTCTTAAGTCAGATGCTACATCGATCTTGGTTCTCTGAACCACGTAACATACTCATGTTAGTTGGACTCGACATAATATGACCACTAGGTTCGGAATAATAATCATCTTCTTAGTCATTACCGAGATGATGGTAACGACATACATGAACAAAACATAATCAATTACTAGCACCTTGGTAATCTTGTGACTTTCCCTGATCCAAGTGCGAGTCCTGTGCTTTCGGTAGTATAGGCCTCTACTACCTTTCACACGTACTCATACTCGTCCCAAGTATTGCCTCGCAGTTCTTCAAGTCATTATCACAAAAACAATTTTAACACATACAATTGTGTCCAAACAATCATATAATTTTACCTAGACTCTACTAGGACTTCTTCCATGCGTATCTTCAATCATCAATTCTGCTTCAACTCGGTTGGTGATGGAAATGTCAGACGATGGGATAAATTCATGGATTATACCAAAAACCTTTCTTTCTTCTAATCGAAAGTGTACTTCTTCCGTACTAGACGTATTATTTCTTAGATGCGTTCTAAAGGCAAGATATCACTCTTACGATATCTTCTGATAGGTACCAGTCAATATCGTAAGCCTTCTCATTTCCTCCATTTACTCAATTCACTACGAGTCTTCACCATGATGTTTTGCACACTAAAGCAGTCGTTTGGCGTGTCGAGACGAGTATATAGATAGAGGAAGGTTTAGACGCGTATTCCTCCTTATTACTTCGAAAAATTACATGCCATTTCTAATATCGTAATTAAACGTCTAGAAATCTGAACACATAAAGTTTCCAGATCCGGTCGCCAACAGACCATAGATCTGATCAAACGATAGCATCATAAATCATCAAAAATCATTTAGCACATAAAAGCAATTTAGACATCTTCCTTAAATAAGCTAGTTCCCGGTTCTATTCAGGTGTACTTCCTAAAATATATTAGACACACTCCTCACGATCATCGCTTAGCATTCTAAGTTTAAGTCTATAAATAAATCCTTATTCCTAGTTCGCTTAAACTAACGCTCTGATACCAACTGTGACATCCCCAAATTCACGGTCATTTTAAAAATTTTATTTATGCTTATTTTAAAATCATATTATCCTTTTTAAAGAACAATGTTGTGGAATTTTGTTCCCATAAAACATGATAAAGGTTTTGTCAAAGCATTTCCGAAGAAATGTATTTGTTTATATTAAAACATTGGGATGTCATCGTCAATATAGAAACATAAGCATAAACAGACCTTACATTCTTTTACACTAGTGATTTACATCTCCTTAAATCTCTCATTGTAAAGTAGCTTCGTATCGACACATGTGATATAAATAAACTGAGTGGGTCAGGTTGGGAAACCTGGTGAGTACATAGGGTTTTCAACCCACAATAATATAATTTTATGTTTAATCATCAAACAGTTAACCCAATTACCCATCCCCATTATCTTCGTTATTCTTAAGGGTCTACCCTGAGAATCATCTAATATGCATTCATTCATTCCAAAATCCATCGCTTCCAGGGTTCATATGATAGGCACTAAGTCCATAGCTGCCAATGCTCGTTTGTAAAGCACTAAATCCATAGCTGCTAATCTTTATTTATTAGGCACTAAGTCCATAGCTACCAGTGTTTATCTAACAGGTACTAAGTCCATAGCTATCATCGTTTCTCCAACAGATACTAAGTACATAGCTACCAGTGTTTATCTAATAGGCACTAAGTCTATAGCTGCCGATGTTATTCATTAGGCACTAAATCTATAGCAGCCAATGTTTTCTCACACCATCTTTCATCTCTCATCGTTCATCTACCCATGTTTACCCAAAATATTCATAGATATAAAATACATATACAATTTAAATCATTTAAAACATGTATAAAATCGTTCATCCAACATAGAAAGCAATTATTCAAATAATATGCACACATAGCACGCAATTTATATAAAATACTTCATATCTATGTGTAAGATGAAAGTAACTATGCACTCACTTGTTAAAGTGATGATTCCAAACTCGGGAAGCGCTTTACTTTTAACGATTCTATTTTCTTTCGACGAAACCTAGCATTATTATCGCTAAGTTTTAGTCTAATCTTTATTGAGACTAATTATTAGTCTAGATTCATCATTAAATCAAAGTCTACTTTCATGATCTATCAAGTAAGGAACAACCAGGTAGGATCATATCGGAGGTAGGGTCCGTTTAGTATATGAAGTATACTTTTTGGAAATCCCACTTTAAACACCTCATTAAATCACAGCCTAGACATCATTTCCGTAAGTAGATCAATCAGTATAACGACTTTCAATCACTTACATCGGGTTTTATTAAAAACTGGGCTCCGCTAGAGCAGAGCTTCTGAGCCGAAAAGCTCTTTTTCTCGGAGCCTTCGTTCGATCCGGGGCTTTCTTCTAGCACTTGGGAAGTTTCCTAGGATATAGGGGGGTTTAGGGAGTCTAGAGAGAGAAAGAAAGGCTTATGGTGTGAAGAAAATATGAAGAGTTCATCTCTTATTTATAAGGGTTTTATCGTAGAGTAGGCCCTAAGTTCCATCCGTATCTTCCGCATACGAGCTCCGTTTTCTACGTTCTTTATATCCACGTGTTGGTATTTACGAGTACTACAACTTTCATTTAGACCTCGTCAGCTAATTCTCATTCTATCTTTGATTTGCAAAACTATATCGAATTTATCGCGCTCGAAGAGTAAGGACTAAGTTTCTTCCATATATTTCACATACGAGCTCTATTATCGACGTTCTTTATATCCACGCGTTGGTATTTACGAGTACTACAACTTTCATTTAGATCCCGTCGGCTAATTCTCACTCTATCTCAGACTTACAAAACTGTATCAAATTCGTCGCGCTCGAAGAGTAGGGACTAAGTTTCGTCCATATCTTTCGCATACGAGCTCCGTTTTCGACTGTCTTTTTATTGTTGAACTCCTATTAATGATGTCTTCATTTCTCGTTTAGACTTTTTTGGTTAAAAATCGACCGATCTAAAATTCGAATTTCGGGTTATGTATTGCTATGCTAAATCTTAGAAAACTCATAACTTCCTCATACAAAGTCAAATTTGGACGTTCTTTTTATGCACACTCTCATTTTAACATATACTATGACTTTCGTTTAGATCGCTAAGGCCATAAAGTATTTTATCGTAAATTCACTTTTTATGATTCCCAGTGTCGTGCCGGTTTTGCAGTAAAACTTCGACGGGTTATAACTTCTTCATTATAACTCGGATTTCGGCGTTCTTTATATGCACAAAGCCCTTGTGACATATACTATAACTTGGTTAAGATTAATCCTTCTAAATAATCATCCATAAAAAATCATTTTTGATGCTTATTGTCTGTAAATTGACTAGCCTGAATCTACGGGCGTTACACTCGATGTCTCAAGGAAGTTGGTTGTTGACTTGGTTCTTCAATCACTTCCCAAATCATATAGTGTGTTCATTAGAGAGCAATATATGATGGACCACGACGAGACCCTCATTGATTTGACTTATTTGCTTATTGCTGTTGAATCCGCAATGATTTGGCGCATTGGTCAAGCAAAATTCTCCGGTAAATCAATATCCCAACCTTCTATGGGCAATGGAAACATTAGAAGTCCAGAAAAGTTTTCTCTACGCAAGAGAAAGGTTGAGTCTTAGATAGTCCCATGTACCATTCCTAAAGAATCCATATGTTTCTACTACCAAGAGAAGTGACATTGGTTACGAAGCTGCCCTGACTACCTGGGAGATCTAAGAGATGGGAGAGTCAAAATGTATGACTCTGCTTCGGGTAAAATCCACTATCTAACTCTATTAAGTTCCTATTTTTAGATTCTTAATACATGATGTGATAAGATTACATTTTGATGTTTTGTAGGATCGAAGAAAAGAAAGGAAGCTTAAAGGAAGAAGTGAGTTGAGTCTGATCGCGAAAAAATGGATTTTGATCGCATGATTCGATGATCAGATTTTTGAGCAGCTGCTTAGAGTTATGATAGAATTCTTAGGAATATGTAATAGCATAGTTTTCATTTGAATTTGTGTTGTAAGGACAAGTTTTTGGCACCTTTTTTTATAAATAAAATAAATTTTGAGTTTTGTCTTATTTCTATCTCCTTGCAATGTCATTTGTGAAAATTGATGCTTGTGTGTTCTATTATAAGCAATATTAAGTGGAAGTGATTCTTAGTTATGTTATTTATGGTAGTGTCGTAATTTTCTAAGTAAGGAAAGATTCCTATCGCCTAAGTTTCAATTGGATAGAAGCTTGGAATCATATGATTTGAGTCATGTGATGTATGGAAATCTTGGTACTCAGGAAATTAAGACTAAATTTCTTGTTCACATAAGTATGTGAGTCAAGTGAAGGAATAAATGATCTAGTACGCATTGTTATGCGCTAGGTCAAGTCCGCCACAAAGAACAATAAGATTATTCGTCATGATTTACTAAAAGTCTAGTAAATGTGGTTATGCTTACAAGATTAAGTGTAATTTTGAATCATTGAAAAGTTTCAATGAATGGCAGAACGAATAAGAAAAATTGATTTGATAGAAAGATAAAAGTTTCTCCAATCTGAAAAGATGGGAGAGTATTTTAGTATGATTTTTTATGATCGTCTCATTGATTGTGAAACCATGCATATCACAATTGATCCTCTAAATAAATCTTAGTACACTAGTATGGCTAAGAAGAGGAATCAAAAATTGTTGAAATGGTTAAATCAAAAGGAGAATCATACTTCGTTCCAAAAATCAAGTCTTAGAGTCATACTCCAAGATTGTGACTTGAGTGACACATCTTAAGAAGGTTCATGACACACTCATCAAATGTGGAGTAGAAAAAAAAGTTTTTCTTACTCTTGCACGTTTGAAATTGCTAAGTTGTGATGTTTTGGATAAGACAAAGACCGACTAAGACAAATTGTGTGTAGTGTTTGTCTTGATAAGAATCCTCACCAACTCATGAATATTTGTTTGTCAAGAAATGTTTCTTGACAAGAGAATCTTATATGTCAAGAGGTCAGTGGGAGTCTAAATGATCTTGAAAAGATTCAAGAACTAATCAAGAGTAAACCTATTAGACTCTAGCACACGACTTGAGGTTTGTAACCTATCGTGCTGACACAATCTTGTTACTGTGCTCATTCCATTTGAAGTTGACTATGCATGTGAGTCCTATGAGTTCTCATTTGAATGCATAAAGGCAATGCACCTTGATCAATGAAAGTTCATTGATTTGTATGGGTGAGCTTCCTGACTACTTGGAACACATGGTAGGCCCTTGTGCTACCAGGTGGCAAGAAATAAAGATTGAACAAGTTCAATCCATATGAGTTTGGATTTGTCACAAACATTGTCTTGCGATTATGGTTATGAAAAATTCACATGGATAAGAACACATACACCATAATATCTAAGTGTCATAAGGTTTCTCTCTGTTTCATGAAAATAAATGTGAGGAAACGCTTTCACTAAGAGAGATTTTAAGGAGATAGCAATTGTGATATTTGCATTCTCAAATTCGATTATGATTACAACGTCCCTCTTCATAGTTCAAATTGTGAGAAATGGCAATAAGTCTGAACATTCGGGACTTACTGTTGTAGGTTCTGAAATGGTTTAGACACACCTATGAGCTATCTAAGGAAAGTTGTATGAATTTGAGAAGCTTAGATAAAGGCTTGTCGAAGCATATCATATTAGAAATATGAACTTTGGAAGTCAATAAGTATTGATTTCTAGAAGTCCATCTGTCTTCTGAATACATGTCAAAGCTAGTGGGAGCATAAATGTTATGTTGGTATGGATATAATTATCATGTTAGTGGGAGCATGATTATTATTTTTAAGTGTTGCAAGTTAGCAATATTAATTATAGAAAACAAAATTTTCACTTTGCAAAGTTGCAGGGGTTGAAAAGTTGTTTTGCTATAATTAAGGGAGAGAATCGAGAAATTTTAATTAAATTTAGTCAAAGGACATATATGAATGTTATGTTGAAAAGATTTAACATAGGGGCATTCTATATATGGCAATATTATAGAGAGAAGCTGATAAAGTATCACGTTTTCATTAAGAATCGTGTCCCATACGCTTCGGGTATAGGATCGATTGCATATGTTGTAATATTCAAACGTTCTAAATTTTACAAATGCCTAGGGCATTAAGAGGGGGACTAGAACCGAATTTAACTAAAATAATTAAAAGACTGTCAACGACAATCTAAGGTTCGCCAAGGATTGGCTGCTTGTGGGCAGTTAGAAGTATAGTATCGGGTGGAACGTATTGGCATTATTATCAATAGATAAGATTCTATTAATAATGAGTTGTCATATGGTAAATATGGAAATGTTTCTATACTGGGAGTTGGATATCGAGAATCTATGTCTAGATTAGAAACTTTTATGCAATAAGGATGTTCAAAGAAATGTATTTTGATTGTGAGACTTCATATCTATGGAATTGCCTTGTAACAATCTCCAAAAGAGCACTTTGTAATTTCATTGACAAAGTCTTGGTGACTTTGGCGCTATGACATTATGACGTGATCATTACATAAAATGTTAGAATCTAACATATTCTAATAGTGGGAAGGATTTGGTATTCTTACACTTATGACAAGGATTAGGAGTTATGAAATGAGTATCATCGAAAATGTGTTCAATTGATCTATTTCACAAAGTATGGACCATAGGTAAACAGAGTGTGCATGCTTGGTGCATGGGACAACTGTGATTATAATTCAAGTAATAAGTTGATTATCCAAAATATTATACAATGAATAATGAGTAATCAATATGGTGATTAAATAAAGGTGTTTTATTTATACTCAAAAGTTTGGTGCCATATAGGATTAGTATTATTCTTGTGTTTCACTTTGCATGTTTTGACTTCCCGAATAATAAGATTATTCAAACCATCCACAGTCGATAAATACTTTGGAAGTAGGTATTGAAGCTGAACTATCATAAATCTGATTGTAGATTGTCTAAAACGTTTTAGACATAGCAAAAGTCCACTATAGTGTTCGTGAGTGCTCCTAAAAGAAGATTTGAGTATTGGATTAAACTCACGTTCACTTGAATCACTTCATGAGTTTTTATCACGAGTGATTAGTGAGACGATAATATCTTATATTTTTTAAACCAAGACGTGTGAGTTGTAATTTACTAGTCGGTTGCACATTGATAATATGTAAATGCACCAGTAACTTGGTGTTATAAAACATATTGTTATGTGTGATTTGATGAGTAGATACAAGCGAGCTTTTGAGTCGAAGTTTATCCGTTTTTTACCCAATGTGGGATAAAAATGATATATGTGGTCCCCTCGATGATTTAGTGATGACACCTAAGTGCTTGGCCAAGCTTGGACTAAGTTGATGTGTTTAATTGTAGTCTGTTGTCAGTCGTCATAAATAGTAAATCGGGAAACAACAGATGAATAGAGAGTATGATTAAAATCCATGTCTCCGTTCATACGATATCTAGAATGGAGGAATATATGATCCCTTATCTAAAGGACGCGTTTCTGATAAAATCAGAGTTGAGAGCGGCTTTTGAAAGCTATCATTGCTGATCAAGTTTTGAAGTCATACTTACAAAATAGTTATTAGACTTATCCAAGTGGGAGACTGTTGGATTAGGTGTATAAGCCTATCACTATTTTGGTATGTACTTGACCCGATTATGAGCATGGTCCTTTTGGGTTGCCTTCACTCATGCAACTTGATAGGATGACAAGAGGAGAGAGAGAGTAGAATTTATTATATGAATAATAAATTGGTACTCAAAAATGGTTTTATTAATATATTACAAGTTTAATATATTGTTTGGAAATCATATTATTTAATTAGTATTGATCAGAAATTAATTTGGTATTAATTTGGTGATCAAAAGAGACTGATTAAATAAAGGGGACTGATATTGCAATTAACTGTTAGTTGCTTGTTGGGTTGATGGACTCCATAGAGTGGAGTGGACGAAATTTATGGGGAAGCCCATAAGATTTTGTCCAAAGGGCTCTAAGAAAGGAATCCATGGGCTGCTTAGGCCTTAAGCAGGAATTAGGGTTTCCTTCAGAAACCCTAGCAGCCTACACAACTATATAAGGAACCATTTGCAAAGGATTTTCGGCCCCAATGAGTTCTATGAGAAACCCTAGCCGAAATCCTTCCCTCTCCATGTCATCTTGTTGCATTGAGTGTTTGTGATTCCATTAGAGGTGAAACATTTGAGGCACTAGTCTTTCAGAAGTCAAGATCAACAAGGATTGTGATTGTTATTGGTACATAACAATCAGGGTACACTTTCTAACCCTAATCATATGTGTTTTTCAAATCTGTATGCTAGTCAATTAGGGTTTATTTATTTGTTATTCAATGTTGTATGTTTACTTAGAAAAACCTAGATCAAAGCAATTAGGGTTGCATGGACACCATAGGAATGATGTTATGCTCATAACCCATAAGCTCCTGCATCTCAGCCGGTGCTAGTCGATAAGGCGATTTGGCTACAGGGGTAGCTCCCGGAATTAAGTTGATTCTGAACTCGACTTGGCGTTGTGGGGGCACTCCAGGAAGATCTTCAGGAAAAATGTCGGAAAAGTCACGAACTTCTGGGATGTTCTTTATGCCTTTCACCTTTTGGCTCATATCAACAACGTGAGCAAGGAACGCATGGTATTCCTTTCGCAAGTACTTCTGGGCTTGAATACTCGAGATGATTCGAAGGTTCGTGCCTGGTTTGTCGCCATAGATAACTAGGGTTTCGCTATACGGTAGGTTAAGACGAACGACTTTCTCATAACACAGGATGTCATCACGATGGAGACTCACCCAATCCATGCCGATAATGACGTCAAAACTTTTAATTTAGACGGGCATAAGGTCGATTTGAAATGAATAGCTATTTAGAGTGAGGGTGCATCCTATGTATATATCGTTAGTGCTCTCAGTCTTCCCGTTAGCTATTTCTACGATGAACACTTCTTTTAGTGCTTGTGGTGGTTGTTTAAGTAAGTGTTTAAATTTATGATTCACGAAACTCCTCTCCGCTCCACTATTAAATAGTATGCATGCATATGAGTTATTGAGGAGAAACATACTTGTGACCACCGTAGGGTCTGCCACAGCTTCTTCATGGTCAGTCGCCAAAACTCTCCCTACTCCACCAGTATTCCCTGCCTTTGGGCAGTTCCTTTTGTAGTGCTCAACTTCACCGCACCCGTAGCAGGCCTGGCCTACTCCAATACCAGGAACCTGGGTGATTGGTCTTGCTGGTGCATTACAGAAACGGGCAGTGTGCCCCTTCCTGTTGCAGTTAGTACACTACGTCTCCCGACAGGGTCCGTTGTGATGGAAGTTGCACTTGTTGAAGAAAACACATTCCCTTGAAATGGATGTAACAGTCCCAAGATGTACCTCTCAATCTTTTTGCTTTCCGTGGGGATCATCCCCGAACATAGAGCCACTGGATCACTAAACCTAGTAGTGTAAGCTACTTTGTCAGAGCCTTTCATAGTAAGACCCCAAAGTTCCTACTCTAGTTTCTGTACTTCACCCCTCGGGCAGTATTCCCCCATCATTAGATCCTTCAATGTCTCCAAACCATTGAGTTAGCCACTGTGAGTGTAAGTAACTTGACATGACTATTCCACTATGTGAGGGCCCTGTCGGAGAAGGTGCAGGAAGCAAATTTCACTTTGCTTCCTTCAAGGTAGGAGCAGATCTCGAAGATAGACTCCGTTTTCTCAAATCATTGTGATAGAGCAATGATTCCTCCACTCCCATTAAAGGTTTTGGGTTTGTAATTGGTGAAGTCCTTGTATGAACACTCCCTAGTGTAACACCGTAAAATTTCAAACAAAATTTTCATTTTTAAATCACATAAAACTCATTATCATATTTTTCTCAAAACCACAATGTATCAATTGTCAAAACACAAATCAACACAACAATTGATAATATCCCAGAATCCTCAAACATAATCTTGAACAGGTGTGTACAATCAAGTCGGTGCCTTCCTACGATCCTGAGAAGTACCTGAAACACATATCACATAACACGGTAAGCACGAAGCTTAGTGAGTTCCCCAAAATACCACACATATCACATTAGCCACTCGAGGCTAACTCAATACAACCCTCCAGTCAATGTGTCTCAGTGGAGACCCTCCAGTCCCACAACTCGGGTGGACCTTCCGGTCCTAACTCAACAAGCTCATAATAATAATACTCAACATAAATCACAAAGACATAATGCATAATATCACAATATACAGGTAAGCACATAAGACACCTCGGTCACACAAGATACCTCTCATGGTAAGTATAGTGAGAATACTCACCTCGTATGATGAACAACTCCCATAATTGTTGCTGCTACACACCGGTCTCTAACACTGAGCCAAACCCATAATTAACCCAATTAATATCTAAGACCAAACCTCACTCATTAGGTCTAAAGATAGCTCACTACCCGGCCAACAATTAACTCAAGCCCATTGGGCCCACCAAGGCCCAATACTAAATGGGCTCTCCCAAGGCCCAACCCTAAAACTTAAGTCCAAATGGCAAGTCCAACACAAAGGTCCAAGACATACCCAATATTCCTCTAATCAAAATCTCCAACACAATAGGTCCTAAAATCCAGGCCCAACACTTAAGGCCCAATGTGGGTTTTAGCCCAAAAAGCCCACAACAAGGTTCCACGCGACGTACCTCCCTTGGTACGCTCAGTGTACGCACGAATCCAGATCGGGTCATCGGGGACACTTGTTCAGTATGCGGGGCGTACTGGATTTACGCTCGGCGTACGTCCAGACTTTCTTTTTCCACTCTCTTGGTCTTAACTCGTTAAGACCATAACTTTACTCTCATATTTGGACTCCCTAAAGGCTCATACTCCATAAAGTTCGGGATTTTAAGCCTTTTCATGGCTGATAAAGTCCCAAACCCAAATACACTTACTCTTTACTCCCAAAAATGCTCATATCTCATGCATGGAGAGATCTTGACGACCAGGATCTCATTTTTATGACTCCAAACAACTAAAAGCATCTAAAAGGACATGTATTATACTCTAGAGTTCATAAAACTCATAAAGTTCCAAGCTTGGGACATAGATCCTAAAAATGGACTCAAAAAAAGAACTAGCACAACAATGAGCAAGTTTCAAACTTGATACCTCTGGAAGATGCACCAACAAGTGTATAACTCAGATCTAAAAGTTAGATGCTCAAGCTATTCTCTTTCAAGGCTCCTCCTTCTTTAATGGACAAACATAACAAGTCATCACCCTACTAGATCCACATGAGAAAGCCACCAAGATTCAAACTTTATGCTTTCCGGAGCTAGATCAATATGATTAGGGCTTGGATCCACAAGCTCCGAGCCAAGCAATGCTTCCTCAAGGAACTCCTTCTTCCACAATAAGCACTAAAACTTCACTAAATCCCCAAAAAGCTCAATATTCACTCAAATGGAGGCTGAGGGTCGATTTCTAGGGTTTAGAGAGATGGAGATTGAAGATATTAGGGTTAGGTTATGAGATAAGGAGCTTAAATAGGGTCCAAGACCCTAAAATAGGGTTCAGTTCTGGTTGGCGTACGCCCAACGTACATATGGTACGCCCAGCATACTCCGAAGAACATTCGGGACCATCCTGGTTAGTACACCCAGCATACTCAAAAGTACGCCCCGCGTATTGCCTTCTTCACCAGTACGCCCAGTGTACGCTTTGTGTACGCCCCGCGTACTCGGCTAAGCCTGAAACCACGAAACTTCCGAAGGCCATAACTTCTTCGTTATAAATCAGTTTCTGACGATCCTTATATCCATGAAAAGGTAAAGAGAATCCGTACACTTCTACCAGCTTTATTCTTCCTGAATCCCACTCAAAGTCAGATCTAAAATTCATGAAAAGCCCAAACCATCGCCTTTAACAATACATTTGGGCTCTAAAGCACAAGCCAAACTCTTTTATCACAAAACTTACCTTACCCACATCCCAAAAGGGCCTAAACCTTTCTCCTTCAAATCCTCAAAACCTTATCATACCTGGATTAAGGCCTACGAGCCTTAAATCTCAAAACAATCTGGAACAAGATGTTACACCTAGGGTGTCCATGACTATCTCCTTGGGTAGAGTTAATACTCATTCCACCCCCACTAGTACCGCTAGTGTTGATCTGATTTAAGGTTGTCGTCACAGTCGTGGTCACTGCATCTTGAAAAACTACAGGATAGAATAGTGGTGGAAGTGGTTGTGGTTGAGTTGAAGTTATTAGTGGATTGTGTCTGTTTGATTTATGAGGAGGCATCTTTTAACAATAAGTTTATACAAATGAAGATAATGGTAAGATGCCAATAGTGATTATAATGTGCGTGTTCCTTGAACTAATTTACCCTAGTTCAACATGTATTTGTTTAAGTGTTTGCAATAGAGGTCTATCATTAGAAAGCCAATGAATTTAGATAGAAACCTTTCCATAGAATTAGATGCCTGTCAATTCCATTGGTATTATAGATGTATAGAGTTTGGAAAAAATTGACCTTGTAGTAGGTCTACAACATACCAACATAGAGAAAACTTTGACATCATAAAGAACTAGTGAAAATGAAATTTCGAAGTCTAATCATAAACAGGAAAAATAACACTAGAGTCTATAAGTAGACTTAATCTATATCCAAAAGAGTGAGTAGAGTATTCTCTACTCGCGAGGAGTGTTGTTCTTATTAGTACTAAATTTTTCCCTGAATTCAGCCAACTGGTGTTATGTTTCCCACACACGCCTTTCCAATGCGACTTGGCTTTGCCGAAGTTCCCTAACCTCGGATCGGTTGGCATTCAGTTCCCTCTGTAGTGCATCAGTATGAGTCCTTGCTAACTCGTGGTCTTCGTTCAGGTGGCGGAGGCGAACTGTATTGACTCCCGAGTTAGCTCTAACCTCCATGACTTGGTCGATGGCCTCTCTTCCTTTTTCAACATTGCAAGCAACACGACGAACCAAGATAGGGAGGACTCTGTCAACTGAGCCTCCCCCGCCCAGGTTGTAGAAGCTCCGGTCCCTATTATAAGGAGGTGGTTGTCCCTGTTCGTGAATCCAACTTCCCACGTTTGCTGCCCGTAGAGGCGTCGGGCCTTGAAAATCCTGTTGAGGGTTAGGATTTTGGGCAACTTGAGGTGGATCATAGACCTATGGTTTTGAGTCAGAGTCTTCTTGAACTTCCTCTTCGTTTTCTTCCTCAGAACACTCCTCAGGGTCTTCTTCTACTGGGATCATAGGGTTATCTTCTTCTGGTTCCACTTCGAGCCATCCACTATCCCCTTGATTGGGAAACTACGGGTCTCCTGGAAGATGAAATCCAACCATGTTATCTAACAGAGAATAGGGGTGTAAGAGACATATAATAGATGTATTCCTAAAGATATTAATAGGGTGATCCTTACCAGTTACTCCTATACTTACGTAGTTCATACAAGCTATATATAAATAAGATAGAATAGACCCTCGAATAAGTGACCTAACTCTAAGACCACAACCAAACAAGGAACAGGAAGTAAAGCGAAGATCATAGATTCTAAGTCTATAGCATCTTAGTTGTGACATCCCCATTTTCACGGCCAGAAAAGACTGATTTTGTTTATGCTTTATAAAAATCAGAGTACCTCTTTTAATAAAAGTGTTGCGGAATTTGTCCCCAGAAAAACATGATAATTACGTTATCAAAGCATTTCCGAAGAAATGTATTTTTTTTATTCATTTTAAAACATTGGGATGTCATCGTCAATACAGGAACATAATCATAAACATAACTTACATTTATTTACACTAGTGATCTACATCTCTTTTAAATCTCTCAGTGTAAAGTAGCTTCGTACCGACACCTGTGATACAAATAAGCTGGAGTGGGTCAGGTTGGGAAACCTGGTGAGTACATAGGGTTTTCAACCCACAATAATATAATTATTATATTTAAACATCAAACAATCAACCCAATTGCCCATTCCCATTATCTTCTTAAGGATTTGCCCTAAAGATAAGCTAATCCTTGTTCATCATTCCTAAGGAAACAACATGAAGTCCATTGTTGCCAATGACACAGTGGTCAAGCGCAGTTGCTAATATTATCACTTAGGCACAGCTGCCAAAATTGGGACATTTTCTATGAGGCTCTTCTGTCGGTATTGACCTTTAAACGCTACTATCATGGTCATAAGGCTCCCTATTAGGCGCAGTTGCCGATACTGTCCTTAGAGCGCAGCTGCTAGGACGTTTGTCATAGATCTAAAACATCTACGGGTTGTGGCGCAGCTTCCAGTGCTCATCTATAGGGTACTAGGTCCATTGTTGTCAATGTTTACCTATAGGGCACTAGGTCCATACTACTAATGTTCCTCTATTTCAGCTTTTATCCCTCATCATTCATCTACCCACGTTTTACCCAACATATTTTGTAGATATAAAATACTTTATACAGTTTACATCATTTAAAACATGTATAAAAATCTTTCACCAGCATAGACAACAAGTATTCAGACAATATGCACACATATCACATAATTTATATTAAAATACTTCATATCTATGTGTAAGATGAAAGGGACTATGCACTCACCTGATTAGGTGGTGACTCGGCACTCGGACAACACTTCGTTACTCTTAAAACAATTTCCTCGACAAAATCTAGTATCAATATCACTAGGGTTTAGTCTGAAGTTAACCGCGACTAATTAATAGTCTAGCTATTATTACTATTATATAAGCGTTAACACAATACTTTTCACCCACTATATACAGACGAGGCCAGACATGGAACACCGGAGGGCAGGTTCATTTCGACATATAAGCACTTCTGAATCCAGCTACTCAAGCGGCCGTCCAAACCGGAACCCCCGTACCGCGAGTGGTTAAATAGACATTATAACGACACTTATATAGCTCATAATAATAGTCTAAATACTTATTATAAGTTCCTAATAACTTTACTATATTGAAACTTAAGTTATACTAAAGATAGGGTAGGCATAGCTCACTTACAGCGGGTTTTCTCGAAAACCGGGCTCTGTCAGAGCAGAGTTTCTGAGCCGGAGGCTCTTCTCTTTGGAGCTGTTAGGCACTCCGGGAGCCTCGGGGCTTCCTTCGGGTGCTAGGGGGTTTACCTAGGCTTAGGGGGGTTAGGAACCCTTAGAGAGAGTGTGTAGAGAGAGAAAGTTGAAGGGGAGAGGTGTGGGAAATGAGAGAACCCGGCACCTCTATTTATAGGGTGAAATCCTGATGGACTCGCCGAGTCGGTGCCACGTGTCATCACCTGATGGCTTTTCTTGGGGAGAAAGCCTTGGCCCATATTCAGTCACGTCACCCCTTTTGCAGCAGCACCCTGTCGACTTCTAAACCTCGTAACTTTCGCATAAGAGCTCCGTTTTCGATGTTCTTTTTTTCCATGCGTAGGTAAAAACAAGATCTACAACTTTCATTTAGACTTCGTCGGCTAATTCTAGACCGATCTTAAATCTAACAGTAGGAGGAGATTAGACTGCTAAATGACCACGAAGAATTCATAACTCCTTAATACGGACTCCGTTTTCGTCTGTCTTTTTACCGTTGAGTTCCTATTAATGAGATCTTTAACTCTCATTTAGGTCGCGTAAGCCAAAAAACCGCTCGAACTAAAATTCGAGTTTCGGGTCATGCACTGTTATGCTAAATCTTAGAAAATTAATAACTTCGTCATACGAAGTCAGATTTGGGCGTTCTTTTTTTTGTATGTTCTCGGTTTAACGTATACTAGAACTTTTGTTTAGATCACTAAGGCTAAAAAGTCCTCTATCGTAAATTCACTATTTACGTCTTCCGGTGTCGTGTTAGTTTTGTTGTAAAACTTCGACGGGCCATAACTTCTTCGTTATAACTCGGATTTCGACGTTCTTTATATATATGGAACCCTTGAGTCATATTCTACAACTTAGTTCAGATTAATTATTCTAAATAATCTTTGTCAAAAAGTCATTTTCGACCCCTATTATCTCTAAATTGACTAGCCCGGATCCATGGGCGTTACATTAGTCATATATAACCTTAGCGTATCCACTCCGCAACCATAGGCCTAATAGCAAGGGTCTTTTTAGTTTTCACATAAGTAAATTATAGTACCACAAAATGCTCCTACCGTATTTTAAGTTTATGTTATATTCTAGTGTTTCATTGTAGTAAGAGTTGGTAAGTTTTTAAACTTGTTGCAACACCACAACCATTCCTAGGCATATGCTAATCACTTCTCGGATAGATATAGTTGATCAAGCTATATCAATCCCAGACCTGATTATATATCCCCAAGCCTACTCGTGTTGTTCAATAATCACAATACTTTTGATCTGTTGTAGTATAAATGCATGTATGTATACTTTAGTAAAATATTTGTTATATTTAAAAAGAATAACTCTTGTTTAGAGTGTTTTAATCCCATTGTATTTATAGTTGTATATCTTTTATGGGTTAATATACTCAGTTCACTACAAACAATGCTCTGATACAAATCTGTCACAACCCCAAACCGAGATGGCGGAAACATTCGGGGGCGGAGGACGTAATGTACAGTATCATAACAATGCACAATAAAACAAGCAACAACACCCATTGCATTAATAATATAGTTAATACATGTGTGTTCTTTGTATACTTTTATAACACCAAAATATAAAAAAATAATAATAAACGAGTCTTGAACATGCTCCGTCTTCTCAAAACCTATGCTAGTGTACCTGTCTACTGGTTCCCTGGGAATACAAGTTATTTTGAAAGAGAGTATCAACATTTAAGTTGGTGAGTTCATAAGTATTTAGTGTCAAATGTTTGTATTTGTTTCATTAAAATGTTAGCATACTTTCCAGAAAATCCTATACTTTCTACTTAAAATGAAAAGTTGTCTTTTACCCAAGACCCAACAGTTTGTATGTTTTGTTCTCTTGAAATAATGTATAATGTATGTTTTGTACTTGTTATAGTATAAATGTATGTTTTCCATATTTGTAAATTATCTTTATTAGAAAAATAGTATGCCTTGTTCATGTGTGAACATCACTGTATGTATGTAACGGAAGGTAATATCTTTTTAATAGTTTTGTTTACAATAAAACCACTGAAGAAATGTTTGTCTTATAAACCGAATTGTTTATTTAATGTTTAATGTGAATGAGGTTATAACCATACTTAATTGACTAGTATAAAACACGACGTTCTTCAGGCGTCGAAATAAATATGACATTTGTCACCTGTAGACCTGTCGGTCCCAACTGTAGCTAACAACCAAGGTGTGGGTTGTCAGTCCCGTATAGATCTAAACACAAACTCACGCTCTCTCTCCAGGAGACTCTGGTGATAAAACATGACTTAACAAGAATGTTGCTAAGTACCATGAAGTAGTATTTCACATTTTAGTTAACTTGTTTACGTATAGTATGCATATGTTTCTTATTCTTGTAAATGAGTAGTGTACTTTGCCATGAAA
Source organism: Lactuca serriola (assembly GCF_051521515.1). Classification (NCBI taxonomy): domain Eukaryota; kingdom Viridiplantae; phylum Streptophyta; class Magnoliopsida; order Asterales; family Asteraceae; genus Lactuca; species Lactuca serriola. The sequence goes on along the minus strand of NC_136412.1, from coordinate 264,537,656 downwards.
AGTAATAGTATGCATGTATTGATTCATGTAATGTTTCTCTGATCTAGAAATTAGTATGAATTTATTCTCTAAACTATACCTATTATAGTTTACTAGTATGTTTGTTTGAACAGTAAATGATTTGGAGAAAATACTCATTTGTTCAACATATACAAATGAGTTAAGTATGTATTTGAAATGAGTTTTAATACTCATGTATATATTTAGCATGTATATTTATGATTTAGCCGACAGTCGGACTAGTGATCCTACCCTAAGCCCACAACCAAACAAGGAACATGAGTTACGATTTTAGCAATAGTCCTAAGTCCGTTAAAGCATAATTATACATCAATATACAAATGAATATGATTTTGATATAAACAAAAATCTAAAATAGTTTAAAAAGAGTTTGAGAATGGTTTTAACAATATTTATACGTATAAGAATTCTTTTGTTTGTTTGCTTTCACATGTAAGTGTTAACATAATTATATTGTGTTTTGCTTGTATTCTCACTCTAAAAACATTGAAAAGGGTAAATTATAGGGGTATGAACTCACCTTATGTGAGTGATTCGATTGAAGGTGTGATATAGGATGTGTTTCCACAAGTTAGATCCCGACAAAACGAGTCCTAAAATCATTTCACATAATCTCTCTCTCTCTCTATATATATATATATATATATATATATATATATAATTAGTGAATATATCACAAGTATGTTAAGAAAATAGCATAATTTCTAAGTTTCACTAACAAATAAGAGTGTTAGAAATGATTTCGTGAGGCTGCAAGGTGTTTTCGGTCAGCCTTGGGTTTGCAGCCACATGAAGATCTTGGCGTTCTTGGTGAAACCAAGGAGATTCAAGTGTTTTCGGCCGAAGATCACCAAAATGGAGGATGATTGCTTAAAAAAAGAAGAACACTTTATGTTCTAAGCAAGATCCGAAGGAGATACAAGGCTTTTTGGATGATAGTTGAAAGTGAATGGTGGGTTTTCGGTTGATGTTTTTGAGAGCAAAGAGTGTGTTTTCGGTTGGAAGGCGAAGAAGTGAGGATATGTTTTCGTTCCAAGATATTTATAGCAAGATATAAGAGTCGATGGGACATGTTCGTTGGTTTGCGTATTGAGAGGATAAGATCGAGGTTTGCGGCTTCGGATGTTTACGGTCCGAAGTGAGTTCTCGGCCAAAGGCGGTTTGCGGTCCGAAGTGTTTGTAGCCTTTGCGAGGGTTTTCAGTTTTGGCGAGGATCCTAGGATTTTGGGTGTTTTTGCTTCTTAACCACTCAATAATTTAAAACATGTTTATACACATGTAGGTTATTAATCTAACCTTAATAAGTAAATTTAAACAACAATTTGACTTTTATTTGACACGTTTGACTTTAGTTGACATTTACAATATCGAAAATAATGGGTTGTCACAGATAATATGTGCTCACCTGGAGCGTTGCTATCAGTCATCCAAGGTTTAAATACAATTCAAAAAGATTGTGTGAAACAAATGGGATTCGGTGCTCTACTAAAGATGAAAATGACTGAAGTCCCAGGGGCATTAAGTTGTTATGTTGCTGAGAAATTTGATCCAATAAATATGAAAATTATTCTTCGAGAGGGAGTTGAGATAGATGTGTCACGAGAATCAGTGAATCAAATACTAGGATTTCTTTTAGGGAAAAAACAGTTTTCAAAACTTCCATTTCGAAAAGAAAATGATAAAAGTTATGACGAATGGACTGAATAATTTGAAAACAAAAAAAAATGATCAAACTGCACGAGATTAAGATGAATATTGTCGCCTCGGATAATGCGGATATGAACTTCCATATGAACTTCATTGCTTTGTTGATCAACTCTCTTATAGAATCAAGCTCACTCGGAAAAGCAAACACATATACCTTTAACTACATCATGAAGAATACAAACATAAGCAACACTAACTGGTACTCCTACTTGCTTAATTGTTTGGTTAAAACAAAACTATCTTTTGATCCATCCAATCCAACAAGAAATTTTGTTAGACCATCTGCTTTTTTAGTGGTATGTTTAATAACTTCTCTTTTATTTAATAACATTTATAATCACATGTGGTTTAATAGTAAAATGTTTTAAATCATATATGATTATAAAGACATAATAGTTTAATCACATGTGAATAAGTTAACTTTTAAAATAACTATAATCACATGTTATATAAAAGAAAAATAAATTAATCTTATATGATTGTAATAACAAATATTTCTTTTTTTCTAGTTGCTTTATGTATATATGGTCAATTGCAGTGTAGTTAATGCTGAGAGAAAACGACCAGTTATTTGTCACTGGACATCAGAGAAAATGAAGCTCAGAGCAATTTACGAAAAAGAAATCCTAAAGGAATTTGCTACAGGACATTTTAATGAAGAGTTTGTAGAAGAAGATATAAATTAGGAGGAAAAACTAATAAAGCAGTTATACAATAAAAAAAAACTTCTCATTATTTAATAGTCTTAATGTTTAATAATATATATTGCTAATATAAACTTTAAATTATTTATGATTTAGGATTATGAACAAATGATTTTGATGAAGAGTAGGAAGTTCAGTTTGTTGATTTAAAATGGAATCAATAACTTCCCAACAAGTGTAATATTGCATCATTTGAAAAGTATGATGGATTATTTTTTTTAATGATGAAGATCAAAATGTTGAAGAAGACAAGGGAAATGATGATGATGATGATGATGATGACGACGAGGATGATGAAGATAAGGATAATGATGATGATGATTATGATAATGAAGATAATGATGATAGTTGTGACAATGTTAAAGATAGAGAGAATAATGAACAAGAAAATAATGGAGTTGAAGGTAGAAATGAAAATGAAATAGAAAAGACTAATGAACGAGTGTAAAATATTGAAGGAGGATGTCAGTTATGTAAACTTTTTTTGAATCTTATATTATTATTATAAATATCTTTATATAATTACATGTGATTAATCACATATTTTATTTATATAAAAGTTTTAGTGGAAATGTAGATGAAGGAGATACAAGAGAAGGTAAATTAGTGGTCAGGAAGATGAAGTACGTGGTGATGAACATCATGTTGTTGGGAAATATGAAAGTGGTCATAATGATAAAGGTGTTATCATTACGTATGTTATAATCACATATGATTATATTTGTTATAATCATATGTGATTAAATCACATAATCACATATGGTTATAATAACATATGATTGCATATGTTATAATCTCATGTTATTAACAAATTTTTTAAATTATATTCAGGTGTGGAGGGTAATAATCTTGATGGGAATAATGCAGGTGAAAAAAATGTTCAAGGAGAAGGTAAATATGAGTATCATATGTGATTTGTAAAGTCACATATAATTATATATTGAAAATTTTTTCAAAGTTTTTTTAAGCGAATATTATTAACAATTTTTTATTAATTATATTCAGGTGTGGAGGATAAGAATCTGGATGGGAAGAATGTAGGTGAAGAAAAACAAAATGTTCAAGAAAGAGGTAAATACGAGTATCACATGTGATTTTTAAAATTCATTATGTGATTAATTCAGATATAATTATATATCATTAAATATGTTATAATCACATATGATTACATACGTTATAATCAAATGTGATTATATTCACATGTGATCATATATGATTACATATGTTACAATCACATGTTACTATATATGTTATAATCACATACGATTATATTCACATATACAATTTTTTTAAAACTATTTTTAATTGAATATTATTAACAACTTTTTATTAATTATATTCAGGTGTGGAGGCTAAGAAGCTGGATGAGAAGAATACAAGTGAAGAAAAACAAAATGTTCAATAAATAGGTAAATATGAGTATCACATGCTGGATGCAGAGATTCGAAGTATGTCCCGGACATCCGTTGGGATGCAGTTGGATGCATGTTGCAGCTCAGGATGCGTGGAGTGGTGATGATTAGGGTGTGGCAAGGCAATGATTGGTTATAAGTGTTGTAAGACTATGATGGGATCGTAGCATTCGCCAGTTCGAGGTAGATTATCATTGGAGGTTGTCATGAGTGTAAAAGGGAAATCAGTTCGTGCCTTGGGCACGCCGTCCAGGATTGTCAATGAGTATTTATGTTTAAGATTTATGACCATTGGGGTCCGAGGCGGAGTCGGGCCTGAGTAGCCCTCGATGAGTGGGGTTGTGGGTGAGGCCCCGTGTGTTTATGGCAACACAAGTTGGACCTAGTAGAGACCGTTGGGTCAAGGTATTGGATCTTGAGTAGTAGGATCAAGTGGATTGTTTCAAAGATAAAATGAGAATTAGGGATGACTATATACCAACTGAGAAAGAGAAGTATCCATTGTAGTTCCCCATTTATTAGTAAAAAAATGGTTGTAAGTTTATAATGTCTTGGGTTTCCTATATGTATTTTTATTGATTTTAATATGCTTGTTTAGCGTTATTTTCATAGTATTTTTAAAAATTATGTATAAAAACTTCTTTTAGTCTTGTGATATTAAAACTAAATTATAATATAAAAGCATAAGAACAACATCTTAAAAAATTAATAAAAACATTACAATACAAAATAAATTAACGACTCTTTAATTTAAGATAGTTTTAAATCATAATTGGCATTATAGCTCTATGAACAGGTCGTAGAAGCCCCAATATTAATTGTCATCTCCTGTCTAGTAGGGTTTATCGTACGACTTTGTCACACCCCCAAAACGGAACGGAGGAAACGTTCGGGGGCGGATGACGTCTTGTACAGTAGGGTTGTGCATGGGTCGGTTTGGGTCGGTTTTGGACCCCAACCCAACCCAACCCATAAATGATCGGTTTCTGGTTTTCAGAACCCAATAGGGTCGGTTTCTGGTCGGTTCGGTTTCTCGATTTCTGATATCGGTTTGAGCGGTTTCTCGGTTTCTTGGGTTCAACCCATACACTTACGGTTTCTGGGTTTAAACCCATGGGTTTTGGGTTTGAACCCATTTTCCAGAAATGTAACAATTAGTTAAATAATTAAAAAAACACCTAATTGAAGTTAAATACTTCAAAAAACATGAGTTTTACAAACAAATTGTATATTACAACCAAACACACAATGTTGAACAATATGGGCATTTCACTTTCTTAGCACCCTTCTTTACGGCATCTCGATCAAAATGTTTCCATACCCAAGATACTCTATGACCACCACCCTTATTATCTGCAACTTCTTCATCATCTCCTTCATCAACATCAAGATCAACATCAACAGTTTGTGGAGCATCAACATCAGCAGTTTGTGCATCTAGTTGAGACCTTTCCATCTACATAAAAAAAACAATCAACAATCCATATGTAAACCAAAAGATTTCAGGAAATAAAAAGCTTCAATTCAGCAATATTCATCAACATTTCACAGCAATCCATAAAATTCACAGCTTTCAGAATAATATTACAATATTTAAGCAATATTTATCAACATTTCACAACAAGATTTCAGGCAAAATCTAACAAAAACCCCATATTATTTTGATAGCAAGTAAACATAATAAGAGACTAAGAGTAATAAGATTTCAACAAAATTTCCAGAATTCTTAAATACTTGGAACGAAGTCACGAACCCAAATCAGAAAAAAAAAAAAAAAAAAAAAAAAATGAAATCAGAAAAAAATGAAGTCACGAAATCAGAGACACATTGCCTAATCACCATAATTCTTCAATGGCAAATTGCCAAATCGACAAAAAAGAACAGAAATCAGAAAAAATGGCCTACATATTTATTCTAATCATTGAAGAAAGGGCCTCGGTATTAGTTCATCATCTCACATCATTACATTTTAGTGATTCTACATGAACACAAAATTCAGATTTCAGAACATAAGCACATCAAGGGAAATCAGGAAAAAAAACGAAATCAGAGGAACGAACCTCGGATTGGTGGCACCGGAAGTTTGGGGTTCCGTCAGAGCCTCGGATATGTGCGTCTGTGCGAGCGGCTAAGCGCTGGAGGACGGAGGAACTTGGGTTTAATGGGATGCGCCAATGGGGAATGCCAAATGCGAGACTGTGAATGTGAGACTGAGTAATCAGTATCGAGGGCGAATAGGGCAAAACAAAAACGGGAGTCAATGACCTAGGCTTCTTTTATTTATGTTTATTTTTTTAATATACATATATATATATATATATATATATATATATATATATATATATATATATATATATATATATATATTTAATCAGTAAAAAGCATCGGGTTTGCGGGTTTACTGGGTCGGTTTCTCGGGTTGTTGGGTCGGTTTCTGGGGGCAAAACCGAAACCGAACCCGGAAAGTCAGTTTTTACAAATTTAAAACCCACACCGTCGGTTTTGATTCGGTTTCGGTTTTTTCGGTTTTGATTTTGTCAGTTTTTGTCGATTTCTCGGTTTCTTGGTTCGGGTTTGCTCACCCTTATTGTACAGTATCATAACAGTTGAATAATAGTAAGCAAAGAAAACACAACCATCATATTGAAAATATATAATTTACATTGTGTTCAATTCATTGTTTGTCTGACACCAAAACTGTAGCAAAACTAAGACGTGGCGCTACTATGCCCCGTCTTCTTGAAACCTGTGTGAGTACCTGTCTACTAATTTTCTGAGAATACAAGTGGTTTGAAAAAGTGTCAACAATTAAGTTGGTGAGTTCATAAGCATTTTATATGTAAAAGTATGTTCTTTGCTCCTTAAAAATGTTAGTGCATTCTTCCAGAAAATCCAATATTTTCTTTATATAAGTGTTTTAGTCTTAGTACCTTAAGTCCAAAATGTATAAGTTTCATATGCTTAAAATTTGTAATACGAAGTTCTATTTTATGTAAGTGGTGTGACCCATACTGTTACCTCGTATGATCACTTAGAGTATACAAGTTATATATAATTAAGATCAAATGGACAGTCGAATGGGTGATTCTGCCCTAAGCCCACCATAAAAAAAAAGAATAGGATCTAAGGCGAAATCACACATTCTAGTGCCTATAGGATCTCAATTATATATAACCCAAACGAATACACTAAGTAATCATAGAGGTAATAATAATGGTCCTTTTAGATATGTAAGTTGTACTGTATTAGAAAAATAGTGTACTATAGTTGTGTTTGTATGTAATCCTTTTAAATGTATGTTTCTAGAAATGTAACCTGTGTTGTACTGGAAAATCGTGTAATGTAGTTTTATTATTAAGTAAAACTAGCTGAAGGTATTTTTCTCGTAAACCGTACGTAAAGTTAATACTCCAACAAGATTGTTTGAAAATATATTACTACGTAAATATGTCGTTGTTTTCTCCATGTGAGTTTTTATAACCATAATATGACCTAAGATGGCCTGAACACGATGTTCTTCATGTTTAGGAAACATTAACGACATTTGTCACTCCAGGCCTGCCGGCCTAACTGTAGCTAACAGATTAGGTGCAGGATTGTCAGTCTCGTATAGATTTATATACAAATATCTCGCTCTCCGTACAAGAGACTCTGATTATAAGTCAAGACTTTCGCTAACACTTAGATAAGTACTTGAAGACGTCTCATAAACTATTGCTTCAACGAGTTTACGAGTAATGAACTAAAAATCCTTTTAGTAAATGAAATATAATACACTTTAGAAAATGAAATGTAATACCATTTAGTAAATGAAATGTAATACCCTTTAGTAAATGAAATGTAATACCCTTTACTAAATGAAATGTAATACCGTTTAGTAAATGAAAATGTAACTTTTCCATAGAGATTTCTAAGTATATAATTATTGTAACATGAACCATAAACTATACCTATTATAGTTTATACTGTATATTCTGCTAAAATGAAAACCGTTGTCGTAACATATTTTTACGTAAAGTGTTTATAAAGTATAAGAAAACATAATAAGTGATTTATATTTTTAAAAACAAAATTTCTTGTGTTTTACTTGTATTCCCTCCCTAAAACAATGAAAAATTGTGAAAACGTAGGGGTATGAACTCACCTCAAGCGTGATTGCGGTTAGGTAACAGGATAGTTTAGAAAACGTGGAGGATATCGTATCCTAATTGATTAAACACATAATGATGTGTGCATATGTGAACTAATAGTTAAAGTGTTGAATAAACACTTGATAAAAGAACTTATAATGATCTTAAGGAAATAACATGAAGATTGAAGCTCCAGGGAAAATTTGATGAAGGGTTGATATTTGAGAGAGAATTATGAATGTTTGCTACTCTTTCTAACTGTGAATGAGAATTGGCTTCTATGTGTGTATTATATATTGGAAAATAAAGTATAAGAGTGTAAGAGAAGTGACACTTACGTTGGTAAGTGTAACATATCACTTTGGGAACTTAATCAAGGTAAAATATGTAGTTATTAAAGGTGTTTTCGGCCATAAAGGGGTTAGATTTCAGTCCAAGCTTTTCCCCATGAAGAGATTTCGGTCAAAGCTTCCAAAAGGAAGTGATTTCGGTCAACACTTCCCTTAAGGAGGTGATTTCGGTTTTGGTATGGAATCAAGACCGAAAATCCTTTGTTCTTTGCTTCTTAGAACCGAAAACCCCTTATTGGGGTATCATTCATGCCTTTTGATTTATTTCTTTGACTTATGTGACTTGTATTTAACTTATATAAGCATGGTTTTCAATATATAAGTATATATAACTCATATAAGCATGGTTTTCAAAGTATACATATATAATAACTTATGTAAACATGCCCTTATGGCATTCAGAGTTATATTGTATTAATATTATGATGTTAATTCATTTATACACGATTATAGTTTAGACTTGTTTGTTCAAGATTTTTTTTTCTAGTTGTCACAGACTTGATCCACTACCGGGTAACCTTTCAAAACAATTGTTTCTCGTGTGTCTTGCTTGACCACATGTAGAACACTCTTTTCTTATTGGAACCTCACATTGGGATGGAATACATTTTGTGTTTCTTGGCCTGCTTAACTGACGTTTATCCATTATAGGTGGTCTAACAGTCATCAAACCATCGGGGATCTCCTATTCGGATGACTTTGGCAAAGGGTTCACTAATTACTCATATGTTTTCCTCAATGTTTCGATATGGTAAGTTTTTAAAAGCATACATCGAGAATTATCCGTACTTGTTGATTGTTACCACTCTTATGACATGGCCACAATGTATGTCGTTAGGTTTCCACTACCTACATGTACATGTCATTAGTTGGAAATCAAAAACGACGTTTTGTCTTCCCTTTTTGACCTCACATGTCTTACTTGAGATCATGCGAACATCCTAATTAGTAAAAGTATTTTTATTATGTTTTACAATATCATCGGCTCAAGGGTTGAGTGATGTTGTTGCTTTCGTTAAAAAAAAGAGAAAATTACACAGTTAAGATCAATAACATTTGACGCAAACATTAATATTACAATTTACTACTTGCAAAGTTATGTCTTTGAAACCACTATTGTTGCATTGTTGCACGGAAAAAGTCGATCAACATCAGTATCAACACCTTACGTGCATGTCTAGATAATGCATTTATAGACTCCGCATTGTTCGACGACATAAGATTGTATCGGTTGCCTCTAAAATGTGCGCTAGACCAAGTTTCAGGATTTATACTCTGTAAGTATTCCCATATTGGTTCTTTTTTCCTTTTCATTTTGTCTATGACAACATTAAAACCATCAACTGTATAGTTTTTGAAAAACCATGTCCAAGAATCTGTACACTCATTGTCCAAGAATCTGTACACTCATTTTTGCATGTATCATATGTAACCGGTAATATTTGGTTTTGTCCGTCCTTAGTAACTGCAAGTAACATGGTACCTTTGAACTCGCCATTTAGGTGGGCTCCATCTACTACAAGGGTTGACTTACATCAATTGACAAAAGAGCGTACCTACAATACATTATATATCTATTTAAATATACTGATTATAGTTAAGTACATCAAAATAATATATATATATATATATATATATATATATATATATATATATATATATATATATATATATATATATATATATATATAGTAATACTAACTGAGCAACCAAGTGTGACATACAAGAACTCAAACCGATCATCAACATCTGTTTGAATATGTGTCCCCGTGTCGGGATTATGTTTGACCAAATTGTGGAAATAAGCCGAAACTTTTGGTAAAAGGATCATCTTTTGTACCCCTTAACAACAACAGTGCATATTACTTCGCACACCAAGCCTGATGGTATGAGATACTGATTTTCAATTATGCATTCATATCGTTAACAATATCTTGTCCTCGATATACTCTACTATAATCTTCAACCAAAACATCAGCAAGATAATCACCCAAAACATGTTTGTTTGCTTGTCAATGATTAGGTTGCAACATTGTTGAAGAACATGTTTGTACGTCAACAAATTTATTCACTTGGAAAAGTCTGCCATAATTTTTGATTTCTTTTGCTCTTAGTAACCAAGAATAATTTTTCCCAACACACACAGCCACATACCTTGATTTGGTCAATCTACTTGTTTTCGTCTGAAAACCTTCTTGAAGACATTTTTTTTCCCAATTGCCCGTTTTAGAACGTCTTTGTTATTAAATATACGGAGGCATTTAATCTTTTGATCAGAGTCTACCATCTATGATGGGATGCCTTTATTAAACACCAACTGGACATATCGGTAGATGGGGCATACTGTAAAAAAGTTATTGGGAAACTTAGCTTAACGTTCATCACCCAACTCATCTCCATCAGCAGTGGCGGAGGTTATGTAGGACCAGGTGGGCTGTGCCCCCCTCCCCCCTATTTTTTTCTATAATTAGTCCTTAAGTATTAAAAAAGTTACATATTATGCCTAAAACTATAAAATTTGACTTTGGCCCCCACTCTTCTTCAATTTATATATATATATATATATATATATATATATATATATATATATATATATATATATATATATATATATATATAAATAGTCCTTAAGTATGTAACTTTAGCCCACACTTTAATCTTTTGATCAGAGTCTACCATCTATGATGGGATGCCTTTATTAAACACCAACTGGACATATCGGTAGATGGGGCATACAGTAAAAAAGTTATTGGGAAACTTAGCTTAACGTTCATCACCCAACTCATCTCCATCAGCAGTGGCGGAGGTTATGTAGGACCAGGTGGGCTGTGCCCCCCTCCCCCCTATTTTTTTCTATAATTAGTCCTTAAGTATTAAAAAAGTTACATATTATGCCTAAAACTATAAAATTTGACTTTGGCCCCCACTCTTCTTCAATTTATATATATATATATATATATATATATATATATATATATATATATATATATATGTGTGTGTGTGTGTGTGTATATATATATATATATATATAAATAGTCCTTAAGTATGTAACTTTAGCCCACACTTTAAACACTTATACTTTCGCATATCAAAAGGCAAAATCGCAGATGACACTAATCTATCTAAGATTTTAATGGCTATTTTTGTAATTCTGGATTTTTTTGGCTATTTTATGCAAAAGGATTAAGAAAAATGTTTATTTTTATTTTTATTTTTATTTTTTTATTTTATGCAAAGAGATTAAGAAAAATGGTTATATTTATAATTGACAAAATTGCAAGAATGGTCCGTGTGGTATGTTCAAAATTGCTACTTTGGGCCAAACAGGTTTGGACTAGCATCAATAGTCCAAAGGTTTTCATTTTGCTGCTGTTTTGGTCCAAATCAGTTTAAAAAATCTAAAAATGACGGATTTGCCCTTTTCCATTTGTTTCTTGATTTTCTTTTTGTTATTTAATTATTTTCTAACTAAAAAATTAAAAAATAAAATAAAATAAAATCTCTCTCTCTCTCTCTTTCTTTCTCTCTCTCTCTCTCTCTCAAAAACCACCTAACATACAAGATTATATCTCTCTCGGTCTACAGTTACGTCGGAAACCATCGAAACTAAAGCCCTCCTTCGTCTTCTCCAGCTTGATCGTCTTCTTCGTCGAATCACAACACCGTCACTTATCGTTATTTGAAGAATTAGGGTTTTGGCATTTCCAGCTCCACTGACTTTGTCTTCGTCGATCTGGGTTACATCCACCGACTTCGTCGTCTTCTCCGGCTTGATCGTCTTCTTCGTCTAATCACCAGCTTCATCTTCTCCAGTGTTTCTTCACATCTAGCTCCATAGAAAACTAATATATCTCAGTCCACCACCACTGCCATCGACTGCACCAACAATATTTTCATCGACAACCACAACCACCATTGCCATCGAACACCAAACACACCCACACCTACAGATTTCGGCCTCACGACATCTCTTTGGTACCACCAAAAAAACCACCTGCAAATCCTTTCTTTCTTCACCATAAAACCCATAGAAAAATCCACACATTAGGATTACCATCTGCATCAGATGACACTAAACTTGATGATAATACCTTCCAAAATCGCCAAATACGACACCAAACCACATAATCACCCCAAATAGAGACTGTCGGAAAAGACGTCGGTGTTCATCAAAATCACCTTCCACCCCATCACCGGAGATGCTACCAGAACCCTAAATCTAACACCACCACCGCCATCATTTGGGATAAATCAATCACAGGAAGCAGTGACGGTGTTCATCGCTCTCCTCCTTGTTGATCTCCAAACATCAGATCGATGGTCTGAACCTTCATTATCTAGGGTTCAAATTTCTAATCGATTCAACAAACCTATTCTTGTTTTAATCGTGCAACCACCACCATCACCGTCTCCACACCCCTGTTCTTCAAATTTGGTACCACCTTCAAGTTACAATCAGATCCAAGAGAACCATGTTCATCGTTCTCTTCTGTTTACATCATGGCCCTGTTCAGTGTATCACCAAACATCTCGACTGAGAGAAAAGGGCAAGAGAGATCGGAGATTAGAGTTTTACCCATTTGGGGTTTTAGAGAGAGAGAGAGAGAGAGAGAGAAAGAGAGAAAGAAAGAAAGAAAGAAAGAAAGAAAGAGAGAGAGAGAGAGAGAGAAAAGAGATTTTATTTTATTTTTTAATTTTTTAGTTAGAAAATAATTAAATAACAAAAAGAAAATCAAAAAACAAATGGAAAAGGGCAAATCCGTCATTTTTAGATTTTGTAAACTGATTTGGACCAAAATAGCATCAAAATGAAAACCTTTGGACTATTGGTGCTAGTCCAAACTTGTTTGGCCCAAAGTAGCAATTTTAAACACAAGATTTCTTGTGTTTTACTTGTATTCCCTCCTTAAAACAATGAAAAATCGTGAAAGCGTAGGGGCCACCCCGACTCCACTCGCCGAGTCTGAAGAACAACTCGGCGAGTCCCAGTAAATCTTCAAGCTACTCGCCGAGTCTGAAGAACAACTCGGCGAGTCCATGCCATGCAGACGATCAACTGCTTCCTGAATTACGTATGGTCCCGAGATATACAATCATGGGACTTTCTGGACTTCTAAACACCTTATTACTGGGGTACAAACGTCTGGGTAATAACATAATAACCCATCTAATCACTAAATGGGTTTCATAAACCCTAGATTCGTATACACATCAAAATAACATAAAGGAATCTGAAATATTACCTGGAATATGCCCTCTCTGTGTCTCCAAACCGCAGAACTCGAATCCCTTGCTGTTCCTTTAGCCAAAACCCTTCTCCTCCTTGCCTAACAATTTCTTCAAGCCCTAATATCCTCCAATCTTGCTCTAGATGCCCACAGCCGTTTAGGGTTCCTCTCAATCGACTAAAGACGGACAATGACGGCATATAAGAGCATTATATACGATCCAAAACCGAACGGTTAGGGTTTCTGCTGAACAGCGTCGACTCGCCGAGTCCATATCTGGACTCGTCGAGTCCAGTCGCGGACCCGCGACCAAGTCTGCGATCCTACTCGGCGAGTCTAGGCTCCAACTCGCCGAGTCCCCTCTTAACTCACCCCAAAAACATAATTAAACAATACCTGAGATTTCGGGCTGTTACAACTCTCCCCCACTTGGATTAGACTTCGCCCTCGAAGTCTCACTCTGCAAATAGTTCCGGATGCTGCTCCCGCATCTCGCGTTCCGGTTCCTAAGTCATTTCCGATCCCTTACGGTGTTGCCATTGAACCAACACCAGAGGTACCTCCTTGTTCCTCAGAACCTTGATCTTTCGATCTCTGATAGCCACTGGTCTCTCCGCGTAATTCAGGCTCGCATCCACCTGAATATCCTCCAATGGAACCACTGCCGACTCATCGGCTATGCACTTCCTCAACTGCGACACATGAAAAGTGTCGTGGATCTGACCCAACTCCGCTGGCAACTCCAACCGATAGGCTACCCGGCCTATCCTTGCAATCACACGAAATGGCCCAATATACCGGGGCCCCAATTTGCCCCTCTTCCTGAATCGAATCACTCCTTTCTAAGGAGAGACCTTCAGGAGAACGAAGTCGCCGACCTGAAATTCAAGCTCGGATCGGCGCCTGTCTGCATAACTCTTCTGTCGGCTCTGGGCAGTCAATAACCTTTGTCTCACTTGCTGAATCTGTTCTGTCGTCTGGAGCACGATCTCCGTGCTGCCCATCACTCTCTCTCCCACCTCTCCCCAGCAAATGGGGGTCCGACACCTCCTACCATACAACAGCTCAAAAGGTGGCATACCAATGCTCGAATGATGGCTGTTGTTGTAGGAAAACTCTGCCAATGGTAAATACGCATCCCAACTACCCCCGAAGTCTAACACACACGCTCGGAGCATGTCCTCCAGCGTCTGAATCGTCCGCTCGCTCTGACCGTCTGTCTGGGGATGGTATGCGGTACTAAAATGCAATTTAGTACCCAGCTCCTCATGGAATTTCTTCCAGAACCTGGAAGTGAAGCGCACATCACGGTCTGACACAGTCGAGATCGGCACCCCGTGCCGAGATACCACCTCTCTCACATATATCTTCGCCAACTTCTCCGCTGAAGAACTCTCACTGATGGCAAGGAAGTGTGCACTCTTCGTCAATCTATCCACAATCACCCAAATTGCGTCAACTCCCTTAGCAGTCCTCGGCAATTTGGTGATAAAATCCATAGTGATCTGTTCCCACTTCCACTCGGGGATCTCCAATGGCTGTAACTTGCCATGCGGTCTCTGGTGCTCGGCCTTAACCCTACGGCAGGTCAAGCACCTCTCAACGAACCATGCCACGTCCATCTTCATACAGGGCCACCAATACTCCTTCCTCAAATCCAAATACATCTTTGTAGCACCGGGATGGATCGAGAATTTCGATCTATGAGCCTCTTCCATCAAAGTAATACGCGTACCGCCCACGAACGGTACCCAGATCCGACCCTGAAACGTCATAAGCCCTCGACTATCCTTAACAAACTCTGAAATTAACCCCACAACCCGCTCTTTCTTCTGCATTTCTGGTCGCACAGCCTCTACCTGTGCCCCACGAATAGCGTCCAATACTGGAGTCATCACAGTCAGTCTCAAGCATACATCTCGCAATGGAGTGCTCTCCGCCCTGCGGCTCAACGCGTCGGCTACCACATTAGCCTTGCCTGGGTGGTACAGGATCTCACAATCGTAATCCTTGACCACATCCAACCACCTCCTCTGACGCATATTTAGGTTGGGCTGATCCATCAAATACTTCAAGCTCTTATGGTCCGTATATATCGTACATCGAACCCCATACAGGTAGTGACGCCAAATCTTGAGAGCGAACACTACTGCTCCCAACTCTAAATCATGCGTAGGGTATCTCGCCTCATGAGGCTTCAGCTGCCTCGACGCATAAGCTATCACATGACCCCTCTGCATCAACACTGCACCCAATCCCGAAATCGATGCGTCGCAATATACCACAAAATATTCCATCCCTTCTGGAAGAGCTAATACCGGGGCTTCGCACAACCTCTGGCGAAGTGTCTCAAAGGAAGTCTGCTGCTCGGGCCCCCATGAGAATGCAACACCCTTCCGGGTCAATCTGGTGAGTGGGACTGCGATCTTGGAGAAATCCTTGATGAATCTCCGAT
This sequence comes from Lactuca serriola, assembly GCF_051521515.1. NCBI lineage: Eukaryota > Viridiplantae > Streptophyta > Magnoliopsida > Asterales > Asteraceae > Lactuca > Lactuca serriola. The sequence continues at coordinate 264,521,649 of NC_136412.1, read as the reverse complement.
AATACCCTGCCAACCCCAGGAAGCTCCTGATCTCAGAAGGTGACTTTGGCACCTCCCAACTCATTACCGCCTCAACCTTGGCCGGATCGACCAATATCCCTTTCTGATTGACAACATGTCCTAGAAATTGGACCTCTCGCAGCCAGAAGTCACATTTGGAGAACTTTGCATATAGCTTCTCCGACCTCAATACCTCAAGGACCTCCCTCAAATGCTCCTCATGCTGCTCTCTAGATCTAGAATACACCAGAATGTCGTCGATGAATACAATCACTGACCGATCCAACATCGGTCTGCATACCCTGTTCATGAGGTCCATGAACACCGCCGGGGCATTGGTGAGTCCGAAAGGCATCACCACAAACTCATAATGCCCATATCGCGTCCTAAACGCTGTCTTCTGGACATCCTCCTCCCGCACTCTCACCTGATGGTACCCTGACCTCAGATCGATCTTGGAAAACCAAGTTGCTCCCTGCAACTGATTGAATAAATCATCGATCCTCGGCAACGGGTAACGGTTCTTGACCGTCAACTTGTTCAACTCCCGGTAATCAATACACATCCGGTGTGAACCATCCTTCTTCTTGACGAACAGAATAGGTGCTCCCCACGGCGAGCTGCTCGGCCGAATGAATCCCTTCCCCAACAGCTCCTGGAGCTGCGAGGACAACTCTTGCATCTCTGGAGGTGCAAGACGATAAGGCACTTTAGCAATAGGCGCGGCCCCCGGAACCAGATCGATACCAAACTCTACTCGCCTCACAGGAGGTACTCCCGACAGCTCCTCGGGGAAAACATCTGGAAACTCACGCACCACAGGGACCTCCTCAACTGATTTCGGTCTCTCGGGAACCTCCCGCGTATCCATCACATACGCCACAAAACCCTTACAGCCCTGCTGTAGACACTGCCTTGCCCTAGCGGCCGAACAAAAAGCTGATCCCGAACGGGTACCCTCGCCGTACACCGAAAGGACTCCCCCACTACGCTCTCGTATGGTCACCAGCTGACGCTCACAGTCGATGACAGCGCCGAATCGGCTCAACCAGTCCATGCCTACGATGACACAGACATCACCCATCGCAATAGGGATCAGGTCAATCGGGAATTCAACCCCGAAAATCTCTAGTACACATCCCCGAAGAACCTCCGTGGCACAAATCACTTTCTCGTCAGCTATAGAAACTCTCAAAGGTCGACTCAACGACTCACGACTAACGCTGATATGCTGACTAAAGGCTAAGGACACAAAGGACCTACTCGCACCCGAGTCAAATAACACTAAGGCAGGCACAGAGTTCACAAGAAAAGTACCTACGCATATAATAACATAAGCATAACATCTCGACATTAAAATAATTACATGAATTACAACATACCTGCCACAACATCGGGCGCAGCGCGGACCTCCTCCGCAGTCAGCTGAAAGGCTCTCCCCCGAGCCCTCGGGGCCTCGACCTTCACCGGTCGAGTCGCAGTAGCTCCGGCAGCAGGTGCAGATCCCTGAAGAAGCTGAGGGCACTCGGCCTTCCTATGGCCGGTCTAGTTGCAATGAAAGCAAACCGTAAATCCCTTGGGACACTCCCTAGCAATGTGCCCCTCCTTGCCACACTTGTAGCAAGCACCAGATCGACACGCCCCCTCATGACCCTTGCCGCACTTTCCGCAAGTGCGGCTCTTCGAACCTCCCGTCCTCGCATCGGCGGACTTGGTCCGCTTGGCTGCCGGCTGGAACTGAGTCGGTCGACGGTCCACCCGCTAAGACTCGGCCTCCTCCCTGGCCTGGGTCTCCAACTCGATCTCGCGCTTCCTGGCATTCGCCTGAAGCTCAGCAAAAATATGGTAGGTGGAGTTCGACACAAACTCCCGGATATCCCTCCTCAACACTCCCAAGTACCGGCTCATCCGAGCCTGATCAGTGGACACCAGCTCGGGGCAGAACATCGCCCTCTCATGAAACTTCCGCGTAATCACCGCAACTGAATCAGTACCCTGCTTGAGGGTTAAGAACTCCTGCACCAATCGTTCCCTCTCCACCGGGGGAACGTACTCATCCCTGAACATGGCAGTAAACCCCTCCCATGTCACCGCTGTAGTCTCTGCCAAAGTGAAGTTCGCCGTCACGAACTTCCACCAGTCCTTCGCTCCCAGGCGGAGCTGGTTCAAAACGAACCGTACCCTCAGGTGCTCCGGGCATGAACACGTGTAGAAGCACCCCTCTATGTCCGCGATCCACCTCATCGCAGCAATCGGATCCTGCGTCCCATCGAACTCCGGTGGCTTCGTGTTGCTGAACTCTCGGAACAGCAACGAGTCACCTCCCTGTGGCCTAGCAGCGGCCACAGCTGCGGTAGCTGCAGCGGTTGCAGCCTCAGTCAACGCGGCGTACCGCTCATCGAATGTCTCCATCAGGGTGGTCTTAATAGACCCAAACATCTCCGGGATCTCAGCCCGGATCGCGGCCGCCACTTCCTCGTGAATCATCTGACGAATATCCTCGTCACTCACACCGCTCGTACTCGCTCCGTGGCGTGGTCTAACCATGATGTCTCTGAAATACAACATAAAACTATCAGAGACTCCTCCGAGTATAATCGTACTCGATACGCAACCCTACTCAGTCCCCGATATCCAGGGATTCTTACTTGGGTCTCCCACTGACCCGGTGTCCTCAGTAGTACGGGCCCAATACTACCGACCACACCGCATCAGTGTTCATCCCAAGTCCTCCTCCCCAAACTTCGGATAGTGAGTACTCTACTGCTGATATGCACTATCTACCCGCATGCTAGCAACGCATCATATATAGGCAAATTTCCCTAGACTAAGGCATCACAAATCAGGCCACTCTAGTCCTATCATGGATACCTAGTCTTCTAGCATGCATAACAATTCATATCATATAATATTGTAAAGTATTTTGGGGATCTTTACCGTTCGGGCGCTGACTGATCGTACACACTGCTTCTTTCTTGCTTACCACAAAACCATTTACAAAAGTTTATGCCTTTATTTAAGAAAATTTCCTCAAATCCTCGGTTTGAGTTCAGTTACCCCCGAAGGTGCACCCGAATCCCTCAAACCAAGGCTCTGATACCAATTGTAACAACGCAAATTTTCAAACAAATTTTTCATTTTAAAAATATATCTATTTCCATTCAAAACAAGGCATAAATAGTTTAAATAATCTGCCAAATACAAATAGTCAAAATCCCAAAATCATAAAAGCAGTCTTCAGTGTGTATCGATCACGCCGGCGCCTTCCCACGGTCCTCGCTAGTACCTGAAATACATGTACAACAACTGTAAGCATAAATGCTTAGTGAGTTCCCCAATATACAACTTACGCACATACGCCTTTCCAGGCCCGACCTTCCGGTCCATGTGTCTCAGGGGACTTCCGTCCCTGCTGGGTAAACCTTCCGGTCCTACCCACGCCGACCTTCCGGTCCATCACACAACATATCGCCTTCCGGCCCATAACATATTGCCTTCCGGCCCATAATATAATCGCCTTCCGGCCCATGACATACATAGCACACATATAACAAATAACTTACCACATATAGCATACATATCACATATCATATCCGACCTTTCGGTCACACAGTCAAACCCTTCCGGGTACAGTATAGTGAGAAGACTCACCTCGTAAATGCTGAAAGCTAGCAAATCCTGAAATCACTCGTGCACAATCCGACGAGCTACAACCTCCCTATAACATCACATATCTCATTAACACTTATATCTTCTAAGTGTGACTATCCCTAAGAAGTCAGACTTAGGTCAACTCTGGTCAACGGTCAACGGTCAACTCGACCGGACTCGGCGAGTACCATGGCGACTCGGCGAGTCTAGACGTCCTCCAACTTTCTGAGATTCCTTATCTACTCGTCGAGTATCCTCCTCGACCCGACGAGTTACTCCTGGAAGAATCGCGGGGCCACCCCGACTCCACTCGCCGAGTCTGAAGAACAACTCGGCGAGTCCCAGTAAATCTTCAAGCTACTCGCCGAGTCTGAAGAACAACTCGGCGAGTCCATGCCATGCAGACGATCAACTGCTTCCTGAATTACGTATGGTCCCGAGATATACAATCATGGGACTTTCTGGACTTCTAAACACCTTATTACTGGGGTACAAACGTCTGGGTAATAACATAATAACCCATCTAATCACTAAATGGGTTTCATAAACCCTAGATTCGTATACACATCAAAATAACATAAAGGAATCCGAAATATTACCTGGAATATGCCCTCTCTGTGTCTCCAAACCGCAGAACTCGAATCCCTTGCTGTTCCTTTAGCCAAAACCCTTCTCCTCCTTGCCCAACAATTTCTTCAAGCCCTAATATCCTCCAATCTTGCTCTAGATGCCCACAGCCGTTTAGGGTTCCTCTCAATCGACTAAAGACGGACAATGACGGCATATAAGAGCATTATATACGATCCAAAACCGAACGGTTAGGGTTTCTGCTGAACAGCGTCGACTCGCCGAGTCCATATCTGGACTCGTCGAGTCCAGTCGCGGACCCGCGACCAAGTCTGCGATCCTACTCGGCGAGTCTAGGCTCCAACTCGCCGAGTCCCCTCTTAACTCACCCCAAAAACATAATTAAACAATACCTGAGATTTCGGGCTGTTACATTATGTGACTTGTATTTAACTTATATAAGCATGGTTTTCAATATATAAGTATATATAACTCATATAAGCATGGTTTTCAAAGTATACATATATAATAACTTATGTAAACATGCCCTTATGGCATTCAGAGTTATATTGTATTAATATTATGATGTTAATTCACTTATACACGATTATAGTTTAGACTTGTTTGTTCAAGATTTTTTTTCTAGTTGTCACAGACTTGATCCACTACCGGATAACCTTTCAAAACAATTGTTTCTCGTGTGTCTTGCTTGACCACATGTAGAACACTCTTTTCTTATTGGAACCTCACATTGGGATGGAATACATTTTGTGTTTCTTGGCCTGCTTGACTGACGTTTATCCATTATAGGTGGTCTAACAGTCATCAAACCATCGGGGATCTCCTATTCGGATGACTTTGGCAAAGGGTTCACTAATTACTCATATGTTTTCCTCAATGTTTCGATATGGTAAGTTTTTAAAAGCATACATCGAGCATTATCCGTACTTGTTGATTGTTACCACTCTTATGACATGGCCACAATGTATGTCGTTAGGTTTCCACTACCTACATGTACATGTCATTAGTTGGAAATCAAAAACGACGTTTTGTCTTCCCTTTTTGACCTCACATGTCTTACTTGAGATCATGCGAACATCCTAATTAGTAAAAGTATTTTTATTATGTTTTACAATATCATCGGCTCAAGGGTTGAGTGATGTTGTTGCTTTCGTTAAAAAAAGAGAAAATTACACAGTTAAGATCAATAACATTTGACGCAAACATTAATATTACAATTTACTACTTGCAAAGTTATGTCTTTGAAACCACTATTGTTGCATTGTTGCACGGAAAAAGTCGATCAACATCAGTATCAACACCTTACGTGCATGTCTAGATAATGCATTTATAGACTCCGCATTGTTCGACGACATAAGATTGTATCGGTTGCCTCTAAAATGTGCGCTAGACCAAGTTTCAGGATTTATACTCTGTAAGTATTCCCATATTGGTTCTTTTTTCCTTTTCATTTTGTCTATGACAACATTAAAACCATCAACTGTATAGTTTTTGAAAAACCATGTCCAAGAATCTGTACACTCATTGTCCAAGAATCTGTACACTCATTTTTGCATGTATCATATGTAACCGGTAATATTTGGTTTTGTCCGTCCTTAGTAACTGCAAGTAACATGGTACCTTTGAACTCGCCATTTAGGTGGGCTCCATCTACTACAAGGGTTGACTTACATCAATTGACAAAAGAGCGTACCTACAATACATTATATATCTATTTAAATATACTGATTATAGTTAAGTACATCAAAATAATATATATATATATATATATATATAGTAATACTAACTGAGCAACCAAGTGTGACATACAAGAACTCAAACCGATCATCAACATCTGTTTGAATATGTGTCCCCGTGTCGGGATTATGTTTGACCAAATTGTGGAAATAAGCCGAAACTTTTGGTAAAAGGATCATCTTTTGTACCCCTTAACAACAACAGTGCATATTACTTCGCACACCAAGCCTGATGGTATGAGATACTGATTTTCAATTATGCATTCATATCGTTAACAATATCTTGTCCTCGATATACTCTACTATAATCTTCAACCAAAACATCAGCAAGATAATCACCCAAAACATGTTTGTTTGCTTGTCAATGATTAGGTTGCAACATTGTTGAAGAACATGTTTGTACGTCAACAAATTTATTCACTTGGAAAAGTCTGCCATAATTTTTGATTTCTTTTGCTCTTAGTAACCAAGAATAATTTTTCCCAACACACACAGCCACATACCTTGATTTGGTCAATCTACTTGTTTTCGTCTGAAAACCTTCTTGAAGACATTTTTTTTCCCAATTGCCCGTTTTAGAACGTCTTTGTTATTAAATATACGGAGGCATTTAATCTTTTGATCAGAGTCTACCATCTATGATGGGATGCCTTTATTAAACACCAACTGGACATATCGGTAGATGGGGCATACTGTAAAAAAGTTATTGGGAAACTTAGCTTTACGTTCATCACCCAACTCATCTCCATCAGCAGTGGCGGAGGTTATGTAGGACCAGGTGGGCTGTGCCCCCCTCCCCCCTATTTTTTTCTATAATTAGTCCTTAAGTATTAAAAAAGTTACATATTATGCCTAAAACTATAAAATTTGACTTTGGCCCCCACTCTTCTTCAATTTATATATATATATATATATATATATATATATATATATATAAATAGTCCTTAAGTATGTAACTTTAGCCCACACTTTAATCTTTTGATCAGAGTCTACCATCTATGATGGGATGCCTTTATTAAACACCAACTGGACATATCGGTAGATGGGGCATACAGTAAAAAAGTTATTGGGAAACTTAGCTTAACGTTCATCACCCAACTCATCTCCATCAGCAGTGGCGGAGGTTATGTAGGACCAGGTGGGCTGTGCCCCCCTCCCCCCTATTTTTTTCTATAATTAGTCCTTAAGTATTAAAAAAGTTACATATTATGCCTAAAACTATAAAATTTGACTTTGGCCCCCACTCTTCTTCAATTATATATATATATATATATATATATATATATATATATATATATATATATATATATATATATGTGTGTGTGTGTGTGTGTGTGTATATATATATATATATATATATATATATATATAAATAGTCCTTAAGTATGTAACTTTAGCCCACACTTTAAACACTTATACTTTCGCATATCAAAAGGCAAAATCGCAGATGACACTAATCTATCTAAGATTTTAATGGCTATTTTTGTAATTCTGGATTTTTTTGGCTATTTTATGCAAAAGGATTAAGAAAAATGTTTATTTTTATTTTTATTTTTATTTTTTTATTTTATGCAAAGAGATTAAGAAAAATGGTTATATTTATAATTGACAAAATTGCAAGAATGGTCCGTGTGGTATGTTCAAAATTGCTACTTTGGGCCAAACAGGTTTGGACTAGCATCAATAGTCCAAAGGTTTTCATTTTGCTGCTGTTTTGGTCCAAATCAGTTTAAAAAATCTAAAAATGACGGATTTGCCCTTTTCCATTTGTTTCTTGATTTTCTTTTTGTTATTTAATTATTTTCTAACTAAAAAATTAAAAAATAAAATAAAATAAAATCTCTCTCTCTCTCTCTTTCTTTCTCTCTCTCTCTCTCTCTCAAAAACCACCTAACATACAAGATTATATCTCTCTCGGTCTACAGTTACGTCGGAAACCATCGAAACTAAAGCCCTCCTTCGTCTTCTCCAGCTTGATCGTCTTCTTCGTCGAATCACAACACCGTCACTTATCGTTATTTGAAGAATTAGGGTTTTGGCATTTCCAGCTCCACTGACTTTGTCTTCGTCGATCTGGGTTACATCCACCGACTTCGTCGTCTTCTCCGGCTTGATCGTCTTCTTCGTCTAATCACCAGCTTCATCTTCTCCAGTGTTTCTTCACATCTAGCTCCATAGAAAACTAATATATCTCAGTCCACCACCACTGCCATCGACTGCACCAACAATATTTTCATCGACAACCACAACCACCATTGCCATCGAACACCAAACACACCCACACCTACAGATTTCGGCCTCACGACATCTCTTTGGTACCACCAAAAAAACCACCTGCAAATCCTTTCTTTCTTCACCATAAAACCCATAGAAAAATCCACACATTAGGATTACCATCTGCATCAGATGACACTAAACTTGATGATAATACCTTCCAAAATCGCCAAATACGACACCAAACCACATAATCACCCCAAATAGAGACGTCGGTGTTCATCAAAATCACCTTCCACCCCATCACCGGAGATGCTACCAGAACCCTAAATCTAACACCACCACCGCCATCATTTGGGATAAATCAATCGCAGGAAGCAGTGACGGTGTTCATCGCTCTCCTCCTTGTTGATCTCCAAACATCAGATCGATGGTCTGAACCTTCATTATCTAGGGTTCAAATTTCTAATCGATTCAACAAACCTATTCTTGTTTTAATCGTGCAACCACCACCATCACCGTCTCCACACCCCTGTTCTTCAAATTTGGTACCACCTTCAAGTTACAATCAGATCCAAGAGAACCATGTTCATCGTTCTCTTCTGTTTACATCATGGCCCTGTTCAGTGTATCACCAAACATCTCGACTGAGAGAAAAGGGCAAGAGAGATCGGAGATTAGAGTTTTACCCATTTGGGGTTTTAGAGAGAGAGAGAGAGAGAGAAAGAGAGAAAGAAAGAAAGAAAGAAAGAAAGAAAGAAAGAAAGAGAGAGAGAGAGAGAGAAAAGAGATTTTATTTTATTTTTTAATTTTTTAGTTAGAAAATAATTAAATAACAAAAAGAAAATCAAAAAACAAATGGAAAAGGGCAAATCCGTCATTTTTAGATTTTTTAAACTGATTTGGACCAAAATAGCATCAAAATGAAAACCTTTGGACTATTGGTGCTAGTCCAAACTTGTTTGGCCCAAAGTAGCAATTTTAAACACAAGATTTCTTGTGTTTTACTTGTATTCCCTCCTTAAAACAATGAAAAATCGTGAAAGCGTAGGGGTATGAACTCACCTCAAGCGTGATTGCGGTTAGGTAACAGGATAGTTTAGAAAACGTGGAGGATATCGTATCCTAATTGATTAAACACATAATGATGTGTGCATATGTGAACTAATAGTTAAAGTGTTGAATAAACACTTGATAAAAGAACTTATAATGATCTTAAGGAAATAACATGAAGATTGAAGCTCCAGGGAAAATTTGATGAAGGGTTGATATTTGAGAGAGAATTATGAATGTTTGCTACTCTTTCTAACTGTGAATGAGAATTGGCTTCTATGTGTGTATTATATATTGGAAAATAAAGTATAAGAGTGTAAGAGAAGTGACACTTACGTTGGTAAGTGTAACATATCACTTTGGGAACTTAATCAAGGTAAAATATGTAGTTATTAAAGGTGTTTTCGGCCATAAAGGGGTTAGATTTCAGTCCAAGCTTTTCCCCATGAAGAGATTTCGGTCAAAGCTTCCAAAAGGAAGTGATTTCGGTCAACACTGTCACAACTGTGAATTTTAAGCTATGTAATCTATACATTCAAATTAATGTGAATCAAAAACTCTAACCAAATACAAGATACAAGTACTATAAATAGTCATCAAACAATTGGAGACCCTAGAAGTTTTGGTTAAGTCCATTTTGGACTAAGACTTCCTTATTGGATCCAAATGAACCAATAAGCTTCCAATTAGACTATCATGGGCTTAGGACCCTAATTGGGCTCTAATTGGACCCACATTCGTTTATTCCAATATTTTGGGCTAGGTAGAACCTAGAAGGAACTAAAACACAAGTTTGACCCATAATTTAACCTAACCTAGCTTAATAAAGCATAAAAATCACAATTTTATTTTATAAGTCCAATAAACACCCTAAACTACCTCTAATGTTGGACTTAGGGGCAAAAGCCCAAACTTTTCCTCTCTCCCCTTCATATTCTCGGCCCAAGGCCCAAATCCAAGGGAGGTTGACTTTGGTTGCCACCTCACTATTATCTAATGGATTTCTAGGCACATATCACATACCTCCATGCATGTATCACTTCAAGAGTCACTTCTTTCTCTTTTCCCTCCTTGCTCTCGGCCAAGCATCATCACACACACCAAAATATCTCAACTTTCTCTCTAGAACACTCAAAGAACTCTCCTTCCCTCCCCTCTCCAAAAATCTCGAAATTTAGGGACTTTCCAAGAGGATTTTGCAAGTAAATCATCATCTAAGGTAAGATTATGCATAGATCTATGGTTTAAATTCTTTTGTTATCAAAATCTCTTCCTAATCCATGTAAAAACCGTGATCTTGCACTCTAGAAACCCCATAATCTCGAAAAGTTCATCAAGGAGTGCAAGGGCCAAAAATCACTTCATTTCTTCCAATTTTTCTTCAAGAACCGAAACTACCCACTCAAGGTGAGATTCATACCCCTATTTTCTGTTTTTAAGAGTTTTTGTGGGGGGGAATACAAGTGAAAGTGTAGATCTATATGTATTTGTATGCCTTGTATGATTTCCATGCTTATATGTATGCTTATATGTGTTTTAATGTTGGATCTAGCCATTAAACCCCTCAAAACCGAGATATAACTCATGTTTTATGATATTAGCTTCAAATATGTTACTACATAATAAGTGATACTAGATAAATAGCCAAGTGGTTAGCAACAATTTTCTTTAAGCTAAAAACACACATCTTGGGCCAAAAATGTGAAAAATACAAAATTAAGGGCCCAAAATGACATTTTACAGATTCTGATAGTTGAAATGTGTCAAAACAGTTTCAATAAAGCTATTTCTGGAATTTTATTCATTTTGAGGATTAAAAACATAAATTTCAAGCCTATTGGGCTAAAAATGTAAATTTCGGCCCAATAAGGCCCATTATGCGAATTTTTCTGTTTTGAAGGGCCAAAACTGTGAAATTCTGTAAAACAGTGGACTATAAGTGTCCCAAACCCTTTTCAAAGGTTTAAAATGCTTTTTAAATTTAAAAAGGACCAAAGTTGCAAAAATTTTCCATTTTGGGCCAAAATTGTCAAAATTGCGAAAAGATGGGCTAAAACCGAGAAAAACTGCATTTTCAGGGACTTAAACTGTTTTCTTTGAAAAATATGCTGGAAAATATTAATTTCAATAATTTTTGGTGTTAAAATGTCAAGAAAAATAGTTTAAGGACCAAACCGGGAAATATTCAAATAAAAGGGTTGAAAATGTAAATTTTACAAATAATGAGGGGCTGAAAACAGAAATATTTCAAGGCTGATTCATTATGTACAATGTGATCAAATAATGACACCTCAACTACCAACGAAATACAACTCATTACAATACCAAAAGTCGTTGTTAAACGAATTGGCTCGGTCTCGAGCCAATGAAAATCCACAACTACTAACTCTTGATACATACAAATAACGATTGGTAATACACATACATACGAGTGTGCACAGACGTCTACGCACCATCTTCGGGCCCCAAAAGTGTAAAATCTTGTTTGTTGGGCCTAGCTAGCCCAATGACCTGATCTTAAGGCCCGAAGACATTTTTTTCTACGAAGTGTTGAGTTTTACCGACTTGGCACAACGTAGGGTGACTTTCAATGGCTTGTACCACTGGTCCCCAAGGGTCCATGGTATTGCTAGAAAAGTCTACACATTTTACGAGGCGGGTCGGGGACCCCTCGCACGCATATTTTCCCCAGCCGGTTAATAGAGTTACCGGGGTCTTCGTGATCTCTTTCTCTTCGGATGTGGGACTACACATAGTCCGGGCGATTGGATAACGTGATTAGTACGGACGACGCCTTCGGGTTCGTTAGTATAACTACAAACTGGGCGTTTGTGTAATGCGGGTTTGTAGTAAATAATCAATGCTCGAGAACCTTCCAACGTCGCTTGGGACCGATACTGCTATTTTCATAATGTTTTCAACGCAACTCAAGAGATTTCAAAAGAACTAGGGGAACATCGGGTTTCCCTAGGGTTTTCATTACATACAGATTTGAAACGCATACATCTTCAACGAACATTTTTTTTACAAGTATAGAAACAAACAAGCATACCTATGGATCTTCACAAACGTTTTTGAAAGCTTTTCTTTCCAGAAAATATCGGATTTTCTGGTGGTTTTTCAAACAATATAAACATTCGATTTCAAACACTACTTATGAACTCACCAACATTTCATATGTTGACGTTTTTCCAAAATACTTGTATTCTCAGGGAACCAGTGAATCAAGGGAAATCATGCTCAGTGACGGTTGCAGTTTATTTTTGAATGAACCAAACAATATTAATTTTTGGAAATGTAATATCTTAAGTAATGTATGCCATGAAAACACTACTGGTTGTACTATGTTGATGAATGGTGACGATTATTGTTTTGTTTCATATATATACAACGTTGTGGTATTCAATTGAGTCACGACAGCCCCCGGACGATTCCGCCGTCTGGTTCGGGGGTGTGACAGGTTGGTATCAGAGCTTTGTTTATAGTGAACTAGCATGTCGAGCCATACATTGATATGCAACTATAAACCAAAAAGAGGGACTAACATAACTCTGAACAAAACAAATGAATAAAATACACTTGCTTGCATTAGGAGTAAGGACCTAACGCTGAATCAAACACCATAATGCTGGTATCTCGGTTAATTCGGGACTGTTCTTAGTGATACCAAGGGGTGAATGTAGCCTGATCAACTACATTCTCTCCAAGGTAAAACTAACACATGTCTTGATGAGATCGGAATAGCCAGGGAACCTAAAAATTTTACCCTATATCACCCAAAAAGAGAATATTTGCTTAGTCTGTGTAATAGTCATAGTACCCTAGGAATAATGTAGCATAATTACGTACTCGCGCAGACAGCATGGCTGGTTTTCATCACCCTGGAGACCCCTACTTCCCTAATCAGGGAAACAACGGGTGGCTAGAGGAGGAGGAGGAGCCCGAGGAGGAGCAGCAGGGTATCCAGTTTCATCAGGCCTTAGTAGCTCACGGGATGCTGGTGGATGAACCGGGAGAGAATCCAGGAGAAGCACACAACGTCGAACCCGACGAATATGTAGACACTGACTACGAAATTGGAGAGCTCGACGATGACGACGAAGACGGCCGGGTCGGGGACCAGGACCCCATCCCGCCATGCGAGGACGAGGCACAACCAGATCACCCTACCCCACCAGTGAACCCCCCAAGAGAGAACCGTTCCCTCGAAGCTGAGATCGCTGCACTGCGACAACAGCTGTATGCTATGGAGGCTCGGGCAGTGCAAGCAGAGCATGAGAGGGATGAGGTTATAGGAGACATGGCAGAGATGGCGCAGCTACTGGCACAACATTTCGGCATATGACTTCGGCACCACCTCCTGATGCAGCTCATCGCGGTTAGGGATAGACCTATCGTAGTAGGATATTAGTAACTATGTTATGTACTCCGGCTCTATGTTTAAGTGACTACACTACTCATGGAGCCGTTATGCTGTCGGATTAGCATTACTTATGTATGCTCCTACGAGCAAATTTTCTTGTACGAAATGCGGATAATATTAATAAACTTTTGTGTGTTTTGCTAAATTATTCTCAGTTGCTATGAGTTGAGACATTATGATTGCATGCTTGATGATAGTAATGCTTAGGATCGTACCCTACACCTAGTTAATAGGATCATAACCTCACCAAAACCACGTACACTCAACATCTTTCCGTTTCATGACAGAAAGATGCCTCGCCCAGCTACTCGCGGAAATCCCGAACCAACCCCGCCGGAAGTTGACTCCACTGCTTTCCAGGCAGCCGTGTCTGCTGCGGTCACAGCAGCTATGGCACAACTTCACCGAGGGAACAACGGAGGAGGTAACGGACAAGGATCCGGAAGTTCGAACAACGGGACGAACCAAGGACTCACTAAAACGTGCACCTACAAGGATTTTGCGAACGCTAAACCCCGAACTTTCAACGGTACCGGAGGAGTGATCGCCCTGAAGCGATGGATCGAGAAGGTAGAGTCGGTATTCGAGATATGCGAGTGCCCCGAGCAGATGAAAGTGAAGTTCGCGGCCTGCACTTTTGTGGACCAAGCACTCACTTGGTGGAATGGTCATGTGGAAGCTATGACACTCCCTGTCGCCAACTCTATTCCCTGGGCAGAGATGAAAGAGATGTTGACGGCTGAGTACTACCCCCGAGGCGAAATACAGAAGATGGAGCAGGAACTATGGAATCTCACGGTGCAGAATGGGAACATCGATGCTTACATATCGAGATTCAGCGAACTATCTCTGTTGTGCCCGGGTATGATCACATCAGAGGGGAAGAAGATTGAACGATTCATTTGAGGATTGACATCCCCCATTCAAGGGAATGTGATAGCTGCGAACCCTGAAACTTTTGACAGTGCGAAGAGATTGGCAAAGAGGCTATATGATCATAACCACAAAAAGGGCGAGAAACCGGTAGAGACTGAGAAGAAGAAGGAGAGCGATGGTAAGAAAGGATGGAACAACAAGAGGAAGGGGCGTCAAGGTCCCGAGACCTCTAAAAAGCAGCAAATGGTGGCAGTTCACGCTGTCACTGCGCCGGTACCAGTCACATCACATGCTCCAGCCTCAGCTGCTTCAAATACTTCAAGACCCTATTTCGGCACTCATCCCAAATGCAACAAGTGCGGTTTCCATCACCAAGGAGAATGTAGGGAGTTCCATTGCACCAGTTGCAACCGAAGGGGACACACTGCAAAGTTCTGCAGGACTTATCCTTCTCAGAACCAGAGTCAGGGAAACAACCAGAACAACAACAACAATCACCGCAATACCAACAACACCAATGCCGGCGGCAACAACACAGGGCCTAGCCGCACCTGTTTCGGGTGTGGAAGGACGGGACATTTCCGTCGAGATTGCCCTAACAACAACAACAACTCCGGAAACAGAGGAACAGGAAGAATGCCGACTATGGGTCAGAGTGATGCAGTTCAAGATCCCGCAGTTGTGACCGGTACGTTTCTCCTAAACCACACTTATGCATGCATCTTATTTGATACCGGAGCGGAGCGAAGTTTCGTAAGCGAGAAGTTTAAACATTTATTAAAACAACAACCCCAAAAGCTAAATGAAACCTATACGGTGGAGATGGCCAATGGGAAGACCGAATCCACTAGGGAAATCTACACTGGATGTACCCTAACCCTTAACCAGCACGTCTTTCGAATAGATCTAATGCCAGTATCAATTAGGAGTTTTGATGTGATTATCGGCATGGATTGGTTAAGCCCCCACCATGCTGAGATTATGTGCCACGAGAAGGCCGTTCGCCTTCGTCTCCCGAATCACGAAACCCTAGTAATTTACGGAGACAAACCTAGCACGAATCTTCGTCTTATCTCGTGCATCAAGGCACAAAAACATCTGCGAAAGAACAACTTAGCGTTCTTGGCCCACATAGTGGACAAGACAAAAGAAGAAACTAACATTCAAGACATTCCGGTAGCGTGTGAATTTCCGGACGTGTTTCCCGAAGATCTTCCAGGAGTACCCCCAGAGAGACAGGTTGAGTTCCGAATCGACCTCGTCCCAGGAGCAACTCCTCTCGCTAAATCACCATATCGACTGGCTCCTGCTGAAATGCAGGAATTGTCCAGCCAACTCAGTGAGCTTCTGGACAAGGGATTTATCCGACCTAGCTACTCGCCATGGGGAGCTCCGGTGCTCTTTGTCAAAAAGAAGGATGGATCTTTCAGAATGTGCATCGATTACAGAGAGTTAAACAAACTCACTGTCAAAAACCGCTACCCACTCCCGCGAATCGATGATCTATTCGACCAGCTCCAAGGAGCTAGCTACTTTTCTAAAATAGACTTACGGTCCGGATACCACCAACTCAAGGTCCGAGAAGAGGATATTCCTAAAACCGCTTTCCGAACCCGCTATGGACATTACGAATTCGTCGTAATGCCCTTCGGTCTAACAAATGCACCTGCCGCATTTATGGACCTAATGAACCGAATCTGTCGACCGTTCTTGGACAACTTCGTCATTGTGTTTATCGATGACATCCTCGTCTATTCTCGAAGCAAAGAGGAGCATGGCCAACATCTCCGACAAGTCCTAGAGACGCTGCGATCGGAAAAGCTTTACGCCAAACTCTCCAAGTGCGAGTTCTGGCTTCGGAGTGTGAATTTCTTAGGCCACGTAGTTAGCCAAGACGGAATTCATGTGGATCCCTCCAAGGTCAAAGCTGTGGAAGGATGGACAACTCCGACGACGCCCACGGAAATTCGTCAGTTCTTAGGCCTAGCAGGCTACTATAGAAGATTTATCCAAAACTTCTCAAAAATCGCCAAGCCACTTACCTTGCTTACGCAAAAGAGTGTGCCATTCAAGTGGACAGACCGACAAGAGATTGCGTTTCGAACCTTGAAGCAAGCTCTTTGCAGCGCTCCTGTACTATCTCTACCTGAAGGAACGGAAGATTTTGTAGTATACTGTGACGCGTCAAATCAAGGCTTAGGTTGCGTTCTCATGCAACGAGGAAGAGTAATAGCATATGCGTCCCGTCAACTGAAGACGCACGAAGTAAATTACACAACCCATGACCTAGAACTGGGAGCTGTGGTCTTCGCCCTAAAAATTTGGAGGCACTACCTGTACGGTACAAAGTGCACCATCTTTACGGACCACAAGAGCCTCCAACACATCTTGAATCAGAAGGAGCTGAACATGAGACAACGAAGATGGGTGGAATTGTTAAACGACTACGAATGCGAGATCAAGTACCATCCAGGCAAGGCCAACGTGGTAGCTGACGCATTAAGTCGGAAGGAATACACAAATCGCCGTACGAAAACGCACTCGATAACCATTCAGTCTCATCTGACCGTTCAAATTGCATCAGCCCAGGCAGAGGCCATGAGAGCGGAAAACAGAACTAGCGAGGCATTACGCGGAATGGAGAAGAACCTGGAAGTCAAAGAGAATGGGGTATACTACTTCATGAACCGTATTTGGGTTCCAAAAATCGGAGGATTCAGGGAGATCGTTATGAAGGAAGCCCACAAGACACGATACTCCATTCATCCTGGTTCGGACAAGATGTATCTGGACATTAAGCAGCACTATTGGTGGCCTAACATGAAGGCGGAAATCGCAACCTATGTTAGTAAGTGCCTTACGTGTGCCAAAGTAAAAGTGGAATACCAGAAACCTTCCGGATTGTTACAACAACCGGCAATCCCTGAGTGGAAATGGGAGGGGATTTCTATGGACTTCGTGACCAAGCTGCCCAAGACGTCGGACGGATTGGACACCATATGGGTAATAATCGACCGACTGACGAAATCTGCCCATTTCCTGCCCATCAAAGAGTCCTACAAGATGGAGAGGCTGACGCGTTTGTACCTACGAGAGATTGTAAGACTTCATGGAGTGCCAAAATCCATCATTTCGGATAGGGACAGTAGGTTCACGTCACGCTTTTGGCAGTCGCTCCACAAGGCAATGGGAACTCATCTTGATATGAGCACCGCGTATCACCCACAAACGGACGGTCAAAGCGAACGAACTATTCAGACGCTTGAAGACATGCTTCGTGCATGTGTGATAGACTTCGGAAAGTCTTGGGATACCCACCTACCGTTGATCGAGTTTTCATATAACAATAGTTATCATTCGAGCATTAAGGTGGCCCCTTTCGAAGCACTGTACGGGCGTAAATGTAGAACACCGTTATGTTGGGCTGAAGTAGGTGACACCCAGCTAGCAAGAACACATACGTCGGATAGGGCAATGACAGGACCGGAAATCATTCGCGAGACCACAGAAAAGATTGTCCAGATCAAAACTCGATTACAGGCATCGCGCGACCGGCAAAAGAGCTACGCTGATAAACGGCGAAAGCCCTTAGAATTCCAGGTCGGTGATCGTGTATTGTTGAAGGTCTCACCCTGGAAAGGGGTTATACGTTTCGGAAAACGAGGAAAGCTAAACCCACGGTACATTGGACCTTTCGAAATCGTCGCCCGAATAGGTCCGGTAGCCTACAGACTACAACTACCCGCGAAGCTAAACGGTGTACACCCCGTGTTTCATGTTTCTAATCTGAAAAAGTGCCTATCAGATGAAACTCTCGTCATTCCTCTTGACGAAATCGAAATCAATGAGAATCTCCTGTTCGTCGAAGAGCCAATCGAAATCATGGACAGAGAGGTGAAGCGTACTAAGCAGAGTCGCATCCCGATCGTGAAGGTACGGTGGAACGCAAAGCGTGGGCCAGAGTTCACATGGGAACGCGAAGATCAAATGAAGCAGAAGTACCCCCACCTATTCTAGCATTCTCAAATCTGGCTTTCAAACAGAATTTCGGGACGAAATTCCCTTTAACGGGGGGATGATGTCACAACTGTGAATTTTAAGCTATGTAATCTATACATTCAAATTAATGTGAATCAAAAACTCTAACCAAATACAAGATACAAGTACTATAAATAGTCATCAAACAATTGGAGACCCTAGAAGTTTTGGTTAAGTCCATTTTGGACTAAGACTTCCTTATTGGATCCAAATGAACCAATAAGCTTCCAATTAGACTATCATGGGCTTAGGACCCTAATTGGGCTCTAATTGGACCCACATTCGTTTATTCCAATATTTTGGGCTAGGTAGAACCTAGAAGGAACTAAAACACAAGTTTGACCCATAATTTAACCTAACCTAGCTTAATAAAGCATAAAAATCACAATTTTATTTTATAAGTCCAATAAACACCCTAAACTACCTCTAATGTTGGACTTAGGGGCAAAAGCCCAAACTTTTCCTCTCTCCCCTTCATATTCTCGGCCCAAGGCCCAAATCCAAGGGAGGTTGACTTTGGTTGCCACCTCACTATTATCTAATGGATTTCTAGGCACATATCACATACCTCCATGCATGTATCACTTCAAGAGTCACTTCTTTCTCTTTTCCCTCCTTGCTCTCGGCCAAGCATCATCACACACACCAAAATATCTCAACTTTCTCTCTAGAACACTCAAAGAACTCTCCTTCCCTCCCCTCTCCAAAAATCTCGAAATTTAGGGACTTTCCAAGAGGATTTTGCAAGTAAATCATCATCTAAGGTAAGATTATGCATAGATCTATGGTTTAAATTCTTTTGTTATCAAAATCTCTTCCTAATCCATGTAAAAACCGTGATCTTGCACTCTAGAAACCCCATAATCTCGAAAAGTTCATCAAGGAGTGCAAGGGCCAAAAATCACTTCATTTCTTCCAATTTTTCTTCAAGAACCGAAACTACCCACTCAAGGTGAGATTCATACCCCTATTTTCTGTTTTTAAGAGTTTTTGTGGGGGGGAATACAAGTGAAAGTGTAGATCTATATGTATTTGTATGCCTTGTATGATTTCCATGCTTATATGTATGCTTATATGTGTTTTAATGTTGGATCTAGCCATTAAACCCCTCAAAACCGAGATATAACTCATGTTTTATGATATTAGCTTCAAATATGTTACTACATAATAAGTGATACTAGATAAATAGCCAAGTGGTTAGCAACAATTTTCTTTAAGCTAAAAACACACATCTTGGGCCAAAAATGTGAAAAATACAAAATTAAGGGCCCAAAATGACATTTTACAGATTCTGATAGTTGAAATGTGTCAAAACAGTTTCAATAAAGCTATTTCTGGAATTTTATTCATTTTGAGGATTAAAAACATAAATTTCAAGCCTATTGGGCTAAAAATGTAAATTTCGGCCCAATAAGGCCCATTATGCGAATTTTTCTGTTTTGAAGGGCCAAAACTGTGAAATTCTGTAAAACAGTGGACTATAAGTGTCCCAAACCCTTTTCAAAGGTTTAAAATGCTTTTTAAATTTAAAAAGGACCAAAGTTGCAAAAATTTTCCATTTTGGGCCAAAATTGTCAAAATTGCGAAAAGATGGGCTAAAACCGAGAAAAACTGCATTTTCAGGGACTTAAACTGTTTTCTTTGAAAAATATGCTGGAAAATATTAATTTCAATAATTTTTGGTGTTAAAATGTCAAGAAAAATAGTTTAAGGACCAAACCGGGAAATATTCAAATAAAAGGGTTGAAAATGTAAATTTTACAAATAATGAGGGGCTGAAAACAGAAATATTTCAAGGCTGATTCATTATGTACAATGTGATCAAATAATGACACCTCAACTACCAACGAAATACAACTCATTACAATACCAAAAGTCGTTGTTAAACGAATTGGCTCGGTCTCGAGCCAATGAAAATCCACAACTACTAACTCTTGATACATACAAATAACGATTGGTAATACACATACATACGAGTGTGCACAGACGTCTACGCACCATCTTCGGGCCCCAAAAGTGTAAAATCTTGTTTGTTGGGCCTAGCTAGCCCAATGACCTGATCTTAAGGCCCGAAGACATTTTTTTCTACGAAGTGTTGAGTTTTACCGACTTGGCACAACGTAGGGTGACTTTCAATGGCTTGTACCACTGGTCCCCAAGGGTCCATGGTATTGCTAGAAAAGTCTACACATTTTACGAGGCGGGTCGGGGACCCCTCGCACGCATATTTTCCCCAGCCGGTTAATAGAGTTACCGGGGTCTTCGTGATCTCTTTCTCTTCGGATGTGGGACTACACATAGTCCGGGCGATTGGATAACGTGATTAGTACGGACGACGCCTTCGGGTTCGTTAGTATAACTACAAACTGGGCGTTTGTGTAATGCGGGTTTGTAGTAAATAATCAATGCTCGAGAACCTTCCAACGTCGCTTGGGACCGATACTGCTATTTTCATAATGTTTTCAACGCAACTCAAGAGATTTCAAAAGAACTAGGGGAACATCGGGTTTCCCTAGGGTTTTCATTACATACAGATTTGAAACGCATACATCTTCAACGAACATTTTTTTTACAAGTATAGAAACAAACAAGCATACCTATGGATCTTCACAAACGTTTTTGAAAGCTTTTCTTTCCAGAAAATATCGGATTTTCTGGTGGTTTTTCAAACAATATAAACATTCGATTTCAAACACTACTTATGAACTCACCAACATTTCATATGTTGACGTTTTTCCAAAATACTTGTATTCTCAGGGAACCAGTGAATCAAGGGAAATCATGCTCAGTGACGGTTGCAGTTTATTTTTGAATGAACCAAACAATATTAATTTTTGGAAATGTAATATCTTAAGTAATGTATGCCATGAAAACACTACTGGTTGTACTATGTTGATGAATGGTGACGATTATTGTTTTGTTTCATATATATACAACGTTGTGGTATTCAATTGAGTCACGACAGCCCCCGGACGATTCCGCCGTCTGGTTCGGGGGTGTGACAAACACTTCCCTTAAGGAGGTGATTTCGGTTTTGGTATGGAATCAAGACCGAAAATCCTTTGTTCTTTGCTTCTTAGAACCGAAAACCCCTTATTGGGGTATCATTCATGCCTTTTGATTTATTTCTTTGACTTATGTGTAACAACGCAAATTTTCAAACAAATTTTTCATTTTAAAAATATATCTATTTCCATTCAAAACAAGGCATAAATAGTTTAAATAATCTGCCAAATACAAATAGTCAAAATCCCAAGATCATAAAAGTAGTCTTCAGTGTGTATCGATCACGCCGGCGCCTTCCCACGGTCCTCGCTAGTACCTGAAATACATGTACAACAACTGTAAGCATAAATGCTTAGTGAGTTCCCCAATATACAACTTACGCACATACGCCTTTCCAGGCCCGACCTTCCGGTCCATGTGTCTCAGGGGACTTCCGTCCCTGCTGGGTAAACCTTCCGGTCCTACCCACGCCGACCTTCCGGTCCATCACACAACATATCGCCTTCCGGCCCATAACATATTGCCTTCCGGCCCATAATATAATCGCCTTCCGGCCCATGACATACATAGCACACATATAAAAAATAACTTACCACATATAGCATACATATCACATATCATATCCGACCTTCCGGTCACACAGTCAAACCCTTCCGGGTACAGTATAGTGAGAAGACTCACCTCGTAAATGCTGAAAGCTAGCAAATCCTGAAATCACTCGTGCACAATCCGACGAGCTACAACCTCCCTATAACATCACATATCTTATTAACACTTATATCTTCTAAGTGTGACTATCCCTAAGAAGTCAGACTTAGGTCAACTCTGGTCAACGGTCAACGGTCAACTCGACCGGACTCGGCGAGTACCATGGCGACTCGGCGAGTCTAGACGTCCTCCAACTTTCTGAGATTCCTTATCTACTCGTCGAGTATCCTCCTCGACCCGACGAGTTACTCCTGGAAGAATCGCGGGGCCACCCCGACTCCACTCGCCGAGTCTGAAGAACAACTCGGCGAGTCCCAGTAAATCTTCAAGCTACTCGCCGAGTCTGAAGAACAACTCGGCGAGTCCATGCCATGCAGACGATCAACTGCTTCCTGAATTACGTATGGTCCCGAGATATACAATCATGGGACTTTCTGGACTTCTAAACACCTTATTACTGGGGTACAAACGTCTGGGTAATAACATAATAACCCATCTAATCACTAAATGGGTTTCATAAACCCTAGATTCGTATACACATCAAAATAACATAAAGGAATCCGAAATATTACCTGGAATATGCCCTCTCTGTGTCTCCAAACCGCAGAACTCGAATCCCTTGCTGTTCCTTTAGCCAAAACCCTTCTCCTCCTTGCCTAACAATTTCTTCAAGCCCTAATATCCTCCAATCTTGCTCTAGATGCCCACAGCCGTTTAGGGTTCCTCTCAATCGACTAAAGACGGACAATGACGGCATATAAGAGCATTATATACGATCCAAAACCGAACGGTTAGGGTTTCTGCTGAACAGCGTCGACTCGCCGAGTCCATATCTGGACTCGTCGAGTCCAGTCGCGGACCCGCGACCAAGTCTGCGATCCTACTCGGCGAGTCTAGGCTCCAACTCGCCGAGTCCCCTCTTAACTCACCCCAAAAACATAATTAAACAATACCTGAGATTTCGGGCTGTTACAACTCTCCCCCACTTGGATTAGACTTCGCCCTCGAAGTCTCACTCTGCAAATAGTTCCGGATGCTGCTCCCGCATCTCGCGTTCCGGTTCCTAAGTCATTTCCGATCCCTTACGGTGTTGCCATTGAACCAACACCAGAGGTACCTCCTTGTTCCTCAGAACCTTGATCTTTCGATCTCTGATAGCCACTGGTCTCTCCGCGTAATTCAGGCTCACATCCACCTGAATATCCTCCAATGGAACCACTGCCGACTCATCGGCTATGCACTTCCTCAACTGCGACACATGAAAAGTGTCGTGGATCTGACCCAACTCCGCTGGCAACTCCAACCGATAGGCTACCCGGCCTATCCTTGCAATCACACGAAATGGCCCAATATACCGGGGCCCCAATTTGCCCCTCTTCCTGAATCGAATCACTCCTTTCCAAGGAGAGACCTTCAGGAGAACGAAGTCGCCGACCTGAAATTCAAGCTCGGATCGGTGCCTGTCTGCATAACTCTTCTGTCGGCTCTGGGCAGTCAATAACCTTTGTCTCACTTGCTGAATCTGTTCTGTCGTCTGGAGCACGATCTCCGTGCTGCCCATCACTCTCTCTCCCACCTCTCCCCAGCAAATGGGGGTCCGACACCTCCTACCATACAACAGCTCAAAAGGTGGCATACCAATGCTCGAATGATGGCTGTTGTTGTAGGAAAACTCTGCCAATGGTAAATACGCATCCCAACTACCCCCGAAGTCTAACACACACGCTCGGAGCATGTCCTCCAGCGTCTGAATCGTCCGCTCGCTCTGACCGTCTGTCTGGGGATGGTATGCGGTACTAAAATGCAATTTAGTACCCAGCTCCTCATGGAATTTCTTCCAGAACCTGGAAGTGAAGCGCACATCACGGTCTGACACAGTCGAGATCGGCACCCCGTGCCGAGATACCACCTCTCTCACATATATCTTCGCCAACTTCTCCGCTGAAGAACTCTCACTGATGGCAAGGAAGTGTGCACTCTTCGTCAATCTATCCACAATCACCCAAATTGCGTCAACTCCCTTAGCAGTCCTCGGCAATTTGGTGATAAAATCCATAGTGATCTGTTCCCACTTCCACTCGGGGATCTCCAATGGCTGTAACTTGCCATGCGGTCTCTGGTGCTCGGCCTTAACCCTACGGCAGGTCAAGCACCTCTCAACGAACCATGCCACGTCCATCTTCATACAGGGCCACCAATACTCCTTCCTCAAATCCAAATACATCTTTGTAGCACCGGGATGGATCGAGAATTTCGATCTATGAGCCTCTTCCATCAAAGTAATACGCGTACCGCCCACGAACGGTACCCAGATCCGACCCTGAAACGTCATAAGCCCTCGACTATCCTTAACAAACTCTGAAATTAACCCCACAACCCGCTCTTTCTTCTGCATTTCTGGTCGCACAGCCTCTACCTGTGCCCCACGAATAGCGTCCAATACTGGAGTCATCACAGTCAGTCTCAAGCATACATCTCGCAATGGAGTGCTCTCCGCCCTGCGGCTCAACGCGTCGGCTACCACATTAGCCTTGCCTGGGTGGTACAGGATCTCACAATCGTAATCCTTGACCACATCCAACCACCTCCTCTGACGCATATTTAGGTTGGGCTGATCCATCAAATACTTCAAGCTCTTATGGTCCGTATATATCGTACATCGAACCCCATACAGGTAGTGACGCCAAATCTTGAGAGCGAACACTACTGCTCCCAACTCTAAATCATGCGTAGGGTATCTCGCCTCATGAGGCTTCAGCTGCCTCGACGCATAAGCTATCACATGACCCCTCTGCATCAACACTGCACCCAATCCCGAAATCGATGCGTCGCAATATACCACAAAATATTCCATCCCTTCTGGAAGAGCTAATACCGGGGCTTCGCACAACCTCTGGCGAAGTGTCTCAAAGGAAGTCTGCTGCTCGGGCCCCCATGAGAATGCAACACCCTTCCGGGTCAATCTGGTGAGTGGGACTGCGATCTTGGAGAAATCCTTGATGAATCTCCGATAATACCCTGCCAACCCCAGGAAGCTCCTGATCTCAGAAGGTGACTTCGGCACCTCCCAACTCATTACCGCCTCAACCTTGGCCGGATCGACCAATATCCCTTTCTGATTGACAACATGTCCTAGAAATTGGACCTCTCGCAGCCAGAAGTCACATTTGGAGAACTTTGCATATAGCTTCTCCGACCTCAATACCTCAAGGACCTCCCTCAAATGCTCCTCATGCTGCTCTCTAGATCTAGAATACACCAGAATGTCGTCGATGAATACAATCACTGACCGATCCAACATCGGTCTGCATACCCTGTTCATGAGGTCCATGAACACCGCCGGGGCATTGGTGAGTCCGAAAGGCATCACCACAAACTCATAATGCCCATATCGCGTCCTAAACGCTGTCTTCTGGACATCCTCCTCCCGCACTCTCACCTGATGGTACCCTGACCTCAGATCGATCTTGGAAAACCAAGTTGCTCCCTGCAACTGATTGAATAAATCATCGATCCTCGGCAACGGGTAACGGTTCTTGACCGTCAACTTGTTCAACTCCCGGTAATCAATACACATCCGGTGTGAACCATCCTTCTTCTTGACGAACAGAATAGGTGCTCCCCACGGCGAGCTGCTCGGCCGAATGAATCCCTTCCCCAACAGCTCCTGGAGCTGCGAGGACAACTCTTGCATCTCTGGAGGTGCAAGACGATAAGGCACTTTAGCAATAGGCGCGGCCCCCGGAACCAGATCGATACCAAACTCTACTCGCCTCACAGGAGGTACTCCCGACAGCTCCTCGGGGAAAACATCTGGAAACTCACGCACCACAGGGACCTCCTCAACTGATTTCGGTCTCTCGGGAACCTCCCGCGTATCCATCACATACGCCACAAAACCCTTACAGCCCTGCTGTAGACACTGCCTTGCCCTAGCGGCCGAACAAAAAGCTGATCCCGAACGGGTACCCTCGCCGTACACCGAAAGGACTCCCCCACTACGCTCTCGTATGGTCACCAGCTGACGCTCACAGTCGATGACAGCGCCGAATCGGCTCAACCAGTCCATGCCTACGATGACACAGACATCACCCATCGCAATAGGGATCAGGTCAATCGGGAATTCAACCCCGAAAATCTCTAGTACACATCCCCGAAGAACCTCCGTGGCACAAATCACTTTCTCGTCAGCTATAGAAACTCTCAAAGGTCGACTCAACGACTCACGACTAACGCTGATATGCTGACTAAAGGCTAAGGACACAAAGGACCTACTCGCACCCGAGTCAAATAACACTAAGGCAGGCACAGAGTTCACAAGAAAAGTACCTACGCATATAATAACATAAGCATAACATCTCGACATTAAAATAATTACATGAATTACAACATACCTGCCACAACATCGGGCGCAGCGCGGACCTCCTCCGCAGTCAGCTGAAAGGCTCTCCCCCGAGCCCTCGGGGCCTCGACCTTCACCGGTCGAGTCGCAGTAGCTCCGGCAGCAGGTGCGGATCCCTGAAGAAGCTGAGGGCACTCGGCCTTCCTATGGCCGGTCTAGTTGCAATGAAAGCAAACCGTAAATCCCTTGGGACACTCCCTAGCAATGTGCCCCTCCTTGCCACACTTGTAGCAAGCACCAGATCGACACGCCCCCTCATGACCCTTGCCGCACTTTCCGCAAGTGCGGCTCTTCGAACCTCCCGTCCTCGCATCGGCGGACTTGGTCCGCTTGGCTGCCGGCTGGAACTGAGTCGGTCGACGGTCCACCCGCTAAGACTCGGCCTCCTCCCTGGCCTGGGTCTCCAACTCGATCTCGCGCTTCCTGGCATTCGCCTGAAGCTCAGCAAAAATATGGTAGGTGGAGTTCGACACAAACTCCCGGATATCCCTCCTCAACACTCCCAAGTACCGGCTCATCCGAGCCTGATCAGTGGACACCAGCTCGGGGCAGAACATCGCCCTCTCATGAAACTTCCGCGTAATCACCGCAACTGAATCAGTACCCTGCTTGAGGGTTAAGAACTCCTGCACCAATCGTTCCCTCTCCACCGGGGGAACGTACTCATCCCTGAACATGGCAGTAAACCCCTCCCATGTCACCGCTGTAGTCTCTGCCAAAGTGAAGTTCGCCGTCACGAACTTCCACCAGTCCTTCGCTCCCAGGCGGAGCTGGTTCAAAACGAACCGTACCCTCAGGTGCTCCGGGCATGAACACGTGTAGAAGCACCCCTCTATGTCCGCGATCCACCTCATCGCAGCAATCGGATCCTGCGTCCCATCGAACTCCGGTGGCTTCGTGTTGCTGAACTCTCGGAACAGCAACGAGTCACCTCCCTGTGGCCTAGCAGCGGCCACAGCTGCGGTAGCTGCAGCGGTTGCAGCCTCAGTCAACGCGGCGTACCGCTCATCGAATGTCTCCATCAGGGTGGTCTTAATAGACCCAAACATCTCCGGGATCTCAGCCCGGATCGCGGCCGCCACTTCCTCGTGAATCATCTGACGAATATCCTCGTCACTCACACCGCTCGTACTCGCTCCGTGGCGTGGTCTAACCATGATGTCTCTGAAATACAACATAAAACTATCAGAGACTCCTCCGAGTATAATCGTACTCGATACGCAACCCTACTCAGTCCCCGATATCCAGGGATTCTTACTTGGGTCTCCCACTGACCCGGTGTCCTCAGTAGTACGGGCCCAATACTACCGACCACACCGCATCAGTGTTCATCCCAAGTCCTCCTCCCCAAACTTCGGATAGTGAGTACTCTACTGCTGATATGCACTATCTACCCGCATGCTAGCAACGCATCATATATAGGCAAATTTCCCTAGACTAAGGCATCACAAATCAGGCCACTCTAGTCCTATCATGGATACCTAGTCTTCTAGCATGCATAACAATTCATATCATATAATATTGTAAAGTATTTTGGGGATCTTTACCGTTCGGGCGCTGACTGATCGTACACACTGCTTCTTTCTTGCTTACCACAAAACCATTTACAAAAGTTTATGCCTTTATTTAAGAAAATTTCCTCAAATCCTCGGTTTGAGTTCAGTTACCCCCGAAGGTGCACCCGAATCCCTCAAACCAAGGCTCTGATACCAATTGTAACAACGCAAATTTTCAAACAAATTTTTCATTTTAAAAATATATCTATTTCCATTCAAAACAAGGCATAAATAGTTTAAATAATCTGCCAAATACAAATAGTCAAAATCCCAAAATCATAAAAGCAGTCTTCAGTGTGTATCGATCACGCCGGCGCCTTCCCACGGTCCTCGCTAGTACCTGAAATACATGTACAACAACTGTAAGCATAAATGCTTAGTGAGTTCCCCAATATACAACTTACGCACATACGCCTTTCCAGGCCCGACCTTCCGGTCCATGTGTCTCAGGGGACTTCCGTCCCTGCTGGGTAAACCTTCCGGTCCTACCCACGCCGACCTTCCGGTCCATCACACAACATATCGCCTTCCGGCCCATAACATATTGCCTTCCGGCCCATAATATAATCGCCTTCCGGCCCATGACATACATAGCACACATATAACAAATAACTTACCACATATAGCATACATATCACATATCATATCCGACCTTTCGGTCACACAGTCAAACCCTTCCGGGTACAGTATAGTGAGAAGACTCACCTCGTAAATGCTGAAAGCTAGCAAATCCTGAAATCACTCGTGCACAATCCGACGAGCTACAACCTCCCTATAACATCACATATCTCATTAACACTTATATCTTCTAAGTGTGACTATCCCTAAGAAGTCAGACTTAGGTCAACTCTGGTCAACGGTCAACGGTCAACTCGACCGGACTCGGCGAGTACCATGGCGACTCGGCGAGTCTAGACGTCCTCCAACTTTCTGAGATTCCTTATCTACTCGTCGAGTATCCTCCTCGACCCGACGAGTTACTCCTGGAAGAATCGCGGGGCCACCCCGACTCCACTCGCCGAGTCTGAAGAACAACTCGGCGAGTCCCAGTAAATCTTCAAGCTACTCGCCGAGTCTGAAGAACAACTCGGCGAGTCCATGCCATGCAGACGATCAACTGCTTCCTGAATTACGTATGGTCCCGAGATATACAATCATGGGACTTTCTGGACTTCTAAACACCTTATTACTGGGGTACAAACGTCTGGGTAATAACATAATAACCCATCTAATCACTAAATGGGTTTCATAAACCCTAGATTCGTATACACATCAAAATAACATAAAGGAATCCGAAATATTACCTGGAATATGCCCTCTCTGTGTCTCCAAACCGCAGAACTCGAATCCCTTGCTGTTCCTTTAGCCAAAACCCTTCTCCTCCTTGCCCAACAATTTCTTCAAGCCCTAATATCCTCCAATCTTGCTCTAGATGCCCACAGCCGTTTAGGGTTCCTCTCAATCGACTAAAGACGGACAATGACGGCATATAAGAGCATTATATACGATCCAAAACCGAACGGTTAGGGTTTCTGCTGAACAGCGTCGACTCGCCGAGTCCATATCTGGACTCGTCGAGTCCAGTCGCGGACCCGCGACCAAGTCTGCGATCCTACTCGGCGAGTCTAGGCTCCAACTCGCCGAGTCCCCTCTTAACTCACCCCAAAAACATAATTAAACAATACCTGAGATTTCGGGCTGTTACATTATGTGACTTGTATTTAACTTATATAAGCATGGTTTTCAATATATAAGTATATATAACTCATATAAGCATGGTTTTCAAAGTATACATATATAATAACTTATGTAAACATGCCCTTATGGCATTCAGAGTTATATTGTATTAATATTATGATGTTAATTCACTTATACACGATTATAGTTTAGACTTGTTTGTTCAAGATTTTTTTTCTAGTTGTCACAGACTTGATCCACTACCGGATAACCTTTCAAAACAATTGTTTCTCGTGTGTCTTGCTTGACCACATGTAGAACACTCTTTTCTTATTGGAACCTCACATTGGGATGGAATACATTTTGTGTTTCTTGGCCTGCTTGACTGACGTTTATCCATTATAGGTGGTCTAACAGTCATCAAACCATCGGGGATCTCCTATTCGGATGACTTTGGCAAAGGGTTCACTAATTACTCATATGTTTTCCTCAATGTTTCGATATGGTAAGTTTTTAAAAGCATACATCGAGCATTATCCGTACTTGTTGATTGTTACCACTCTTATGACATGGCCACAATGTATGTCGTTAGGTTTCCACTACCTACATGTACATGTCATTAGTTGGAAATCAAAAACGACGTTTTGTCTTCCCTTTTTGACCTCACATGTCTTACTTGAGATCATGCGAACATCCTAATTAGTAAAAGTATTTTTATTATGTTTTACAATATCATCGGCTCAAGGGTTGAGTGATGTTGTTGCTTTCGTTAAAAAAAGAGAAAATTACACAGTTAAGATCAATAACATTTGACGCAAACATTAATATTACAATTTACTACTTGCAAAGTTATGTCTTTGAAACCACTATTGTTGCATTGTTGCACGGAAAAAGTCGATCAACATCAGTATCAACACCTTACGTGCATGTCTAGATAATGCATTTATAGACTCCGCATTGTTCGACGACATAAGATTGTATCGGTTGCCTCTAAAATGTGCGCTAGACCAAGTTTCAGGATTTATACTCTGTAAGTATTCCCATATTGGTTCTTTTTTCCTTTTCATTTTGTCTATGACAACATTAAAACCATCAACTGTATAGTTTTTGAAAAACCATGTCCAAGAATCTGTACACTCATTGTCCAAGAATCTGTACACTCATTTTTGCATGTATCATATGTAACCGGTAATATTTGGTTTTGTCCGTCCTTAGTAACTGCAAGTAACATGGTACCTTTGAACTCGCCATTTAGGTGGGCTCCATCTACTACAAGGGTTGACTTACATCAATTGACAAAAGAGCGTACCTACAATACATTATATATCTATTTAAATATACTGATTATAGTTAAGTACATCAAAATAATATATATATATATATATATATATATATATATATATATATAGTAATACTAACTGAGCAACCAAGTGTGACATACAAGAACTCAAACCGATCATCAACATCTGTTTGAATATGTGTCCCCGTGTCGGGATTATGTTTGACCAAATTGTGGAAATAAGCCGAAACTTTTGGTAAAAGGATCATCTTTTGTACCCCTTAACAACAACAGTGCATATTACTTCGCACACCAAGCCTGATGGTATGAGATACTGATTTTCAATTATGCATTCATATCGTTAACAATATCTTGTCCTCGATATACTCTACTATAATCTTCAACCAAAACATCAGCAAGATAATCACCCAAAACATGTTTGTTTGCTTGTCAATGATTAGGTTGCAACATTGTTGAAGAACATGTTTGTACGTCAACAAATTTATTCACTTGGAAAAGTCTGCCATAATTTTTGATTTCTTTTGCTCTTAGTAACCAAGAATAATTTTTCCCAACACACACAGCCACATACCTTGATTTGGTCAATCTACTTGTTTTCGTCTGAAAACCTTCTTGAAGACATTTTTTTTCCCAATTGCCCGTTTTAGAACGTCTTTGTTATTAAATATACGGAGGCATTTAATCTTTTGATCAGAGTCTACCATCTATGATGGGATGCCTTTATTAAACACCAACTGGACATATCGGTAGATGGGGCATACTGTAAAAAAGTTATTGGGAAACTTAGCTTTACGTTCATCACCCAACTCATCTCCATCAGCAGTGGCGGAGGTTATGTAGGACCAGGTGGGCTGTGCCCCCCTCCCCCCTATTTTTTTCTATAATTAGTCCTTAAGTATTAAAAAAGTTACATATTATGCCTAAAACTATAAAATTTGACTTTGGCCCCCACTCTTCTTCAATTTATATATATATATATATATATATATATATATATATATATATATATATATATATATATATATAAATAGTCCTTAAGTATGTAACTTTAGCCCACACTTTAATCTTTTGATCAGAGTCTACCATCTATGATGGGATGCCTTTATTAAACACCAACTGGACATATCGGTAGATGGGGCATACAGTAAAAAAGTTATTGGGAAACTTAGCTTAACGTTCATCACCCAACTCATCTCCATCAGCAGTGGCGGAGGTTATGTAGGACCAGGTGGGCTGTGCCCCCCTCCCCCCTATTTTTTTCTATAATTAGTCCTTAAGTATTAAAAAAGTTACATATTATGCCTAAAACTATAAAATTTGACTTTGGCCCCCACTCTTCTTCAATTATATATATATATATATATATATATATATATATATATATATATATATATATATATATATATATATGTGTGTGTGTGTGTGTGTATATATATATATATATATATATATATATATAAATAGTCCTTAAGTATGTAACTTTAGCCCACACTTTAAACACTTATACTTTCGCATATCAAAAGGCAAAATCGCAGATGACACTAATCTATCTAAGATTTTAATGGCTATTTTTGTAATTCTGGATTTTTTTGGCTATTTTATGCAAAAGGATTAAGAAAAATGTTTATTTTTATTTTTATTTTTATTTTTTTATTTTATGCAAAGAGATTAAGAAAAATGGTTATATTTATAATTGACAAAATTGCAAGAATGGTCCGTGTGGTATGTTCAAAATTGCTACTTTGGGCCAAACAGGTTTGGACTAGCATCAATAGTCCAAAGGTTTTCATTTTGCTGCTGTTTTGGTCCAAATCAGTTTAAAAAATCTAAAAATGACGGATTTGCCCTTTTCCATTTGTTTCTTGATTTTCTTTTTGTTATTTAATTATTTTCTAACTA
Organism: Lactuca serriola; assembly: GCF_051521515.1. NCBI lineage: Eukaryota > Viridiplantae > Streptophyta > Magnoliopsida > Asterales > Asteraceae > Lactuca > Lactuca serriola. Next base: position 264,488,522 of record NC_136412.1, on the reverse strand, counting down.
AAAAATTAAAAAATAAAATAAAATAAAATCTCTCTCTCTCTCTCTCTCTTTCTTTCTCTCTCTCTCTCTCAAAAACCACCTAACATACAAGATTATATCTCTCTCGGTCTACAGTTACGTCGGAAACCATCGAAACTAAAGCCCTCCTTCGTCTTCTCCAGCTTGATCGTCTTCTTCGTCGAATCACAACACCGTCACTTATCGTTATTTGAAGAATTAGGGTTTTGGCATTTCCAGCTCCACTGACTTTGTCTTCGTCGATCTGGGTTACATCCACCGACTTCGTCGTCTTCTCCGGCTTGATCGTCTTCTTCGTCTAATCACCAGCTTCATCTTCTCCAGTGTTTCTTCACATCTAGCTCCATAGAAAACTAATATATCTCAGTCCACCACCACTGCCATCGACTGCACCAACAATATTTTCATCGACAACCACAACCACCATTGCCATCGAACACCAAACACACCCACACCTACAGATTTCGGCCTCACGACATCTCTTTGGTACCACCAAAAAAACCACCTGCAAATCCTTTCTTTCTTCACCATAAAACCCATAGAAAAATCCACACATTAGGATTACCATCTGCATCAGATGACACTAAACTTGATGATAATACCTTCCAAAATCGCCAAATACGACACCAAACCACATAATCACCCCAAATAGAGACTGTCGGAAAAGACGTCGGTGTTCATCAAAATCACCTTCCACCCCATCACCGGAGATGCTACCAGAACCCTAAATCTAACACCACCACCGCCATCATTTGGGATAAATCAATCGCAGGAAGCAGTGACGGTGTTCATCGCTCTCCTCCTTGTTGATCTCCAAACATCAGATCGATGGTCTGAACCTTCATTATCTAGGGTTCAAATTTCTAATCGATTCAACAAACCTATTCTTGTTTTAATCGTGCAACCACCACCATCACCGTCTCCACACCCCTGTTCTTCAAATTTGGTACCACCTTCAAGTTACAATCAGATCCAAGAGAACCATGTTCATCGTTCTCTTCTGTTTACATCATGGCCCTGTTCAGTGTATCACCAAACATCTCGACTGAGAGAAAAGGGCAAGAGAGATCGGAGATTAGAGTTTTACCCATTTGGGGTTTTAGAGAGAGAGAGAGAGAGAGAGAAAGAGAGAAAGAAAGAAAGAAAGAAAGAAAGAAAGAAAGAGAGAGAGAGAGAGAGAGAGAGAAAAGAGATTTTATTTTATTTTTTAATTTTTTAGTTAGAAAATAATTAAATAACAAAAAGAAAATCAAAAAACAAATGGAAAAGGGCAAATCCGTCATTTTTAGATTTTTTAAACTGATTTGGACCAAAATAGCATCAAAATGAAAACCTTTGGACTATTGGTGCTAGTCCAAACTTGTTTGGCCCAAAGTAGCAATTTTAAACACAAGATTTCTTGTGTTTTACTTGTATTCCCTCCTTAAAACAATGAAAAATCGTGAAAGCGTAGGGGTATGAACTCACCTCAAGCGTGATTGCGGTTAGGTAACAGGATAGTTTAGAAAACGTGGAGGATATCGTATCCTAATTGATTAAACACATAATGATGTGTGCATATGTGAACTAATAGTTAAAGTGTTGAATAAACACTTGATAAAAGAACTTATAATGATCTTAAGGAAATAACATGAAGATTGAAGCTCCAGGGAAAATTTGATGAAGGGTTGATATTTGAGAGAGAATTATGAATGTTTGCTACTCTTTCTAACTGTGAATGAGAATTGGCTTCTATGTGTGTATTATATATTGGAAAATAAAGTATAAGAGTGTAAGAGAAGTGACACTTACGTTGGTAAGTGTAACATATCACTTTGGGAACTTAATCAAGGTAAAATATGTAGTTATTAAAGGTGTTTTCGGCCATAAAGGGGTTAGATTTCAGTCCAAGCTTTTCCCCATGAAGAGATTTCGGTCAAAGCTTCCAAAAGGAAGTGATTTCGGTCAACACTTCCCTTAAGGAGGTGATTTCGGTTTTGGTATGGAATCAAGACCGAAAATCCTTTGTTCTTTGCTTCTTAGAACCGAAAACCCCTTATTGGGGTATCATTCATGCCTTTTGATTTATTTCTTTGACTTATGTGTAACAACGCAAATTTTCAAACAAATTTTTCATTTTAAAAATATATCTATTTCCATTCAAAACAAGGCATAAATAGTTTAAATAATCTGCCAAATACAAATAGTCAAAATCCCAAGATCATAAAAGTAGTCTTCAGTGTGTATCGATCACGCCGGCGCCTTCCCACGGTCCTCGCTAGTACCTGAAATACATGTACAACAACTGTAAGCATAAATGCTTAGTGAGTTCCCCAATATACAACTTACGCACATACGCCTTTCCAGGCCCGACCTTCCGGTCCATGTGTCTCAGGGGACTTCCGTCCCTGCTGGGTAAACCTTCCGGTCCTACCCACGCCGACCTTCCGGTCCATCACACAACATATCGCCTTCCGGCCCATAACATATTGCCTTCCGGCCCATAATATAATCGCCTTCCGGCCCATGACATACATAGCACACATATAAAAAATAACTTACCACATATAGCATACATATCACATATCATATCCGACCTTCCGGTCACACAGTCAAACCCTTCCGGGTACAGTATAGTGAGAAGACTCACCTCGTAAATGCTGAAAGCTAGCAAATCCTGAAATCACTCGTGCACAATCCGACGAGCTACAACCTCCCTATAACATCACATATCTTATTAACACTTATATCTTCTAAGTGTGACTATCCCTAAGAAGTCAGACTTAGGTCAACTCTGGTCAACGGTCAACGGTCAACTCGACCGGACTCGGCGAGTACCATGGCGACTCGGCGAGTCTAGACGTCCTCCAACTTTCTGAGATTCCTTATCTACTCGTCGAGTATCCTCCTCGACCCGACGAGTTACTCCTGGAAGAATCGCGGGGCCACCCCGACTCCACTCGCCGAGTCTGAAGAACAACTCGGCGAGTCCCAGTAAATCTTCAAGCTACTCGCCGAGTCTGAAGAACAACTCGGCGAGTCCATGCCATGCAGACGATCAACTGCTTCCTGAATTACGTATGGTCCCGAGATATACAATCATGGGACTTTCTGGACTTCTAAACACCTTATTACTGGGGTACAAACGTCTGGGTAATAACATAATAACCCATCTAATCACTAAATGGGTTTCATAAACCCTAGATTCGTATACACATCAAAATAACATAAAGGAATCCGAAATATTACCTGGAATATGCCCTCTCTGTGTCTCCAAACCGCAGAACTCGAATCCCTTGCTGTTCCTTTAGCCAAAACCCTTCTCCTCCTTGCCTAACAATTTCTTCAAGCCCTAATATCCTCCAATCTTGCTCTAGATGCCCACAGCCGTTTAGGGTTCCTCTCAATCGACTAAAGACGGACAATGACGGCATATAAGAGCATTATATACGATCCAAAACCGAACGGTTAGGGTTTCTGCTGAACAGCGTCGACTCGCCGAGTCCATATCTGGACTCGTCGAGTCCAGTCGCGGACCCGCGACCAAGTCTGCGATCCTACTCGGCGAGTCTAGGCTCCAACTCGCCGAGTCCCCTCTTAACTCACCCCAAAAACATAATTAAACAATACCTGAGATTTCGGGCTGTTACAACTCTCCCCCACTTGGATTAGACTTCGCCCTCGAAGTCTCACTCTGCAAATAGTTCCGGATGCTGCTCCCGCATCTCGCGTTCCGGTTCCTAAGTCATTTCCGATCCCTTACGGTGTTGCCATTGAACCAACACCAGAGGTACCTCCTTGTTCCTCAGAACCTTGATCTTTCGATCTCTGATAGCCACTGGTCTCTCCGCGTAATTCAGGCTCACATCCACCTGAATATCCTCCAATGGAACCACTGCCGACTCATCGGCTATGCACTTCCTCAACTGCGACACATGAAAAGTGTCGTGGATCTGACCCAACTCCGCTGGCAACTCCAACCGATAGGCTACCCGGCCTATCCTTGCAATCACACGAAATGGCCCAATATACCGGGGCCCCAATTTGCCCCTCTTCCTGAATCGAATCACTCCTTTCCAAGGAGAGACCTTCAGGAGAACGAAGTCGCCGACCTGAAATTCAAGCTCGGATCGGTGCCTGTCTGCATAACTCTTCTGTCGGCTCTGGGCAGTCAATAACCTTTGTCTCACTTGCTGAATCTGTTCTGTCGTCTGGAGCACGATCTCCGTGCTGCCCATCACTCTCTCTCCCACCTCTCCCCAGCAAATGGGGGTCCGACACCTCCTACCATACAACAGCTCAAAAGGTGGCATACCAATGCTCGAATGATGGCTGTTGTTGTAGGAAAACTCTGCCAATGGTAAATACGCATCCCAACTACCCCCGAAGTCTAACACACACGCTCGGAGCATGTCCTCCAGCGTCTGAATCGTCCGCTCGCTCTGACCGTCTGTCTGGGGATGGTATGCGGTACTAAAATGCAATTTAGTACCCAGCTCCTCATGGAATTTCTTCCAGAACCTGGAAGTGAAGCGCACATCACGGTCTGACACAGTCGAGATCGGCACCCCGTGCCGAGATACCACCTCTCTCACATATATCTTCGCCAACTTCTCCGCTGAAGAACTCTCACTGATGGCAAGGAAGTGTGCACTCTTCGTCAATCTATCCACAATCACCCAAATTGCGTCAACTCCCTTAGCAGTCCTCGGCAATTTGGTGATAAAATCCATAGTGATCTGTTCCCACTTCCACTCGGGGATCTCCAATGGCTGTAACTTGCCATGCGGTCTCTGGTGCTCGGCCTTAACCCTACGGCAGGTCAAGCACCTCTCAACGAACCATGCCACGTCCATCTTCATACAGGGCCACCAATACTCCTTCCTCAAATCCAAATACATCTTTGTAGCACCGGGATGGATCGAGAATTTCGATCTATGAGCCTCTTCCATCAAAGTAATACGCGTACCGCCCACGAACGGTACCCAGATCCGACCCTGAAACGTCATAAGCCCTCGACTATCCTTAACAAACTCTGAAATTAACCCCACAACCCGCTCTTTCTTCTGCATTTCTGGTCGCACAGCCTCTACCTGTGCCCCACGAATAGCGTCCAATACTGGAGTCATCACAGTCAGTCTCAAGCATACATCTCGCAATGGAGTGCTCTCCGCCCTGCGGCTCAACGCGTCGGCTACCACATTAGCCTTGCCTGGGTGGTACAGGATCTCACAATCGTAATCCTTGACCACATCCAACCACCTCCTCTGACGCATATTTAGGTTGGGCTGATCCATCAAATACTTCAAGCTCTTATGGTCCGTATATATCGTACATCGAACCCCATACAGGTAGTGACGCCAAATCTTGAGAGCGAACACTACTGCTCCCAACTCTAAATCATGCGTAGGGTATCTCGCCTCATGAGGCTTCAGCTGCCTCGACGCATAAGCTATCACATGACCCCTCTGCATCAACACTGCACCCAATCCCGAAATCGATGCGTCGCAATATACCACAAAATATTCCATCCCTTCTGGAAGAGCTAATACCGGGGCTTCGCACAACCTCTGGCGAAGTGTCTCAAAGGAAGTCTGCTGCTCGGGCCCCCATGAGAATGCAACACCCTTCCGGGTCAATCTGGTGAGTGGGACTGCGATCTTGGAGAAATCCTTGATGAATCTCCGATAATACCCTGCCAACCCCAGGAAGCTCCTGATCTCAGAAGGTGACTTCGGCACCTCCCAACTCATTACCGCCTCAACCTTGGCCGGATCGACCAATATCCCTTTCTGATTGACAACATGTCCTAGAAATTGGACCTCTCGCAGCCAGAAGTCACATTTGGAGAACTTTGCATATAGCTTCTCCGACCTCAATACCTCAAGGACCTCCCTCAAATGCTCCTCATGCTGCTCTCTAGATCTAGAATACACCAGAATGTCGTCGATGAATACAATCACTGACCGATCCAACATCGGTCTGCATACCCTGTTCATGAGGTCCATGAACACCGCCGGGGCATTGGTGAGTCCGAAAGGCATCACCACAAACTCATAATGCCCATATCGCGTCCTAAACGCTGTCTTCTGGACATCCTCCTCCCGCACTCTCACCTGATGGTACCCTGACCTCAGATCGATCTTGGAAAACCAAGTTGCTCCCTGCAACTGATTGAATAAATCATCGATCCTCGGCAACGGGTAACGGTTCTTGACCGTCAACTTGTTCAACTCCCGGTAATCAATACACATCCGGTGTGAACCATCCTTCTTCTTGACGAACAGAATAGGTGCTCCCCACGGCGAGCTGCTCGGCCGAATGAATCCCTTCCCCAACAGCTCCTGGAGCTGCGAGGACAACTCTTGCATCTCTGGAGGTGCAAGACGATAAGGCACTTTAGCAATAGGCGCGGCCCCCGGAACCAGATCGATACCAAACTCTACTCGCCTCACAGGAGGTACTCCCGACAGCTCCTCGGGGAAAACATCTGGAAACTCACGCACCACAGGGACCTCCTCAACTGATTTCGGTCTCTCGGGAACCTCCCGCGTATCCATCACATACGCCACAAAACCCTTACAGCCCTGCTGTAGACACTGCCTTGCCCTAGCGGCCGAACAAAAAGCTGATCCCGAACGGGTACCCTCGCCGTACACCGAAAGGACTCCCCCACTACGCTCTCGTATGGTCACCAGCTGACGCTCACAGTCGATGACAGCGCCGAATCGGCTCAACCAGTCCATGCCTACGATGACACAGACATCACCCATCGCAATAGGGATCAGGTCAATCGGGAATTCAACCCCGAAAATCTCTAGTACACATCCCCGAAGAACCTCCGTGGCACAAATCACTTTCTCGTCAGCTATAGAAACTCTCAAAGGTCGACTCAACGACTCACGACTAACGCTGATATGCTGACTAAAGGCTAAGGACACAAAGGACCTACTCGCACCCGAGTCAAATAACACTAAGGCAGGCACAGAGTTCACAAGAAAAGTACCTACGCATATAATAACATAAGCATAACATCTCGACATTAAAATAATTACATGAATTACAACATACCTGCCACAACATCGGGCGCAGCGCGGACCTCCTCCGCAGTCAGCTGAAAGGCTCTCCCCCGAGCCCTCGGGGCCTCGACCTTCACCGGTCGAGTCGCAGTAGCTCCGGCAGCAGGTGCAGATCCCTGAAGAAGCTGAGGGCACTCGGCCTTCCTATGGCCGGTCTAGTTGCAATGAAAGCAAACCGTAAATCCCTTGGGACACTCCCTAGCAATGTGCCCCTCCTTGCCACACTTGTAGCAAGCACCAGATCGACACGCCCCCTCATGACCCTTGCCGCACTTTCCGCAAGTGCGGCTCTTCGAACCTCCCGTCCTCGCATCGGCGGACTTGGTCCGCTTGGCTGCCGGCTGGAACTGAGTCGGTCGACGGTCCACCCGCTAAGACTCGGCCTCCTCCCTGGCCTGGGTCTCCAACTCGATCTCGCGCTTCCTGGCATTCGCCTGAAGCTCAGCAAAAATATGGTAGGTGGAGTTCGACACAAACTCCCGGATATCCCTCCTCAACACTCCCAAGTACCGGCTCATCCGAGCCTGATCAGTGGACACCAGCTCGGGGCAGAACATCGCCCTCTCATGAAACTTCCGCGTAATCACCGCAACTGAATCAGTACCCTGCTTGAGGGTTAAGAACTCCTGCACCAATCGTTCCCTCTCCACCGGGGGAACGTACTCATCCCTGAACATGGCAGTAAACCCCTCCCATGTCACCGCTGTAGTCTCTGCCAAAGTGAAGTTCGCCGTCACGAACTTCCACCAGTCCTTCGCTCCCAGGCGGAGCTGGTTCAAAACGAACCGTACCCTCAGGTGCTCCGGGCATGAACACGTGTAGAAGCACCCCTCTATGTCCGCGATCCACCTCATCGCAGCAATCGGATCCTGCGTCCCATCGAACTCCGGTGGCTTCGTGTTGCTGAACTCTCGGAACAGCAACGAGTCACCTCCCTGTGGCCTAGCAGCGGCCACAGCTGCGGTAGCTGCAGCGGTTGCAGCCTCAGTCAACGCGGCGTACCGCTCATCGAATGTCTCCATCAGGGTGGTCTTAATAGACCCAAACATCTCCGGGATCTCAGCCCGGATCGCGGCCGCCACTTCCTCGTGAATCATCTGACGAATATCCTCGTCACTCACACCGCTCGTACTCGCTCCGTGGCGTGGTCTAACCATGATGTCTCTGAAATACAACATAAAACTATCAGAGACTCCTCCGAGTATAATCGTACTCGATACGCAACCCTACTCAGTCCCCGATATCCAGGGATTCTTACTTGGGTCTCCCACTGACCCGGTGTCCTCAGTAGTACGGGCCCAATACTACCGACCACACCGCATCAGTGTTCATCCCAAGTCCTCCTCCCCAAACTTCGGATAGTGAGTACTCTACTGCTGATATGCACTATCTACCCGCATGCTAGCAACGCATCATATATAGGCAAATTTCCCTAGACTAAGGCATCACAAATCAGGCCACTCTAGTCCTATCATGGATACCTAGTCTTCTAGCATGCATAACAATTCATATCATATAATATTGTAAAGTATTTTGGGGATCTTTACCGTTCGGGCGCTGACTGATCGTACACACTGCTTCTTTCTTGCTTACCACAAAACCATTTACAAAAGTTTATGCCTTTATTTAAGAAAATTTCCTCAAATCCTCGGTTTGAGTTCAGTTACCCCCGAAGGTGCACCCGAATCCCTCAAACCAAGGCTCTGATACCAATTGTAACAACGCAAATTTTCAAACAAATTTTTCATTTTAAAAATATATCTATTTCCATTCAAAACAAGGCATAAATAGTTTAAATAATCTGCCAAATACAAATAGTCAAAATCCCAAAATCATAAAAGCAGTCTTCAGTGTGTATCGATCACGCCGGCGCCTTCCCACGGTCCTCGCTAGTACCTGAAATACATGTACAACAACTGTAAGCATAAATGCTTAGTGAGTTCCCCAATATACAACTTACGCACATACGCCTTTCCAGGCCCGACCTTCCGGTCCATGTGTCTCAGGGGACTTCCGTCCCTGCTGGGTAAACCTTCCGGTCCTACCCACGCCGACCTTCCGGTCCATCACACAACATATCGCCTTCCGGCCCATAACATATTGCCTTCCGGCCCATAATATAATCGCCTTCCGGCCCATGACATACATAGCACACATATAACAAATAACTTACCACATATAGCATACATATCACATATCATATCCGACCTTTCGGTCACACAGTCAAACCCTTCCGGGTACAGTATAGTGAGAAGACTCACCTCGTAAATGCTGAAAGCTAGCAAATCCTGAAATCACTCGTGCACAATCCGACGAGCTACAACCTCCCTATAACATCACATATCTCATTAACACTTATATCTTCTAAGTGTGACTATCCCTAAGAAGTCAGACTTAGGTCAACTCTGGTCAACGGTCAACGGTCAACTCGACCGGACTCGGCGAGTACCATGGCGACTCGGCGAGTCTAGACGTCCTCCAACTTTCTGAGATTCCTTATCTACTCGTCGAGTATCCTCCTCGACCCGACGAGTTACTCCTGGAAGAATCGCGGGGCCACCCCGACTCCACTCGCCGAGTCTGAAGAACAACTCGGCGAGTCCCAGTAAATCTTCAAGCTACTCGCCGAGTCTGAAGAACAACTCGGCGAGTCCATGCCATGCAGACGATCAACTGCTTCCTGAATTACGTATGGTCCCGAGATATACAATCATGGGACTTTCTGGACTTCTAAACACCTTATTACTGGGGTACAAACGTCTGGGTAATAACATAATAACCCATCTAATCACTAAATGGGTTTCATAAACCCTAGATTCGTATACACATCAAAATAACATAAAGGAATCCGAAATATTACCTGGAATATGCCCTCTCTGTGTCTCCAAACCGCAGAACTCGAATCCCTTGCTGTTCCTTTAGCCAAAACCCTTCTCCTCCTTGCCCAACAATTTCTTCAAGCCCTAATATCCTCCAATCTTGCTCTAGATGCCCACAGCCGTTTAGGGTTCCTCTCAATCGACTAAAGACGGACAATGACGGCATATAAGAGCATTATATACGATCCAAAACCGAACGGTTAGGGTTTCTGCTGAACAGCGTCGACTCGCCGAGTCCATATCTGGACTCGTCGAGTCCAGTCGCGGACCCGCGACCAAGTCTGCGATCCTACTCGGCGAGTCTAGGCTCCAACTCGCCGAGTCCCCTCTTAACTCACCCCAAAAACATAATTAAACAATACCTGAGATTTCGGGCTGTTACATTATGTGACTTGTATTTAACTTATATAAGCATGGTTTTCAATATATAAGTATATATAACTCATATAAGCATGGTTTTCAAAGTATACATATATAATAACTTATGTAAACATGCCCTTATGGCATTCAGAGTTATATTGTATTAATATTATGATGTTAATTCACTTATACACGATTATAGTTTAGACTTGTTTGTTCAAGATTTTTTTTCTAGTTGTCACAGACTTGATCCACTACCGGATAACCTTTCAAAACAATTGTTTCTCGTGTGTCTTGCTTGACCACATGTAGAACACTCTTTTCTTATTGGAACCTCACATTGGGATGGAATACATTTTGTGTTTCTTGGCCTGATTAACTGACGTTTATCCATTATAGGTGGTCTAACAGTCATCAAACCATCGGGGATCTCCTATTCGGATGACTTTGGCAAAGGGTTCACTAATTACTCATATGTTTTCCTCAATGTTTCGATATGGTAAGTTTTTAAAAGCATACATCGAGCATTATCCGTACTTGTTGATTGTTACCACTCTTATGACATGGCCACAATGTATGTCGTTAGGTTTCCACTACCTACATGTACATGTCATTAGTTGGAAATCAAAAACGACGTTTTGTCTTCCCTTTTTGACCTCACATGTCTTACTTGAGATCATGCGAACATCCTAATTAGTAAAAGTATTTTTATTATGTTTTACAATATCATCGGCTCAAGGGTTGAGTGATGTTGTTGCTTTCGTTAAAAAAAGAGAAAATTACACAGTTAAGATCAATAACATTTGACGCAAACATTAATATTACAATTTACTACTTGCAAAGTTATGTCTTTGAAACCACTATTGTTGCATTGTTGCACGGAAAAAGTCGATCAACATCAGTATCAACACCTTACGTGCATGTCTAGATAATGCATTTATAGACTCCGCATTGTTCGACGACATAAGATTGTATCGGTTGCCTCTAAAATGTGCGCTAGACCAAGTTTCAGGATTTATACTCTGTAAGTATTCCCATATTGGTTCTTTTTTCCTTTTCATTTTGTCTATGACAACATTAAAACCATCAACTGTATAGTTTTTGAAAAACCATGTCCAAGAATCTGTACACTCATTGTCCAAGAATCTGTACACTCATTTTTGCATGTATCATATGTAACCGGTAATATTTGGTTTTGTCCGTCCTTAGTAACTGCAAGTAACATGGTACCTTTGAACTCGCCATTTAGGTGGGCTCCATCTACTACAAGGGTTGACTTACATCAATTGACAAAAGAGCGTACCTACAATACATTATATATCTATTTAAATATACTGATTATAGTTAAGTACATCAAAATAATATATATATATATATATATATATATATATATATATATATATATATATATATATATATAGTAATACTAACTGAGCAACCAAGTGTGACATACAAGAACTCAAACCGATCATCAACATCTGTTTGAATATGTGTCCCCGTGTCGGGATTATGTTTGACCAAATTGTGGAAATAAGCCGAAACTTTTGGTAAAAGGATCATCTTTTGTACCCCTTAACAACAACAGTGCATATTACTTCGCACACCAAGCCTGATGGTATGAGATACTGATTTTCAATTATGCATTCATATCGTTAACAATATCTTGTCCTCGATATACTCTACTATAATCTTCAACCAAAACATCAGCAAGATAATCACCCAAAACATGTTTGTTTGCTTGTCAATGATTAGGTTGCAACATTGTTGAAGAACATGTTTGTACGTCAACAAATTTATTCACTTGGAAAAGTCTGCCATAATTTTTGATTTCTTTTGCTCTTAGTAACCAAGAATAATTTTTCCCAACACACACAGCCACATACCTTGATTTGGTCAATCTACTTGTTTTCGTCTGAAAACCTTCTTGAAGACATTTTTTTTCCCAATTGCCCGTTTTAGAACGTCTTTGTTATTAAATATACGGAGGCATTTAATCTTTTGATCAGAGTCTACCATCTATGATGGGATGCCTTTATTAAACACCAACTGGACATATCGGTAGATGGGGCATACTGTAAAAAAGTTATTGGGAAACTTAGCTTTACGTTCATCACCCAACTCATCTCCATCAGCAGTGGCGGAGGTTATGTAGGACCAGGTGGGCTGTGCCCCCCTCCCCCCTATTTTTTTCTATAATTAGTCCTTAAGTATTAAAAAAGTTACATATTATGCCTAAAACTATAAAATTTGACTTTGGCCCCCACTCTTCTTCAATTTATATATATATATATATATATATATATATATATATATATATATATATATATATATAATTAGTCCTTAAGTATGTAACTTTGGCCCACACTTTAAACACTTATACTTTCGCATATCAAAAGGCAAAATCACAGATGACACTAATCTATCTACGATTTTAATGGCTATTTTTGTAATTCTGGATTTTTTTGGCTATTTTATTCAAAAGGATTAAGAAAAATGTTTATTTTTATTTTTATTTTTATTTTTTTATTTTATGCAAAGAGATTAAGAAAAATGGTTATATTTATAATTTTCTCTTTATTTATTTATTAATTGCAAAGAGTATATATAAATTCGGGTTTCGCAACCGGAGCTCAACCCCCCCGGATCAACAAGCTGACCCCCTATCTTCTCCGTTGCGAATATGGCACAACATATCTTGTAATTCACTGGAGCTGTATACCAACTTATCAATGGCCCTCGTCTCAGACCTCGTGACCTTATCCTTATCAATGGCCTTTGACCTTTGCCCTACCAATCGTCTGCCAGAAAAAGAAAAGGTGGCGACTTTTCCGTTTAAAGCCTCCAAAATCTTTCATTTTCCTATTTGTTCTTTCAACTTCGGGGAAGAAATAGAATGTGGATAATGGAGAAAAACTATGAAACACACGATCAATTATGTGGAGGAGAGCCACCCAGTTGCCTCCCCTCAATTGGATTTGGTTTTCATTCCTTACCTTCAATTACCCATCCCCTATTTTTGTCTTCATCCCATTTTCTTCATACATTTCTTTAAATTTATCTGGTACACACATGACCCATGATCTCTCTCTACTTTATCTTTAAGCTGTTTTTGTCTTTTAGTTCCTCCATTTTTTTACAATTCTTGTTGCTTATCTATACCTGCTCTCCACTTGGGTTTTGCTCACTCTTTTCAATAGAAACGGAAATACCCAACTGCCCAAAAGGTTTGCTTCTGGTTCTCTCTCACCAAAACCCATACCCCTTATACCATTTATAGTACTGAGTTGAGTAATTATTCGTATATTTATTTCAATCTGATGTGTATCAGAGTTAAGTTGAGTAGACATTCATCTCATCATTGCTTCCGTATTCATCTTTAAGCTGTTGATTTGCAATCGTTACCTCTAAAATCTATTGTGGGCATCTTTAATTTCTAATTTTGGTATGCTTTGTTCAAAGTTTTCTTCATATTTACTTTTTTTAACATGTTAATTACGTTTCGATTAGCATTTTGGATCAAGAAACGAAAAAAGAACACTTTAGGTGTTATTAAACAATAAAAAACACCTCAAGCTGAATAGCTCATCGTGGATCATAGTTTTACAACTTAAATCTGTCAATTTTGTTGATATGAAACGAGTTTATAAAAGAAAGATGAAAGATTCACCATGGGTTATGAATATAAGAATCAGTTTCTTTTGAATCAAGGTTTCTTGGAGGAAGCATTGGGGTAGACAAGAGAGATGGAGGTCACAAATGTTGAAGAGTATCAAGCAATTGCCAAAGAAAAGTTGCCTAAGATGATCTATGACTACTATGCTTCAGGTGCTGAGGACCAATGGACACTAGGAGAAAACAGAAACGCCTTTTCAAGAATCTTGTAAGCCCTCTATATGTTTTGAGATTAAATTGGTTTAAATCTGTGTTGTTTTAAGCCTGAGTGCTTTTTGTTTGTTAATTAAACAGGTTTAGGCCACGTATTCTAATTGATGTGAGCAAAATAGACATGACCACAACAATTTTGGGATTCAAATTATCTATGCCTATTATGATTGCCCCAACAGCTATGCAGAAAATGGCTCATCCTGAAGGTGAAAAACACATATTTCACCAAGATTTGTGTCATTCAACTCTTTATATATCTTTGATTATGATGTTAACACCATTTTTGAATGCAGGCGAGTATGCAACAGCAAGAGCTGCATCTGCAGCAGGAACCATCATGGTTGACTTTTTGACTTGGTTAATTTGAATTCTCACATGGGAAATTTGTATGATAAATAATTATTTTGTATTGATTGTAGACATTGTCATCATGGGCAACATCTAGTGTTGAGGAAGTGGCTTCAACTGGACCTGGAATCCGCTTCTTCCAGCTTTATGTAAGCAACTATTTTCTCTTTTCTAAATCTTAAATCTTCAAGTATCAATAATTTTCAGGTTTATGTAAGAAATTTGTGTGATGTATGATGTATTATCAGGTGTACAAGGATAGGAATGTTGTTGCTCAGCTTGTGAGGAGAGCTGAAAAAGCTGGATTCAAGGCTATTGCTCTTACAGTTGATACACCAAGGCTTGGAAGAAGAGAAGCAGACATCAAAAACCGATTTACTTTACCTCCTTTTTTGACATTGAAGAACTTTGAGGGTTTAGACCTTGGAAAAATGGATGAAGTAAGTAAAAGTAAACCCTAATTAAATTCATCACATTTTGACTTAATCACATAATGTACATTATTACAATGCAGGCTAATGACTCTGGTTTAGCTTCATATGTTGCTGGTCAAATTGACCGCACGCTGAGCTGGAAGGATGTGAAGTGGCTCCAGACCATCACCAGCATGCCAATTCTGGTCAAGGGTGTCATCACTGCTGAAGACAGTAAGAATACAATTAATTTACAACAATTTTTTAATTTTATAAAAATAATTAATAAAATATTGTGTTTGTTAAAAAAATTTGCAGCAAGGTTGGCGATTCAAGCTGGTGCAGCGGGTATTATTGTATCTAATCATGGAGCTCGCCAGCTGGACTATGTACCTGCCACTATCATGGCTTTGGAAGAGGTATTCAATTTCTCCATATATTTTATTATTATTATTATTATTTACAGTCTTATTTTTTATATAATGATTAACGAGGTGTGGTAACTTTTGCATTTAGGTTGTGAAAGCTGCACAAGGCCGTGTCCCGGTGTTTTTGGATGGTGGGGTCCGCCGTGGGACTGATGTTTTCAAGGCGCTGGCTCTTGGAGCTTCCGGCATATTTGTAAGTACAATACTGTCTGTCTGTTAGTCAGCTGGTCCTGCATGCTTGGCCTAGCATTTGGGGACCAGCTGAAACGGACCTTATTAATAGGCCAAAGCTTAACTGGCCTGTGGTCCTAAATAGGACCACATAAAAGAAAAATAAAAAGAGCAATTTACATTTTTGGTCTCTGAGTATACCTGATTTTTGCAATTTTGGTCCGCATTTGAGGTTCTTGTAACGTTTTTGGTCTCTGTTTGAAGTAAAATGACTACATTTGGTCCCTGAGTAGCTGATTTTTACAGTTTAGGTCCCAAAAGTATAGTAATTTTTTTGGAGCATGGACCAAAAACGTACTAAGGACCAAAATTGCAAAAATCAGCTATCAGGGACCAAAATAGTGATTTACTCAAATGAAAAACCGGGGACCTGTTTTTTTCCCATTAAAAAGGTTAGGACTTGGGAGTTTAATAACGGGGAAAACCTTGTTTTCCTAAGTAAAAAATCAAACAAACACCCACATACAACTTACCAGATTAAATCCATTAAGTAAATAAAAAAAAAAGCAGCTTGTAAATTAATTTATGAAATTCTAGATTGGACGACCGGTGGTGTTTTCCTTAGCTGCTGAAGGAGAACTTGGAGTGAGAAAAGTACTTCAAATGTTACGTGAGGAATTTGAGCTAACAATGGCTTTGAGTGGTTGCACTTCACTCAAACAGATCACCCGTGACCACATTGTGACCGAGTGGGATGCACCTCGAGCTCGCCCCTCACCAAGATTATAGATATGATAATTTATCATCTCTAAACAAGGAATGTGCAAAGTAAAAGGTATAGCATGTGTTATAATTGCAACATTGTGCCAAAAATACCTTTTTGGAACTTGTAATATTTGGAATTTATTTGTTCGGTGTACTTGAAATTTCTCGTTTTGGAATAATAAGTTGCGTGAATATACACATCACCTCAATGCTTGTTATAACATTATTGTTATTGTATATTATTTTTCGGGATATGTTTTTTTTGGAACGCCTGAAAGTATATTAAAGAAGTAGCAAAAACTCTAGCAAGGAGCTACAAACTGATCACGTGAATTTCGGGAGATGTTTGTAATAATGAAAACATAGTTTTTTTTTTTTTTTGGAGAGCTATTAATAATCAAAAAATAGTTGTGCTTTAAAAATTATCGAAATACCATATAAAAGTCGTTAATCATTATTTACACTTTGCTCCCAAGTTTCATTTTAGGAGAGAAAGAAAAGGAAGTGAGAAGATTTGGAATGATCTTTGCTCCCGAGTGTCATTTAAGGAAGGAAAGGAAGAGAAAAGCAAGAAGATTCAAGTTAATTTTGCCTATAAACTATAGAAAAATGAAAAGAAGATTTAAGTTAATTTTCCCTATAAATTATATTTTCAAATCGGAAGAAACCGAAGAGAAAGGAAAGAAAGATCATCATTTACTTAATGAAAGGTCTTTTGGTAATTGATTTAACGAGAGAAACAATTTGGTTAGGCAATGTGATGACTTTAAGTATTGCCATACAATGAATTTCTAAACGTAGTTACAATCCGCAAGGGTGACGATGGAAAGTTTGGAGATTTTGGGTGTGGTTTTATAAAATATCGAATAATCCAAAAGCTACTTCAGCTAGCTTTTGAGAATTTTTAGCTTTTAACCTTACATAACCTTTATGTTTATGTAATTATATACACATTTCAAAAACTTATAAGGCTGGAGGGAGTGGTGTCACCGAAACCGCATTCCATCCCCCGCCACATAAGCGCCACGTCATTTTTTTACCACACAAGTGTGGTTTCTTGCCACACCAAGAGAGTGGTGCCACACTTTTACTTATTTATTTATTTTTTGTTTTTTTTAACTATTTTAATTTAATAAAACTTCTTTTTTAAATAAAAAACATAATTTTAAAAAGATAATATTTCATTAATTAAAAATACAAATACCATACATTAATTAAAAAAAACCTAAAAAATTAGAAAAACAAATTAGAAACATAAAACCTACAACTTAAAAAATAAATAAATAAAAACACACACACCAAACGATTAAAAACTTGAAAAAAAAAATAGAAATCAGCCACGATTCATGTAGCGTTTTCTCACTTCCTCCTTCATTGCCAAAGCCACTTCAAGCTCTGCACCGGTCATATTCGACGTGTCCGTCGATAGTATTTGCATTTCGCTCTCCCTTTGTTTCAGAAGCTCTCTTTCAAAAGCAAGTTGCAAAATCTTGTTCATTCTGTCTTTTATACCCTTCATGTCGGCCCTCATTTCTTTCAAGTCATCTGATTCCGACGCTTTGCCTTTGCCTTTGTTTTTTGTTTTGTCTCTTCCCATTGGTCAGGAAGGTGGTGAAACCGGAACAGGTTCATTTTCGTTCAGATCAAATTGGACACGAGCATCTGATGTAGTGTGGTCGGACTCAGATGTTCTGCTACGTTTTGAACCACTGTCAATATGCTCGTCTGATGTTTTGCTACTCAGCCATTTCTTGTTATCTTTCAAAAAATTCCAAATTTCAAGAAACTTGAAAGTCTTCAGATTTTCTTTTTGATACACTTTCAACGCTTTCTTTAAAATCACTTCATCACTTTCTCCACTTTTCCATTGACGTTTCATGTTGTTCCACAAGTCATTAAACAACATGATTTTCTTGTTCATCTTCCCCCATTAAGAGTACACTTGATGTTTTGCACGGTATTCTCCACGGTTCATTCCTTTATGGAACCTATGTAAAACGCGCATCCAAAAGCGGTCATGCTTTTGGTCTTTTCCAACCATTGTATCTTTTAAAATATTGATCCAAGATTGTGCCAACACTAACGCTTCCAGAGGATCCCAACATCTAGCCTCCGCCTTCTCTTTTCTTTTAGTTGCTGCTCGAGTGGGTTGAGTTTCTGTAACGAATTCCGGTTCGGAATCATAGACGACCGTTTCTGGTTGTGTTTGTGTTTGCTGAACAAACTCGGGTTGAGACAAAAAATCAAATGGATTAAAATTTGTGTCGGGTTGTGGTAGTGGTTGCGCTGGTCGTTGTGGAAAATACGGAAGCATACTGCCGTAGTAGTAATACAGATGTGAGAAATTCGGTTGATCAAATAAAGATATTGGGGTGTTGGTGTTTCTGACTGGTGTTTTTTCTTTGCCAGAACTTTTGGAAGAATACATTTTTCAAAAGAAAAATTGGATGAAAAGATTGTGTAAATATTTGTGTAAAGGTGGTGTAAATGTTTAAAATGGTAACATATATATATATATATATATATATATATATATATATATATATATATATATATATATATATATACATGGAGTAAAGGTTAAAAAAAATACACGAATCTTGACCGTTCAACGGTCAAACATGGAATAAAGCAACATCCAATCAAATACCACGGTGCTCTACAGCCGCAGTGCGGCCAAAACCGCGCAAGACCGCGGTCTGGGGGCAATGTGCGCGGTCCAGGTGGCACGAACCGCTGTCCCAGGCCGCAACCACACCGTATAGCCTAATTACTTTTGCGAGTACAAAGAAAAACTATTACTTTCAAGTTTCAACTATCTTTGCTAAACATACTATGTTTTCTCAACTTTAAGACAATAGATATATAGGAGAATCCTTTGATTTTAGAAGAATTATATATATATATATATATATATATATATATATATATATATATATATATATATATATATATAGAGAGAGAGAGAGAGAGAGAGAGAGAGGTAAGTTCAGATGTTTCTCATATCTATTGTGTGCTAGAGTGCACCAATATGATTTTAGTATTAATTATATGTATATTAAATGCTATCCATTCTTATAACTCATTTTTCTAGAAACCAATTAAATTCGTCAGTAATGTCAACAATAATATTATTTCAGAATGAATTAATATATAGAAGAATGAGAGTGTATTCTAGCAGAATGAGAGTGTATTATTGTTGACATTAATGACGAATTAAATTGGTTTCCAGAAAAAATGAGTTATAAGAATGGATAGCATTTAATATACATATAATTAATACTAAAATCCTATTGGTGCATTTTAGCACACAATAAATGTAAGAAACAAAATAACTTAGCCCTATATATATATATATATATATATATATATATATATATATATATATATATAGGGTTAGGTTATTTTGTTTCTTACATTTATTGTGTGCTAAAATGCACCAATAGGATTTTAGTAATTAAATAATTATTTAATTAAATATATATATATATATTAAATGTTTTCCATAATTATATATATATTAAATGATATCCATAATTATAATTTTCTTTTTATGGAAATTAATTAAATCCGTCATTAATGTTAGCAATAACATTTTTCATAATGAATTCACATTTAGGTTTTTATATATGAGTTCGTATTTTGTTTCAGGACTCACTCACTTAAAATATAATAAAGTTGCATGGAATATGAAGAACAAGAGTGTATTCTAGTAGAATACATTCTCATTTTGCTGGAATACACTCTCATTCTTCTAGATATGAATTCATTCTGAAAGAATATTATTGTTGACATTAATGACGAATTTAATTGGTTTCCATAAAAATGAGTTGTAAGTATGGATAACATTTAATATACATATAATTAATACTAAATTTCTATTGGTGTATTGTAGTACACAATAGATGTGAAAAACATTTGAACCTACCTATATATATATACTAGTTTAAAACCTGTGGAAACCACGGTTATAAAATTAATTAAACTTTAATAGTGAGAACTCAAAATAATTAATCAATTATTTTAAATAAATTATTACTTAACTGATATTTTTTTAGTTATATAAAATTTAATCGTTAATTTAAATAAATATATGAAATTCTATCATCTTATAATTTATATTAATTTTATTTTAATTTTTATTCTAGTGTTATTAATTTAATGTAATTAGAGTGGGAAATTTAAATTTTAAAATTTGAAATTAAGAATTAGTAAGTTGACAAATGGCATACATTAATTAGGAGGTGTAATAGGATGGCACATGTCATAAGAAGAATAAAATATACATTAACTATGAGGCTTAATATGATGACACATGTCAAAAGGAGATTAAAACTATTCTTTTATTAGAATAGGGATATATATATATATATATATATATATATATATATATATATATATATATATATATATATATATATATATATATAAGGTCCGGTTCCTGTGAAGACTCATTTTAAAGTGAGGACCCGTGAGAATACCTTAAAAAAGTTGAAAAAAAATCTAAAAAAAATACAAATCATAAAATCGAGCATAGAACTATGTTCGGGAGAAAAAAATTGCATCATTAAAATTGATAAAAAATTAAAATTGAATCGTGGATCAATTTTAATGATGCAATTTTTTTCTCCCAAACATAGATCTATACTTCATTTTATGATTGATATTTTTTTAAGATCTTTTTTTCAATTTTTTTAAGATGTCCTCACGAGTACCCACTTTAAAATGAGTCCTCACCCGATCCTGTTTATATATATATATATATATATATATATATATATATATATATATATATATATATATAGAGAGAGAGAGAGAGAGAGAGAGAGAGAGAGATAAAATGATTATATCGAGTTGTTGTCCTTTACTCCTTGTCTATCAAGGTTCGTTTGTAGTGACTTTAAGGCTTGGGCCATAGCCTCCTGCTGAAACAAAAGACTTATTCATAGTGTACGTAAGTTGACGTAGACATCCTCGATAGGAGAGATCATTATTTCCGAAAAAAATAATCATATTAAAAGTAATATGATAAAATGATCATATCCATTTGTTCTTCTTTGCTCCTTGGCCATCAATGTTCGTGTTTGCAGTGATTTTAGGGCTTGGGTCATAGCATCTGCTCGCACATATGATTAGTCGTAGTGTACGTAAGCTGCCCTTGACAACCTCGTTAAGAGAGACCATTCTTTCTGAAAAAATAATCATATTAAAAGTAATATGATAAAACGATCATATATATTTGTTGTCCTTTGCTCCTTGACTATTGATGTTCGTTTGCAGTGACTTCAGGGCTTGGGTCATACCATCTTACTCGCACATATGATCGTAGAGTATGTAAGCTGACCTGGACACACTCGTTAGGAGAAACCATTCTTTTCGAAAAAAATAATCATATTATAAGTAACATGATAAAATGATCATATCCCGTTGGTGTCTTTTGCTCCTTGGCCATCGATGTAAGTGACTTCAAGGTTTGGGGCATGGCCTTGTGCTCGTACATATGATTAGTCGTAGTATACGTAATCTGATATGGACATTCCCGTTAAGAGAGACATTTTTTTTCGAAAAAATAATCATATTAAATCAGGTTAACAAAAATTAATGTAACCATATATGTTTGAACGAGGAGAAAAATGATAAAAATATCCTCGATATCTATAAAAATCTACCTATCAGGAAAAAAAAAATTAATTAAACGACCCAACTAGTTTTAAAATAATAATAAAATGTATTTTTTATACATATATAGCGTACTACCATAGGGGTGTTGTAGAGCAGGGCGGTGTTAATAACTCAGTATCGGAAGCCATATAAAATCGTTCAAGTCTCTGTTTTGCTAGGGTTTTCTCTCGTTTCTCTATAAAATATGTCTACTTAAATTATCATCGATTTTGGTGGAATTGCAGCTTGCTTCAGCAAAAAAACAAATTGAAGAACAGACGAAGCCGGAACCCTAATACAATTTTGCTCTCGAAGAACGAATTACACAAACGCAAGTAGATGAACATGTTGACAACTATGCTGGATTCTCTGATAATCATACCCGGTTTGCTGGTCATGAGGTCTTGTGGAACTACATTTCTTGATTGAAAGTTCTTTAATTTTCTATTTCTTGTCTTAGTGTAAAACTAATACCCACTAGAATGCATCTTCTGAAATAACATTGGGCCACTTTGTAGTTTAAATCTTTAAAATTGGCAAAATAGGATGCCATTATTAATCAAACTACATGAAACCTAGATCGTAGGCAGAAAACCTTCGGATTATAATGTCAGATATTGTCAATGCCCTGTTGCACCTCTTTAATTGTTGAAATTATTTGGTTTTGACCAAAAATGCAGGAGGAAATTGATCGGAAGTTAATGGAAGCCTTCTTCTTCAGGGATGCTCTTCCACATTACAAATTGGCTGACATTATATCTGGTAAGATTAAATAAAATTATCAAGGCCCTTCACTGTTTTTGTGAGGTCTGTTTATTACTGCTTACAATTACAATAACATAAAGTTGATATCTTTTGAACACTTTGAGCCATGGGGCCTTTGAACTTTGAGCCATGGGGCCTTTGAATCAAGGCCCTTCACATCACAATATCACATAGCAAACATTTACCCTTTTCTACCAAACAAGTCATGTTACTTAACTTTTCTACCAACAATAGCAACCAAGTTGCATTTTTTAGCAATATATGCAATTTGTAACAAGGAAGAGTTAGGCAAGTTCAATGCGTAAGTGGTGGCCAATAAATGATAATGTGGCAAATGTCTAAATGTATCGATCATGTTTAATAAATAATAAGGGTTTAATTAAAAAAGGTTTCTCATTTATTACAGGGGGAAGAAATACATTTTAGGAAAAGAAGAAGGCGAGCAATTTCAGTGACTAAAAACAAGCGATTGCAGAAAAATTATTGAGGGATCGTTGAAGTCAAAATCAGGTACATATTCTTGCATAGTTTGAAATTGTGGGTTATGTAGTTGGAATCTGTATGAAAGTGTGAACACATAGTTTTTTTTACAAGGTTTTGTTAATGGTCTTCTACTCTCCTTGTTTTTATTGTTTATTTGAATGTTACTTACTTGGGGTTCTTTATTTTTGTTTTTTTCTAACAGTATGACATCTTCAAAAGCAAGAAAATCTTCAATTGAGATAAACTTCAATGGCATGTTTGTGACGAGTCCATTTGCTTATGAAGGAGGTGAAATCAAAGCACTTGACAATCTTGATTTCACAAGCATGGAATACTCTGAGTTTTCTGATTTCTTGAAGAAGGAAACAGATGCAAACTGCTCAGGTATATATTATGTTATTCCTGGCAAGGAATTGCATAATGGATTAAGGCTTATAAAAAGTGATTCGGATTTCAAAATTTTTGTTGATTATGGACATAGAAATAAGCGTAGAATAGCATTATACCTTGAGCATTTCGATGAAGATTTGACAGAGTACCTTGAGGGGGTTGAAGATGTAGTAAACCACAAGGTGGATGAGAGTGAAAATGAAACAGACAGTATGAGTGATGATGATGATGATGATGATGTCGATGATGATGATGATGATGATGATGATGATGAGGATGATGAGAGTGAAGACACTGCTTCCATAGATCATTTGTCAGCAGATGAAGTAGAACTCAGTGAACTTAGAAAGAAGAAAAGAGCACGTACCATCGAACCAATCATATTTGGTTCAGGGCGAAATAGTCTTTTTGATGCTGATGTTGATGAACTGTCGAAAGAAGATACTATGGTAATCGAACATGAAAGCTTTTTGAATGAGCTTTCAATGTCTTTACAAAAACAGACACATAATAACATCAAGAATGATGGAGTAAAGTATCCTAGACATAATCCTAGGATATATTGGAAACTGATGAAACCTATACTTGGTGAGAGATATGAAAGTCCCCAACAACTGAAAGAATGTATCACCAATTATGCAGTTGCCAATGGTTATCAGATTTGGTTTGAAAGAAATGATCACATGAGACTTCTTGCAAGATGTTCCAAAAGAGCACATGATGATGAAACAAAATGCCCTTGGAGACTATGGGCTACATGGATGGGAAATGAGAAATCTTTTCAGGTAAAGTCACTTGTAGATGAGCATAAATGTGCAAGACACTTCAAATCAGCTTCCCTTGTGAATTACAAATGGATTGCAAACAAATTTGCATCCAAAATAACACAAGATCCTGAAATCAAGCTAGTTGATTTACAAGCTGCTGTGTTGAAAAAATACAAGTGTCAAGTGAGTATAAGATTATGTCATAAAGCAAGAGCATATGCATTAAGTGAATATGAGCAAGGTGGAAAACTACATTATGGTAAATTATGGGAGTATGCTGAAGAGATTAAGAGAAGTAACCCTGGTAGCACAGTCAAGATGAATGTAAAAGTCAACCCTGATGATGGGAAGACTTATTTTCAAGGTTTCTATGTGTGTTTTCAAGGTTTGAAAGAAGGGTGGAAGCATGGGTGTAGAAGAGTGTTGGGATTGGGTGAATGCTGTTTAAAAAGTGTTTATAAAGGTGTATTGTTATCTGCTGTAGGTAGGGATGCAAATAACCAGATATATCCAGTAGCATGGGCTGTAGTTAATGTTGAAAATAAAGAGAATTGGAGTTGGTTTCTTAAATTGATTAAAAAAGACCTCAATCTTGATGATGGGACAGGTGTCACTCTTATATCTAACGAACACATGGTATTGCTTCATACTTTTTTTTTCATTATTCTTCAACACTTACTATAACAAATATTAACAATGCCTTTTGTTACAACATAGGGAGTAATTGAAGCAGTGAATGATGTGTTGCCACAAGCAGAACACAGACAATGTGCCAGACATATTTATGATGATTTTACCGAAAAGTTTACTGGAGGGCAGTTTCGGCGTCTTTTTTGGGAGGCTTGCAAAGCTTCATATCCTCAACAATTTGATAAGGTAATGGAAGAGATCAGAGTGGAAAATCCTGATGCATATCAATACTTAATGGATAAAGACCCCTCTACATGGTCAAGGGTCTTCTTTCAAACTAATGTAGGGTGTGATGCTGTTGAAAACGGGATTAGTGAGTGTTTTAACTCACTAATCTTTGATTTAAGGAGAAAACCCATTGTCACCCTACTTGAATCCATCAGAGTCATAGTAATGGATAGAATGTCAAAAATGAGAGTTGAAGCTGAAAACTGGGATGATGATATTTGTCCCACCATTCGAAAGAAACTTGAACACACAAAAGAGTTAGAAAGGTAATAAAACGTTACTACTCCCAAATATTCATATGCAATTTATTTGATGTTATATTTTTGTTTTTGTGAAGGTTTTGGCGTGTGATACCATGTGGTGGATCTTTGTTTGAGGTAAAACATGGAGCTGATATTTTCATGGTGGATGAAATTGGGAAAACATGTAGTTGCAGGACATGGCAATTGTCAGGTTTACCTTGTCCTCATGCGATTGCTGCTATATTCTACATCAACAAGCTTCCGGAAACTTATGTTTCAGATTGGTTCCGGATGAAGATGTGGAATGAGGCGTACAGTCATCATGTGAAGCCATTGAATGGAATCAAAATGTGGCCTGAAACAAAGGGGGTTACCCCTTTAGCACAAAAGCCAGCTGTAAACACGCCTAAAAAAAGAGGGAAGTTGAGAAAAAGGAAAAGGGATGCAATGGAAGTGTATGTGTCTAGTGGAAGTGGGGCCATGGTGGCACATGTGTCTGGTGGTGGTGTGGTGGTGCATAGTTCTGGTGGAGGGACAGTGGATAGGGAAGGAAGAAGGATGACTTGTAAGAAGTGTTTACAGGTGGGGCATAATGTGAGATCATGTAAGAATGAAAAGAGGGATTCACCAAGAAAGGAGGCTAGACAGGCTGGAAGGAAGAAGGTGATTATTGTTAGTGAGGGGGGAGGTGGAGGACGTACAGGTGGCAGAGGTGGAAGAAGGGGGAGAGGAGGTGGGAGAAAGGGTTTGTTTGGATCAGATCATATTACGGAAGATGATGTGATAGGGGTAAGATGGTCTTTTTTTTTTTTATGAATTTTGATATATGATTAGATTAGATTGCTAATTAATGTGTTTGATTTTTGATATTGACATTGATAGTGTGGTGATGACATTCCTCTTGCTGTATGGCCACCGCTTGGAGTACCACTTCTTTTGGACAAACAACATGTGGAGGTTGCAAAACAAGAAGAAACTGGAATGGAATTGACATTAGAAAATCAAGAGGAAAGTGGAATGGAATTGACATCACAAAATAAAGGAGTAGAAGTCAGAGACAAAGAGGCTAGCACAAATAAAGATGAAGGGCCTATCTCACATGGTGTTGAAGACCCTATCCCCATTAAGGTTGAAGGCTCTCCTCCTCCTCCTATACCACATGAAGAAGATAAAGGGCCTATTCCAATTCAAGTTGAAGACCCTATCCCACATAAAGATCAAGATACTCCCTCAAATAAAGATCAAGAGCCTATCCAAATTAAAGAACAAGACCCCTCTATCATAAGTGAAGATCAAGGGCCTATTCCAATTGAGGTTGAGGACCCTGAAGATCAAGAACCTATCCCAACTAAAGAACAAGAACCCTCTATCATACATGAAGATCAAGGGCCTATTCCAATTGAGGTTGAAGTTGAGGACCCTATATCACATGAAGATCACGAATCTATCCCAACTAAAGATCAAAAGCCTATTTCAAATGGAGAACATGAACATCAAGAGTTTATACCAAATGAAGCTAAAGAGTCTATCCCAAGTAGAAATGAAGATAAAAAACCCATCCTAGATAAAGTTCAAGAGCCCATGGCAAATGAAGATGAAAAGCCCATTCCAGATGAAGGTCAGGAGCCTACTCCACATGGAGATAAAGAGTCTATTCCTATTCTACCCCAGAAAGAAATGAGATCACAAGTTTCAACAAGTGAAAGGATAGTTAAGAACAGGTTGAGGAATGGTAGTGTGGAGAAAGATGGGGAAGGAAGCAGCAGTATGGAGAAAGCAAAAGCAGTGATGTTAGATAATTAAAAGTTTTAGGATGTTATTTTTTTTTTTTGTTTAAATAGGGGTTTTTGTTTTTTCTGATCATGTGAACATGTTTGGTTGGTTGGTGGGGTGGGTGCCTTTGAATTGCTATTGTGGTTGTGGTGCCTTTTGAACATATGTGTATGGGACTTGGGACTTTTATTGCACTTGCAAAACCCTAGTACGATTTCACTTGATTGGTTAGGACAAATACGAGATTAAGCACTATAATTGAAAAGGATAAATTTCATTCATTGATTTCCACATTAACTCAAAACTATCAAAGCGAAATTAAAATACATAATATCAAAACCAACCCTCTCATCAGTAAGCCTATTGTACATTTGACTTGATCTCCGGCTTATTGAAAAAAAATTATTATTTTAATACAATTGGAATGGAATGACTTTTTCAGATTGGAGTCCAAGAAACAGCGCTTCACAATTTCGGCCGGTGAGGTTACTGGTTTGCTGGTGGCCGTGGGTGAGAAGAAATGTTGGTGGTGGGGGGCGATTTTTCAAAATCTCTGCCGTCTCTCAAATAGATGAAATCAAGCACAAGATTGCCGATCAGTAAAATTTCTTTTACTTTAAAATACATCATCATATACGCATTAAACCAGACGATTCTTTTAAAAGCATTCCTCAATACCTGGAAAATGCACTAAAACTCCACATATATAACAAATATGTACACATAAAGAAGAATAAAAGAAACAGTAATCTAGCCCTAAATCCTAATTTTTATGTTTTACACAGAAAGCCCTAATTCCATCTTACACCAACAATGCTGTTCCATTTCGCCCAAATCTCAAAACCCTAACAAAGATGATGGAAATACTAGGTCCACAGCTAGCGAGGGTTTGTGTTGAAGCTGAAGGATTATAAGTATGGTTCTAAAATCCATGGTATATGAACAGAATCATTCCATAGTCATGAATAACTTTTTCATTTACATATATCTGTTTAGTTCATCCATTATAAACCTTGCATGCTACTGCCTTCAAGTCACAAACTATTTTACAATTCATTGATCACCAAATTTCAGGTTGTTTACATTAAGAAAAATCTAGTCTATTCATAGAGCATCTAATTTACTTATGCACAACTGACATCTACTGTTGCTTGCATGTGTTTCTTGAGTCTGCTTTTCTACCAATATTCTAAACAAGCCTTTTGTATATACTCTTTAGCAGTATTTGAGGAATATTCTATCACATGCATGAAGCATCAAAGACCATGGTGTCTACCAAGATAACAAAAATGTAGACTTTTGAGCATGTGTAAGAAGAAGAGAACTCAAAATCAAGGTACTTTCACTTTCCTATGTCATCATGAATTGTGGCCCAAAAATGTCTTTCAATTTTCGACAACGTGTATATAGCCTCAGTATCTATTTATCTTTTGTCTTTAGGTTATTTCATGACAAAAGCAACTCAATTTTGTTTGTTTCTTGCATCTTATATAAAATATGAGAATTTTTTTGGGGATGTTGAATGGCCGTTATGCTATGTACCCTGGACAAGTCGAAAGGGCACCATTTTTATCTCTTTTTTACAAAATTTTATCCCAAACAAGTTGTTTTTTTCGATTCAAGTGGTCAAATCCCCATGGTTTAATAAATAGAAAAATCCATTCGCTTGATTGAACAACTTGTTTGCTTAATTTCATATGCACAAGCAACATGTTGCATGTTGCCTTTTTTAAAAAAAAAACCTTGCATGCTATGCAGAATTTTGATTGTAACTGTCAAATACATACATGTTGTGGGGTTGAATCTGTTTGGTAGTTGGTACTACAGGCCTACAACTCATGCTTATAGTTCCTTATACTAATAAGGGATATATGACTACTTCTGCTATAGGGGAATTTTTAGGAATAAGGTGTACAAGAATTGGAATATGTTTTAGTGTTACTTCTATTTTGTAAGCAATATAATGGAACCTTAAAGGACCAGCTTTTTAAGACAGGGGGACCCTTAATAGTGTAATGATGTATATTTTGGAGTTCCATAATACTTTTGCCATTTGTGTTGTTGCACTTGCTAAGTTTAATAGGGAAAAAAGTGTCATAAAGAATTTATTAAACATTTAAACCAATATTTCGTTTAGGAAAATAGAATAAGTTCATGTATTAAAACCAGTGTGGAAAGAATAAAGATTTAAATGTGCCTCAGGACTCTAGTGGCAAGACATCTTCAGATAGTGTTTATACATGGGACAGGTGGATGCATAATATATACTAAAATTATACCATGTTTTTGGCTCTCCTAGGTTTTGGAAATTGGAACATTCCATTCACGAATCTAGTTTTGCTTCTTGTTTTTGAGTTTTTGTGCCTAAGAACTTGAAGTGTCATACTTGTGGATTATCATTACGTCTGATTTTTTAGATGTTTAGGCATAGGGATAAAATACATATTAATGAAAGTGAACTTTTCATGAATCCATAACAATATCCTGCAATTTGATTATTGCTAAACCCTGTATTCTCCTCCCTATTTCTGACAATGTGATTTATTTTTTTATTTTGTATTTTACTATTCTATCATGATGATTTTGGTATTTGGTTGAAGTGCGGCTTAATCTGTTGGACAGATGTTGTCAGGTATCACTGGACACCTGGTGTGTGTGTGTGTGGGGGGGGGGGGGGGGGGGGTATATAAATAGGCATGGTATTAAATAATGTTTCCTCCCAAGGCCAACAAATAGTATGATACTAATAAATAAATTATTTCAGAAATAATGTTGGGTGTATAACAATTAAAGAAACATATGAATATGTTTTGTTTCCGATTTCTATGATTGTGTGATTCTTTCAAAATTCAAATCCTGGGATTGAACTGACTTTTACTTGTGCTTCCTATTTTTAGAAAGAATCTGATTCCATGCGATAGCCTTTGAATACTTCACATGGGGTACACATGACCTTCCATATCTAAACATGATGTTTGCTGCAAAAATATCTGTAACAAAAAAAACCATATAACAATAATCAAATATTTAACAACTCAATCCCCCATGCCAGCTTACATGGATGACTAAGCAGATGCATAAGCTGTTCGTTTTAATATAAAATCAAACTATGATAATTTCTAGATTATCTAAGCATGTGGATTAAAAAGAAACAATACTTTTGAATCTTTTCACGAAAAGGAGAATTGATCTACACCATAATCTAGTTTGGATTAATACTTTAAGGCCAATTTCATGCAATAACCGATATATACATATTACTTCACAAACATATTGTGCCACAAATCGGATAAAATCTATCTATTATTGATTAGCAAACACGATCACTCTGATTGTGTGAACCATGTGTTGTTAATTTTTCTTCGCAGATTTAGTGTGTGTTTACTGCATCTCTATTCTCTAATCCTATCAATAACCTTCTATTAATCACATCACCAAAACATATAATGTTATTATATCGATGATTGCTATACAATATGTCACATCATGGAGCTATTTATAAGTAATATAAGATCTGTTATAATGTGATGAGTTACTATAAGATAATTTAGCTCCCTAACCAATCTTCTATATGCTTTAGGATCATCAAACGACTCACTATCATTTTTCAGTTGTGAATTAGGAACCATTGGAGATTGGAGTGTTACATGGTTTGGTTTGGCTCTCAATTTTCATGTACCTGCTTTTTAATAAAGTACACATTTCTTGCTTTGCATGACCTCCATGCCTAAGAAGTACTTTAAATGCTCCCAGATCTTTGGTGTGAAATCAAGTTTGAACTTGAAGAAAGAATTAAATTGCCAAATTGCTCTATCTCTGTAAATTGCAATATAAAATAAAAAAGAATTTGTAGGACTCCCACTCTATCAGACAAAGCTAAGCATGAGACAGGCTTTGACCACATGAGAAAAAGTGTCGGAATACTCCACACACACACACACACTTTTCATTTTGGTGGTTGGTTATAACTAACTTCTATATAACCGACATTCTAAAAGTCTAGATTACCCTTCAGCATCAAGAGATTCCACAAAAGAAGAAGATGAATAAGACAAATGAGCATAAGAAAATGAGATGATGGAATAGTTAGGGTAAGTACATTGTCTTTTTACCTTTGCAACTGCAATATTAAGATCATGATTACTGGTGCGCTACCAATAATGAATCTTCTGATTTCTGAGACTCTCATCCAGATTTTGAGCTACTCAGATCTGACATGGCACCAACATTGTATGAGTATGACTATAAAATTCTTGTGTTTTATAAGATTCACAATTATGAAACTTTATGACATTGTCATTCTCACATGCGACTCTAACTCACCTCAACATCTGAATTTGCAATGTTATAATCATAATTTCACATCTCTCTCTCTCTCTCTCTCTCTCTATATATATATATATATATATATATATATATATATATATATATATATATATATATATATATATATATGTGTGTGTGTGTGTGTGTGTGTGTGTGTTAACATGTTATATTGGATGAGTATGAAATGTACGCTGGAGAAGTCGAAATTAAGGGGATTGTTGTCATTTAACACATTTTATATATAATGCCACTTAAATCAAGGGATCTCCTGACTCCTATATTGTTTTTAACTAAAAAAACTAAAACCTGGTTGCATCATGAAAAAGGGAACTCAAATTCTACATTTTTCTTGGCATGTGTCTGTTTTTCTTTAGACTTAATATCATGATAGTATGAGGCGGATTTTGTTTGTTTATTGTATCCGAGTTATTGTATGAGAAGTTTTTGGGCATATTGGATGGTTGGGAGTGGGACACTATTTAATGTGCCCTGGCTACTTTGAAAGGGAAACACGTATTGTAATCGTTTGTTACATAATATAAAATGAGGTTATTTACAAATATAAAAAAGTAACATATGCTTGATTCATGTAACTAGTTTGCTTATATTAGCATTTCAACGAGCTTTATGAATTTCTCTAGACTTTTTCCACATATACTGATTAAAACCATTAATTCACTTTTTGATGATTATACTAAACCTCATAATTTTATTTACATATATTTTGTCTTATGAAAATTAGTTATTTAACTTTGATCTTAACTTCATAATAACTCTTGTAGGGCACCTTAAACAAACACATAAATTGATAGGAAACAAACGTAAATAATCAAAGAACTGTTATTTATTACTTGCTTTAATTTAATAAAATATATTGTGTGTCTATCTTAGAATATCGAATCATTCTTTAATAAGCCATTTTTTGTCTTCTATATTTCCCAACTAGTTTTTATCAAACGTCATTTTTTACCAGCGAAACATAACCTAAAATAATAACAAGTTGACACGTGTTGTCTGATATATAGATAGACAACAACAATAAACTATATTTTTCGCTAGACATGTTTATATAGATAATATAGATAGACAACAACAATAAAGAAATCATATGTATATGATTCTGTAGTCTCCCAAATCCTGGGAATGAAACTACTTTTGACTTGTTTTTCTATTTCTAGAAAAAAGACACTATTTTTTAGGTGTTCACATGAGCTACAGGTGGATGTGGGCCCATGCCTCAAGCTAGCCGCAGCAAAACCCATCCATGTTTGACTCTGTCCATATCTCACGCTGAATATAACATTAACAAGAATATGTTGAAACATAAAATCTTTCTTTCCTTGTTACTGATGATCAAAAAGTTGTTTTGAATTTAATTTTCATTAATGCCTCATTTCTTGCATCTTCAGATGCATATATTCTGTTTATTGTTTAAACTTATCATCTTGCCCTTTTAGTTGCAAGGGAACATAACAAGCAACTTGAATGATGTAACTTAATTAGTGATTACCAATATGAACCAACACTAATCTTTTTTTTTTAGTCTGACAATATATGCTATGGGATTTGCAGAAAATGGGGTGGATTCTTGACTTTTGTATTATTATTTCTTTATTTCTTTATTTATTTATTTCCTCCATTGTTATCTGGTCTAATTCGTGGCCCTGGACATGCCACAAGGTACGAGGTGGTATTTCTGAGTTTGTGGCTCATATTTGGTCAATCAACACTTTTCATTTTTTAATTGCAAAGTTTCTCTTATTTAATTATTTTATCATATGAAGATGTGAATCATGTGGTTGATGTTTGCATTATATTATGGCTGGAAGCTGAGGTGGACAAAGTCAGGCCAACACATGAAAAAGGTCCACAAGAACCGGGTAATTAATTTGAATTTCTCTTTCCATGTCATCATTAATTTTGCTGTTTCATCTTGATACGTGTATGCCTTGCTTAAACCATTTCTTTTCATTACAAAACTAAGAGAATTTTGCTTCTTTATTATATCTTATTTATCTGAATTAGGTTATCAAACTTTTTTGTATTTTAAGTCATTGGCACTTAGACAATTCTTTGACCAAGTCTATATATATTTTTTTCACATGTACTTTTAGTTAAATTTAAGTATTACAATGTATTTTTTTTCTTACATTACCGGTTCATAATATTAATAGGTTTCGTCACAAACATTTTCTCTTCCCCAGCTTGATATTTGGTGACTCAAACATTTTCTAGTGGATTCAACTTTAACTTATCTAAATCAAAATGACTGAATGCGTTAGTCTCATTCTGTGATATTTTTGGAATTCAAATTAAAAACAAATATGCATCAACAAACACATGTTATATTGCGCAAAAGGAGGCTCTTTACAGATATATAAAAAATGTAACATCTGCTTGATTCATAGAACTAGTTTGGTTATATACGTATAACGTATAAAATAAAATGAGTTGACGCCTGTCATCTGCATTGTTTTATACATATACATATATTAAATTAGGAATTGTGATGATTTTGTAGTCTGCCAAATCCTGGGAATGAAGTAATGCGTGACTATTGACTTGTTTTTTTTTTCTATATATGGAAAAGAAAGTCACATCACATGGGCTACATATGGCCCCCATGCGGCCATGTCCCTCCTGCTAGCCGCAAAAAGAAATTTATTTATGTTCATGTTTGACTCTGTCTCAAAGTGAATATTACAATAATATTAACTTACTGGAAACAAATTATATTAACCACTGAATCATATGCAAAATATAAAATCTTTCCTTCCTTCCTTGTTACTTGTTACTTATTAGTAATGAAAAAGTTGTTTTGATTGATTAATTAATTAATGGTTCTTAATTTTCTATTTATTGTTTAAAGTTACCATCATCCCCCTTAAAGCTGCTCCAGGAAAACATGATTTTGAACCTGAAAATGTGAGTCATGTCATGTGGAGGGTGATGTTTGCATTAGACCACAGGTACAACTCATCTCAACCCACCAACCCAACCCAAAATTAGTATATTGGGTTCAGATTTTCAACCCATTTAAGTTAAATGGGTCAATCTTTCTAATCCATTTAATTAAATAGGTTGGGTTGGATAAAAATTGTCAAGCTGTTTTCAACTCACCAACCCGTTAATGTATATTTAATTTAATAATTATTTAAATATTATCATGTATTAATCTAAGTATTAGTTTATAAATTGCATTGTTCGTATTATTATTTATGTTTTACAAAATTAAATGTTACTTCTTATCTTTTTTTTTTCTTGGCACCGACAATACTAACCACTCTCCAAAATCACTTAGAAATTACATATCTTTAATGTTATTTGAATAATTTCTTTTAAATATATGAGTTGAGAGTGTGCTTTTTTTTTTTGTACTTTGAAATTTTATTTAAGCCTATAACTAATTTCAATGGTGTAATCTTTAGTTAATTTGTTTATTTATTTTTATTTTAAACGGGCCAACCCAAATTTAACCTATTTATTTAATAAGTTGGGTTGAAAACTACATAAACATGTCAATCAGGTGACAACTCATTTATTTGAAAGGTTAGGTTGGGTTGGAATTATCAACTTATCTAAATAAAAAGGCTGAGTTGGATTGAAATTTTCAACCCAATTAATAAATGGGTTGATCTTAAACCCAACCTAAATCGACCCATTGTCAGCTCTAACCACCATAGGGTATGGTCAAGAGCCATCTTTATTTTTTGAGTGTCACGTCAGGTTTTTCTTACTCTCTTTTCAATCATCAAAAGGCAGAAAATGGTCACATTTTACTATTTTTCACTTTTTTTTAAATAAAAACATTTGGTTTTTAAAATTTATAAATAAAAAAATAAATATAATTTTTTAAAATGATTAATAAACACAAAGGTTAATTAAAATAAAAATACTTCATTACTTAAAATAAAAGTTACATAAAAACAAGCTAAGATTAAAAAAAACCTAGAAACAACCAAGATTTAAGAAAACACAGCCTAGATTTACAAAAAAAAAAAAAAAAAAAAAAAACGAAATGATCTATGGGAAGTATTTTTTTCATGATCATAGTCTTTCTTCTTCAAAACTAGCTTGATGACCGGCCTTGAAACGGTGTTTTCCATCAAAAATTTCATATCCTCCATTTTTTTTGTCTTTTCGCATGTTTCTTTTTTTTGGCTTCCTTTTCTTTGTCAAATGACAAAAGTTCAGCAAAATTCAAATTGTATTGGTCAAATGTTGCCGTCATTTTCCGTATTTAGTTTGGGTCCATGCTGAAATCCGATGCATCGGAAGAAGTCCCCTTCCCTTTTTGTTTTGCTTTGTCTCTATCCATCGGTTGAACAATTTCTTCTAGCTCAAGTTCATCTTCCTCATTTAAATCTAGCATGACACGAGCATCAGAAGAAGTTGTGTATCCACTGGAGACTGTTTTTGTTCTTTTTTATTGTCTTTCTAAAGTATTGTCTCGTTTGTATTTTTCCACCGTGGATTAAGAATTAACAATTTCCAACACTTATGCGACTTGAATGTCTTTTCTGTTAAAAAATGCAAAGCCTCTTGAAGAATTTCTTTATCTCCTTGACCGTTCCTCTTTTGGTTTTTAGGTTATTGTACAACCTGTTCATTTTTGAAACGCCTTTCATTATTTCTTGAAACTTTGAATTAAGTTGGTGTTTTGTACGATACTCTTTATCTCCTTTACCCAACTCCGTGCAAAATCTCTCAAGAATGCGAATCCAAAAATGATCTCTCGGTTGTGCATTATGAATCCTCCGAAATGTCGACCTAAGCTTTTGTCAACACCAGCTCTTCTTGGGGAGTCCATGCTATCGGCCTCTGTGTTTGTAGTCTCTTGCACTAGTTGTTTTCCTTTACATCGTGGTGGGGTTGAGTTTCCGGTACAATTTCGTCATTCGACTCATCGAGGCTTTGGTATTTTGGTTGAAAGTGAAAGGGTGGTGTCTGACTTTAGTTTTGAGATTGATGGAGTGAGGTTTGACTTTGGGATTGATTTGGTGAAAGTTGATCAGGAAAAAAACAACAAAGTTGGTGAACATATTTAGAGTAACATTTGACACTTGCACGGGGTAGAATTGCCTAACATTTTGGTATTTAAATTGTGAAGGGGATTGAATGGGAGCATCAAGTTGAGACGATAAACCCATTGAGATGAATCGATGGTGAAAATGTTTGGAACTAGGGTACTTGAACTAGAAACACTGTTTTTTTTTTTTTTTTTTTTTCCTTCGATCAAAGTTTGCGGTTGGATTGTTGGGATAATTTTTTTTAAGAAAATAGAGAGAAATTGATAGAATATGTGAATATGAAGGTGAAAGTAGCGAGATATTTATAGATGTGTAAAATGGTAAAAAAAAACATATATATTCATATTTTTCAAAGTCTAGCTGTTATTAAGGAAAAGAAAAAATAAATATTTGAAAAACAACCATTGCCAACGGACATTAGAAAAAAAAAGAAAAAAAAGCCAACGAATCAAATGAAGAGAGAAGAGATAGGGGAGCCTCCGCTCACTCGATTCCCGCATCGCAATTCCCACACCCTTGGTATTGTGTTCCAAGGTGCGGGAATGGTTCCCGTTCATCCTTCCCGCTACAATCCCTTTGGTCTTATGAGATGTAACCGATGTGGGCTACATGAAGTGAACACGTGAAAAGAGTCCTCAAAATCGAGTTATTTATTTATTTTTTTAAGTACAACGACTTGATACATATGAAAAAACAATTCAATGATTTATATTATATACTATAGTATAAACAGAAAAACACATTGATATTCTAAGATTTTAACCATGTTTAGATTATTTATTGTATGAATAATGTAAATGTTTGAGGATATTGAATGGATGTGCTATGTACCCTAGAGAGGTCCACAGGGCATATCATTGTGAGCTTATAAATAGTTTATTTCTCAAAGTGTTTCTGCTGAAATTGAGGTGCTATGCAATCACATGTAGTATTGTAGGTGACTAACTTTTTGATTGTTTTAATGTTTTGCATACAATGTAATTCAAAAATGTTTGGCTGTTTACGTTATATAGTAAGAAACTAGGTGTGAGACCCGTATGTTATACGGGTTTGATTGCCTTTGAGTACTGATATTGTAATTTATTGGTTATTTTCAATTAAGGCAATTTTTAATTGAGGTGTAAGTATGATGTATTAATTAAAAAAATATAAAAAAAAAAATTAGAAAATGACAAATGGTGAAATGGAAAAAACAATTATTTAAAAATACCAAAAAATAAAATGTGTCCAAATTAATAAGAAAGTGACATGTGTTAAAATTATTTTCATTTATTAAAAAGGATTTATTAAGAAGGATTGACCGTCTATATGTCCTATGGTAATGACAATTAACCTTTTGGAGACGATGATTGTAGAACTACTTAACTATTAAGAAAATGCTGGTCAAGAAGTTCAAATTTACTTAAGTTACAGAAATATCCTTTAACTATACAATTGAGTTCATTTACATCAAAAACCCACAAATAAAGGTGAAGATTTAAAAGAAAAATACATATGATTATATTTGTTTGATGGTAAAAAAAATCTAGAAAACATGACAAATGTGTCTAATCATATTGACCATTTTTTTTTTAAAAACAATTCAATCATCAAAATAACCATTTTGTATATGATATTTGTGAAATTGGCAGTCATATGCAAAATTAATGATAACGTTGTTAGTAAAAAAATAATTTTTCAATAACATGATCAATAAAGGCGACATCTTTTTTAGTTCAATTACTATATA
The DNA here is from genome assembly GCF_051521515.1 of Lactuca serriola. Classification (NCBI taxonomy): domain Eukaryota; kingdom Viridiplantae; phylum Streptophyta; class Magnoliopsida; order Asterales; family Asteraceae; genus Lactuca; species Lactuca serriola. The sequence goes on along the minus strand of NC_136412.1, from coordinate 264,450,113 downwards.
AACTGTTTTAGTTTGAATGTTTTTGTATTCATTGTAAAATGACCTGGTTTGAAGTTGGTGTTTGATATTATGAAGACGAAGTTGTTATATTTGTTATGATATAAACTCATTTCACGGTGGCACGAATGAACCTCAATTAGCTAAGATATTTTGTTAATGTCATCGTTTTTCAATAAAATGATATATAGTTCATATTTATTATGTTTGTTTAATTTTTTCTTATATTCAAGTAAAAAAAATCTTTTTTTTTACTTGAAATTCTGAAATTATTAATCAGATTTCAGATTAGTTTTTGAAATTTCAGAGTTTTAATTTTTCAAAATCCAAAAATTCAGTCAGAATCCGAAATATGTATTTTTATATCAGAAAATTTTTTTTTCTTCGGAATTAGCAATTCGTACAAAATGATTATTTTTGTTAAAAACAAATTTGTTGGGTTATTTCTTAACCTTAACCTTTATTTTTATTAAATAATTTAAAACCAAATAAGAGAAATTGTTATCACGTCATTTTCTGAATACGACCTTTCAGAATTCAGAACCCTAAGAATGTTTTTGGGATGTTTGGGGATCTATTACGATTTACGATTGAAGCTAGCACAATGTGCGACGGCGAGAGATTCACTCAGGGATATATCCAGATTCTAGGGCATACCAAGTAGAATAAGGCGAGTGCGTTGTTTAAACTCCAAGCAATTGATACTTCATTAGTGCTCCTTGAATAAAAACACGATTCGGAGATACAAGAAATCTAGGGCACGAAATGAAATGATTCGACTTTTTCTCTTTTGAAGCAGACCACCCAAGGTTGGAGCGTGGAATCGTGGGGCAACTCATTTTCGGAATGCTCAAATCCCAATTCATCACCACTCGTTACTTTAGATTTGATAGGACACGGAATAGATTCAATGGTGTTGAAGATGATGCACTCAGACTCTGGTGGCAATTGCAAAGCAACAATATAGCAGAAGCAGTGAACTGCAAAACCTAAACGATCAATGATTCATGAGAGACAGAAGAAATTAACCATTGAAGCGGCTGTTAAACGAGACACGAAGCAGAGAGGTACAAACATGATTTCTCTTGTTAATTTCATACTATTTTTTGCCATGGGATTTGTATATGAGTAATAGAAGAGGCAACTTAAAAGTTTTATTTTTTCCTCCAATGTTTCATGAATTAAAAACGTAATTATATACATGCAACAGGTACAAGGTCATTCTATGCTTTTGTCCAATTATTTGATTGCTTTTTACTATAATTTATATATATATGAAATGTTTTTGCATGTTGGTTAAATGGGTGGGGGGTGACCCTGGAGAAGTCGAAAGGGCACCAATGAATATATGCTGTATCATTTTGTACATAATTTAATCAGGATGAGTGGGTCACTATTTCAGGTAATTCTGTTATGTTTTAAAAAATAAAATATGTTTGTCCCTTTTTGTAAGTAGGTTAGTTACATGCATGCATCAATGCATAAAGCATCTAACAACATGCTGTCTACCAAGAGTATAAACATGTAGAATCAAAATCCATGTATGTCATTACTCATCATGATTCATGCATGTATTGTGTATTGTGAGAGACTATAGCCTCAATATCCGTTTGTCTTTTCCCTTGAGGCAATGAAGCAAGGTATATCATGACAAAAGCAAATCAATTTGTTTGTTTATTTTTTTGTATTTAATGTTTAGTATGAGAAACTTTTGGGGTTGTTGAATGGGTATTATGCTATGTACCCTAGAGAAGTTGAAAGGTCACCATTCATTGTTATGATGTTATCTCTTTTCACATAATATAATCCCAACTCCCAAGTTGAAGTAGGTGTTGTGTCGCCTTATCAGGTTGAAATGCTCAAATCTCAATAGAAAAAATCCGATCAATTGATTGAACAACAACTAGTTTGCTTATTTAGGTATGCACAAGTCATGAAATGTTGCATGTTGCACTTTTATCCAAAGCCTGCATGTTATGCTGTAAATGGTTTCATACAAGGTTATCGATAGCGACGATAGCGATAGCGATAGCGAGGAAATAGCGACAATTATTTCATGTTTTGTGATTTCTTATAAAATTAAACAATATATTTACCAGCACCTATTCAGTAATTAAAAATAACACATAGAACTAACAAGTCTAGTTCTATTAAGCTAACATTAAGTTCCAAAATTTTTTTACCACAAAAGATTGGTTAGTTTTAGACTCTAAAGTCTAAAATTAAGGAGTAAATTACACGAATGGTCCCCTATGGTTTGGGGTAATTTGCGCGTTTGGTCCCTAACTTATTTTTTTTTTAACTCGGAAGATCCATATTGTTTGTTTTGGTTACACACTTGGTCCCTACTGTTTGTTTTTGTTACGCACTTGATCCCTGTTTTACCTAAAAAATACTATTATTTAAATAGAGAAAAATGTTGAGGTAGGTAAGATAAGATGAGAGAGGTGGAATTTGGGGTGTGTTTATTTAAATAAATAAATAAACCAAGGGAAAATAGTTTTTTTAGGTAAGACAGGGACTAAGTGCGTAACAAAAACAAACAGTAGAGACCTTCCGAGTTAAAAAAATAAGTTAGGGACCAAACGCGCAAATTACCCCAAACCATAGGGACCATTCGTGTAATTTACTCAAAATTAAGTTATAATACCACAAAAGAATGGTTATTTTATAGACTCTAAAGTCTAAAACTATGTTTAAATACCACAAAAGAGAGTGTTATGACTCTAAAATACCACTAATCGACTAATTGTTATCCTCATCCTCCTCAAATACGAGTTCATCTTCCCCCTCTATTTCAACAAACTCCTTATAACCCCATCATCATTTTCCTCTTCAGGTTCATCTACCAAATGGGGTTGTCTAGCTCTAGCTCTACCTTGTGAGCTCGACTCAGCAACCCTAACAACCCCTTGCATCCCACCTGGTGTTTTTGTTTTTCTAGTTAGATGAACCGGCTCATCCACCCCTATAGCCTTTGCCACAACATCCCATCTTAAGTCATCACCCTCAAACATGAGACCATCATCATCACTTGTCAACCACTCGAACAGGTCATGTATGTGAGAGTCTTTCAAGATGATCGGGTCGATCATATCCCGCATATCATACCTCCTTCTTGATGCTTGATTATATTTGATGTAAACTAAATAATTTAGTTTTTGTCGTTTAAGACAGTTTCTTTTTTTTTTCGAATGGATATACAAAAATAAAATTAAACCATTAGTAAATAGTGCAAAGGATATTAATCTTTAAAAAATTGAACAACTTACATGTTCAAAAACACTCCAGTTATGCTCATACCCTGATGAGCTACAAGTAAGACTCAACACCTTCATAACAAACTTCTTAAGTGTTGGTGCCGATGATCCATATTGCATCCACCATTTCGCTGGTGCAAGTGTCGTTCTTAATTTAACAGCCATATGTTGTGCAAATAACTCTTCTGCACCGTTATATATAGAGAGCTCTTGGTGAATCTTGGTCTCGTCTTTTTTGATGACATCTTATGTATGCATGCCATCAAGCCCTTAATCACCTCACTATCTTTTTTCACTCCTGGGTTGTAGTAAAAAATACTTGAATTCAGATAATGACTAGCCGCACGCAAATCTTGGTGAAGTTGACAATTCCACCTGTCATCAATGATTTTGAAGAAAACTTTGTATTTGTTAAATTTGTTGTTGAATGAGTATGCAATCTACTCCTTTGCCCTATCCATGGCTTCATAAATATACCCCATAACCGGCTTTCTTTCACTATCTACCAATCGAAGCACCACTAGTAATGGTTCACCAACTTTGACAGCAATGTCAATGTTGATCCAAAAACTAGGTGAAAAAATAGTTGTGACACATTAAGTTCCTCCTTCCTCCCTTTTTGAACCTGCTTTTGTTCCAAGCTTTAGACGTGAACAACTTCTTCAAACTTGCCTTATAACTCCTAAAGCAATTCAGAGTTAAGAGGGCGGTTGCAAACCGGGTCTTTGCGGGCCTAATCATATCTCTTTAACCCATAAAGTCTCTCAACATATTCAAGAGCAATGTGCGGTTGTAAATGTAAGTGTTGACCGCAATTGCTTTGTCTAGTGTCTTCTTAAGATGAGTCACTTTTCAGATGTCTTCAAGCATGAGGTCAATGCAATGCGCAACACACGAAGTCCAATAGATGTGTGGATATTTTGCTTCTACCATTTTTCCCGCCAAAACATTGTTGGCAACAATATATGTTACAATTTGAACCACATGATCGGGGCAGGTTCTTTGATGAAGTAGTCAAACAACTTAAACAAATTCTCTCCTATTCAAACAATAGCAAAAATAGTCAATAACAGTCAATACAAGAGTGCATAACAGTCAAAAATAGTAAAGAACATAAACAACCAATGCTAGAACATAATAGTAAAGTACATAACAGTCAATAACAAATTAATCTTTCATGGTACATAACATAAACAACATAGAACAATGAATATAAACATAAGTAAAGTACATAACATAAACAACATGGAACATAAACATAAGTGAAAAACAAGAACAATGAATATCTGTTTGAGAATAAGAAGATGCATCTACAGATTCTAGAAACATACTTCCTCCTGGAGTATTCACTAAGAAGTTGATAAGTTCTCTTCCTTTCTGGTCCCTCCAACCATCAACCATCAAAGAACACCCGATTGCCTTCTTCTCAGTCTCATTAAATATCAAAAGTTTCTTTGTGTGCTCATTCTCTAACTTTAACAGGGGAAAACGTACCTCATGGTAGCTAGGGAGTTTCATATCGGGACCATGTATAGCAATGGCTTCAAGTGCGGGCCCTAAACTATCATACTTCACCGCATTGAATGCAAGACCTGCATCATACATCCAACGGGCAAACTTCTAAACTGTGTTACCTCTTAGTCTTTTGTGAAGTTGGTTATGTTCGGGGGTTGTCACCAAGTACCCCTTCTTCTTCCCTGTTTCATTGGATGGCCTGAAATGAGTATTCAAAGCGCCTTTTACTTTCTTGTTGTGTAGCGTTGACTTGGAGGACGAAATAGCCCTCTTGCCTAATGAGAAAGGAACCTCACCAGCTTCTTCTTCATCTTTATCATTTATATCCACCACATCATCATCAAAGTGAGGAATGCGATTCCTTTCAACTTTATCTTGTTTCCGTTTCTCAAATATGTGTTTAAAAAGTTTCCTAACATCTAGTGGAGCTCTAAGACATTTGCAAACTGAAGTGGAATCACTAGCAAGGTGATGTTTATGTCTTGTAATCCCACATTTGGCAACATTTGGACAATAATTACACAACACCTAGTTTGTAGTTCCTACAACTCTTTTGCCATGTTTCTAGCCAATATCATTCTCTTTTACACCAGGAGGCATGTCTGAATTGATCAGAAGATAGAAGCCAATATCATAAGAATCACATAATCAAGATCACACAGTAGAATTTAAAGAATCTTAGAATTTAGCAAAGGTTGTAAAAAACGTTCGACGTTAGCTAATCGGTGGGCAAGGGTTAAGGGACTAATCGGTTAGGCGGAGATTAATCTTGGACCATTAATTGCTAACTCGTTAAATTTTCCAAAATTAAATATAACTAATATCATAAAAAGTTTGTAAATATCACTAATATCTTAATAAAATAGGTTAATATGATTAATACAATATTAATCGTCCCTAGCTTTGGTGGGTTGGTCGTGGCGTGGCAACGAGGACGGACGAAGACAGGATATTGGATTGGTGGGTCAACTTTTCGACCGTTGTGCATTTAATAATAAAAAGAATTATGTTTTTTTTTTTTAATTTAATTTCTCTCTATATACACATCCATTTTAGTGTTTTACACATATTTTTCAAAACAAAACACACAAACTCTTTCAAATCAAACGCACACATTCAACAAAAAAATGGATGACGAATCTAATGATGAGTTGGTATTGCACACACTATTGTCCGCGACACAAGACATGGTTCGTGAGAGAGGCGAAAGTTCACACAGTAAGAAGAAGAATAGAAAATGGATCAACCGGGGACGAGAGACGACAAATGAACTTTTGGGACGTGATTATTTTGCCTCTGATAGTTTATATGATCTATCGAAATTTGAAGAACGTTTTCGTATTAGTATAAATTTATTCTTACGTATAGCTAGAGATTTGGAACGTAATTATGAGTTTTTCCAATTAAGATGGGATGTTAGAGGTAAACGTGATTTTACTACAATACAAAAATATACGAACACTCTTAGACAATTGGGATATGGAATAGCCGCAGACGCCTCTGATGAGTATTTAAAAATGTCCGATAGGATGGGTTGAGATTGTACATATATTTTCTGTGAGTATGTTATAGAGCTTTACCGTGACATATACTTGCGACATCCGACTAAAAATGATGTCGAACAGTTGTAAGTCGCGCATCAAGCTAAACATGGTTTTCCAGGGTTGCTTGGTAGTATTGATTGTACACAGTAGGAGTGGACAAATTGTCCCAATGCGTGGTGTGGTCAATTCACGCGAGGTGATCATAGGTCCCGACTATTATATTAGAGGCGGTTGTTTCACATGACCTATGACTTTGACATGTATTCTTTGGTATGGCAGGGTCCAACAATGACCTGAATGTGCTTCAAGCGTCTTCGTTATTTAACAATATTTTGCAGGGTAAAGCACCAGAAATGTCATACGTTGTGAATGGAAATGAATATAAGTATGAGTATTACCTAGGTGATGGGATATAATCCAAAATATGCTACAATTGTCAAGTCATATTCATTTTCAACCGATGAAAAACGAAAATTATTCAAGTTAGCATAAGAATCTGCACGGAAGGATGTGAAATGAGCGTTTGTAGTCCTAAAACAAAAATGACACATAATCAAACATCCGACACGAACATGAAATAGGGCAAAACTAACAAAGGTGTTGAATGCTTGTGTTATTTTACATAATATGATAATAGATGAAGAGGACAAGGTTATTTGTTCATATACCGGGAACAATATAATTAATCCACCTGCAGTAATACAAGTTGGCAGTCCGACATATTTCTCTAGAGTTTTGGAAATACAAAATCGTGAAACACATCACAATCTACGTCACGATTTGACCGAGCACATATGTGAAAGACAATTCCAAGGGGAAAATGACGATGAAGACGAAGAGGAGGAGGGCGGTGACGACGAGGCGGATGAGGACGGTGACGACGACGAGTAGTATTTGTCTATGGTTTTTTATGTTTTAAAATTTTATATTTTTTAAGTAATGTAATGTTTTATTTATTATGTTTCATGTTTATTTTAGTAATTTATGTTTTAAATTTCTATGTTTTTAATTAATGAATGTGGTTTTATTTTTATTTTTTGTTTTCAAAAAATTTATTTATGTTACAAATTATGTTTTTTTATTTAATATAATGTTACAATTTAAAAAAAAAAGAATATTGTGAAGTGATAACCATTTCCAATATCTAGTGGGTTGGTGGTGAAACTGATGTGACATCGAGGTGACAACATTTTTTCGATGGTTGGTGGTGACCACTCCCCATAACCTAAATAGGGATAGTCTTAAGTTATGTTTCCTCCCAAACATGTAATTTTAAATAAATAAATGATTTTAGAAATAATGTTTGGTGTCTAAAAATTAAAGAAATGTATGGATGATGATTTTGTTTTGTTTAGGATGTGAGTGAATGATGTTATGATTGTGCCACATACTGACTTATACTTGTTTTGACTTGGTACTTGCTATTTATAGAAAAAAAATCTGATTTTCTGCTATTGTCTTTGAATATTCAACATGGGTTACGCATGGTCTAAAGTTGAGAGGTGGTTTGCTGCAAAATATCTGTAACAGAACCATACAAGAATAATCAATTTTATAACAGTTTCTAGATTATGTTAGCATACGTGGATTGAAAGAAACTTATACTAATATCCTTTTGATATAATTATTTTTGTCTGTGACTAATTTGATACGATCACCTATGTTGTTAATCGTGTTTTATGACCACGTTTTAAATAAATTCCATTGTTAGGCTATTGCACGTCAAGAAAGCGTTTTTTGGGCCATTCTCTTGAATAAAAGTGTTTTTTTTGAGCCCAAACCAAGAAAATTATTAAGTTTTGGGCCTGACCTAATTAGGAAAACATTCAATCGATTTTTTTCCTTCATATACCATGATTAAGTGTGACATTGCTTAAACTGGGTATGATTAACTGTTACATGGCTTAATCACTTTATCTGTTAACTGTGGTCGTGTTGAAGTATAATTAACAGGGCTAAGTATTTCTTATGTTGTTTTGTTGATTATGTTGAAGTATGATTAATTGTGACATTAGTAACATGTCTATGGTTATGATATGTGAAATATGATTAACTGATTATGATTAAGATATGTGAAGTGTGATTAGTTGTAAATATTGTAATTTATTTTATGTTTTTATATAATTTATGATATTAATTCTATATAATATTTAATAATCTAATATATAAATTCTACACAATCTTAAAAACTGATATACCATCGCAAAAACACCACGAGAACCACATGTTACTCATTAAAGTGACTTAATTGTCAAACCATAATGCTTTTAGTATTTCATATTGATATAAACTAGGTGTGAGACCCATGTATTACATATATAAATCATTTCTAATAAATACTTTAAAGTTAATGAGACTTTAATGTATTGAATATATTACATATATAAATCATTTCTAATAAATACTTTACATACATACATACATACATATATATATATATATATATATATATATATATATATACATACATACATATATATATATATATATATATATATATATATATATATATATATATATATATATATTACCTTACATATTAAATGTGAAATTTTAATTTAATAAAATAAAAAATACAATAAAATGACAAGTGGAAAATAAAAAATTTAAAAATTCTAGAAAATGCCACGTGTCCAAATGAATAAGAAGAGGACATATGGCAAAAAACCTTCATTTATTATAGTAGATTTGACTGGTTTGAAAAATGCTTTTTTATTGATATATTTGTACATAAAAATTACTCAATTTTTTTAATAAAATAGATTAGTTAGTAAAAAAATAAAAAATATATATTTTAATATGATTCGGAGGTAAAATAAAGTATTATTAAAACAAAGGGGTCAAACTGTAAAATAGAAATCTAATGGGTTAACCATTTAATTTTTTATAAGTGGTTGAAGTAACCTTTAAAAAACACAAGTTTCGAAATGGTAAAAACCTTTTGAATTGATTTTCCAAATATTAAAAGTTAAAAAAAAAAAAAAAAAAAAAAAAAAAAAAAAAAAAAAAGAACTACCTTTAGAGATGCTTTTAAGTTAATTTGACATCAGTAGAAAAAGTATGGGAAATTGGGAATTATCTACACCATAAGTTTGAACATCGCCTTTGGCCACAAGATGGGCAATAAAGTCATCATATCATGAATGACTTTTACTGTGAATACCAATTTACATCCTTCTATCGTGCAAGTAAATCGGCTAGATTTCATGTGTGATAAAGTATAAAAAACATTCATTTCTTCTACCATTGCATCTCACCAACCGGGTTGTGAAAAGACTTTAGAAACTATATTAGGAATAGTGGTAGAATCATGAGATTCCGCAATAGAACAAGATGAAGAAGACACACAAGCATAAGAAACTACTAATGAAATATGATAGGTACATTCTATTTTACCTTTACAAGTGCAATATGAAGATAGTAATCATGATAGGATCAAGTAACCGGAGGAGACATGAAGGAAATTGATATGATGGCAATGAAGCAAGCTGCAGAAGACGTTCCTTGCCCCGAGTAAACTTTGTATAGGTGGTTTTGACAACCATGAAATTGAAAAAGCTGAAAAAGCATATGTTGTTGGTAGAACTGTGTAGAGAACAAGTGGTCATTTTCCATAGGATTATAAAGAGTAGTGGTAGAGACAAAGAAATGAATTTGCTCATGAAAGGTAGCATTTGCTAACACAATGTATTTTTTGAGATAATCTTTTGTAGCTTAAGATTATCCAAGAAAGACAAATGTCAATGACTTGGTGTCTAACTTGGTGACACGAAGTCAAACATCATGAACAAAATAAGTGCTACAAAACATCATATGCTTAATATGAAAAAAAGTAACTTTGTTGGAAATCATATGATAAGGACTCTCTCCATTTAGAACATATAAGGGCATTTGGTTAATCAAGAAACATGCTATGAAAGTTGCATCAAGGAGATGCTTGTTTTTCCTTTCGGCTACCCCATTTTTGGAAAGGGTATCGACATAAGAGGATTCATGAAGAATGCCATTTGTGATTATATAAGTCGAGAATAATTCTTTAGCATTATCGCAAAGTTCGGATACGAACACGAATATCAAACTAAGGTGCTTTATTTCCATACAAAAGACACTAAATGAGTAAACAACTCGGAACGACTTTTCATCAAGTTAAAAGGTAGCTATAGAAAAGTTATAAACAATAGTAAAAAATATATAAAAATCCACGTGGAGACGTCACATGCATGACGAGGACCCCAAACATCATAATGAGCTAACTCAAATGTAGAGTTAATTTTTTTTATTAACTCTAGGAAACGAATTTGAACAATGATGCTTAGCAAACTGGCACGACTCACAACCTATAAGACAATATCTTCAATTATAGAAGATGAGAGGGATGACCATATCATCAATGAAATTCAAAAGGAGCGAGAATGATTGAACAAGCAACACTTTGCCTCGACAGTGTGGCATATAGGATCTTACATTCTTGCCAATATTCTTCTTCGTCAAAAGATCCTGAAAAACACAATAATAAAAAAAAAAAGAATGAGATAAAGAATCTAAAGGAACGAGTGATATATGACTCATAGACATGAGGTTAAATGCAATTAGGTAGACTAAGGGCAAATGATAAATATATATAATGAAGGTGTTAGGTGTTGGTGTGACATTTTTCCTTACAAAGCATGAGAAGTAGAGAACTCAAAATCTGGGTAGCTTTATCCTTCACCGTGAATTATGAATCTTATGACATTGCCATTTTGACATGTGATGAGTTGCATGAACATACGAACTTATAATGGTTCATGGGTCATGGCAACTCAATCAAACCACTACAAGACAAATAACGTCATATTTGTTTGTCATTTATTTTAAATGATCGCTTAAGAAATATTTTGTCATGTTGAATGAGTATGCAATATACCCTGAGGACACTGTTATCATTTTATACATATTGTAATGCCCCACCATCATAAAACAACTAGACAAGGGTCTTTTTTTTTTTTTTTTTTTTTTTTTTTTTTTTTTATTATTATTATTATTTTTTTAATTCTTGTGTTGGATTACATGGGATTATGAAAACTGCATTATTGCCCTCCTAAAAATTTAACCACATATTTGATGAATTAAAACATATACTAATATATGGTCCTAGGCATGCCACAGGAACAAGCATCACACGCTTTTATTATTATATTTAATCTTATCATGTGATTTAAATATGAAATGTCAGTCTTGTGGGTGAGGCTTTGCATTATATCAGGTCATAGATGACGTGGACATGGACTTGCAATAAGAAGAACACACGTACTAAAAAGGGCACTCAAATTCTGAATTCTGGTGATTTCTCTTTCCTTGTCATCAAGAATTTGGGCATGTGTCTATTTTCAGGCGAATTTTGTTTGCTTGTTGTATCTGAATTATAGTATAAGAAATTGAATATGTGGAACGCTATGTACCTTGGATAAGTTGAAAGGGCAAAACGTATTTTTTATTTTTTTTTTCATTTTTTTCACATAATTTAATCACGACCACGTTAGCTTTTCATGTTATAATGCGCAAAATGAGGTTCTTTAGTAACATCCGGTTGATTCATAGAACTAGTTTGGTTATATACGTATGCACTAGACCGTTGTTGATTTCTGAATGGTTGCATGTTCTGCAGACAGTTTGACTGAAGCTGTTTTCCTGCCTATATTTAATTTAAACATGTTTATTTATATAAATTTGAGCGTTTGAGGAATATTCCCTCACAATAATTCTTGTAGGTTCGATATGATAGTTCATCGTACTTGTCGCACCGCATATTCTACTAAATTATAGACAAATTTACTGTAATTCGTGTATAAAACACTCATAGGTTAGTATTGTTGTAAATATGATGACAAACAGAAGCACTCGGACTTGTATATTAATAAAATCAACGAAAGAAAGAAGAGAGAAGAAGTAAACAGTTTTTGATGGATAAGAGAGGAAGATTTAGCATGATTGGAAGGAAGGGAAAATGACTTAAAAGCCCAACGAAGTTTCCAAACTGTTCAAAAAACCTCAATCATGTTTTTTCTGTCCAAAAAAACCCAACGAACTTAACATTTTGTCTAAAAAGCCCAACTAAGTTAAATTTTCCTGAAAGTCAAATAAGAGAAATAGATGACATGACTAATTACCGTATCGGAAAAATGACTTGTTAGACCAACAAAGTTTCCAAAACGTTTAAAAAACTTCAATCATGTTTTGACTCTTCAAAAAAAACCCAATGAACTTAAATAAAACAAAATTGAGATTTTTTGAACGCTTTGGAACTTTGTTGGAATTTTTAGACAAAAAGTTATGTTTGTTGGGTTTTTTTGAACAGACAAAACATGATTGAGATTTTTTGAATGGTTTGGAAACTTTGTTGGGCTTTTAAGTCATTTATAAACTAAGCATATATTTATAAGCCTAAAACAAGAATCTTAAGAGAACAGTTCAAAAGGAAATGTTGTCTAAAAACTAGGAAAAGAAAAATAACAAAATAACTCCCTCTAAGGTCTAAGGTTTTATGGAGTATCCACTGTTAACCACAAATTTCATGGTTGATTGGTTGTCATGTCACCACACACAACTATATTAAGTTAGTACTTCATGGCGTTATGTTCCTTTTATTTTCTTGATTATTAAAATATAAAAAACAAATTTAATTATTTAAAATGAAAAAAAGGTATATATATATATATATATATATATATATATATATATATATATATATATATATATATATATCTTTACTATCTTATAAAAGAAATCTCATTATTTCTAAAAATAAATTGAATATAATAATATTATTTTTTAAGACGTTCAAATCATTAAGCTAATAGTACAAGTAGTCATCAATAAAATAATATTAAATTTTAATCTATGTTTTGAATCCTTATATTTCTCAACAAATTCTATCTCCTTCCCTGAATTTCGGATAATTCAAAATTTAAAACCATCAGAAATACATGTTGATTCAAATATCCCTCCTACAGATGGCGTAACAAGTTTTTATTTTAATCCTTACTTGTAATTGATTTCATCATTTTTAACTTTTTGTATTTTTATCTTATAAATATATTGGGTGAAGGCTTTATTATATCAGGTTTGTTCCTAAAAAGGTTTTTACTATGTTTCTTTAATGTGTTGGCTTTGCAGGTTCAAAGAACTCAACCAAGAGGGCCAGTTAGATCATTGTATTATCATTAGTTTGTATATTTTGGCATCTTACTTTTGCAATAAAGAACGATTAAACACAAGATTTGACATTATTAAGGTAGTTTGTATATTTTTCATCTTGTTTAGTCTAAAAATGAAACATTTTTCATCATGGTCCTTATAATATCAAGTTTTATCACATGGACTTCCTGATTACGGTGATTATTGTCCTTATTATAAGGTTCTATATAGATTTTGTTCAATATTTTAAGGTTTCGAGAACCTAAATCAATATGAATCCTTGAATTACATACCATCGTTGAAAATGTTTTAATTTGCGATCAAACTTGGTTTAAAATCACAATGAACAAGTTGACACCTGAGTATTTTGGCCTTCTCAAAGGCCTATTTATCGACTTTTGAATCACAACACCTGATATTCTAAAGGTTTATTTTTATAAACTATTATTTATATATTTTAGCATTTTACTTAGTAGGACATTAAATTAATAAAGAAATTAAGGAAAACGAAAAAAAAGAGGACGATAAACAGTATAAGTGATTTGGGTATGTATAAATGGAAGTAATAACCATTTAGGGGGTGTTTGGCAAAAAAGCTTATTGCTTATTAGTTTATTAGCTTATAAGTTAATAAGTAAGTGTATGGTAACTTATGAAAAAATGTTGTATTAGAGGTTCCCCACCAGAATAAGTTATTTTAATCCAAACACTTTATTAACTTATAGTGATGTGGAACCTAATAAGTTGTTTTAAAAAAAACTTAGCCAAACACCCCCTTAATATGGTATGATAATGCTCTTGAAAAATAGATGTCATTTAACATTCATTTCTCGAAGTGAACGCAAAATGGTTTTAACTCTAAAGAGATCAAATTATTCGCCGTCCGCCGCTTTGTGTGGGTAGACGGCTAGTATATATATATATATATATATATATATATATATATATATATATATATATATATATATATATATATATATATATATATATATATATATATATATATATATGATTTAATGTGGTAAATTATGGTGGTGACCACAATCCACCATTCCATCTCATCACCACAATCCATCGAGTGGTGTTCATATTCTCACCATTGTGGGATGAAAAAAATTCTTCAAACATAACAAATGTAAAACTGTTATTTACTATTTATTTTAATTTAATAAAATGTATTATGTGTTTGTTTTATAATATTGAATCATTCTTTTACATGTCATTTTATATTTTTTAGTTAGGTATTACCGTATTACTAAATGTCATTTTTATCATCAGCAGATAGTATTTTTAGCTATTAGCTAACAATTAGTTTTTCAGCTACCAACTGATATTCAATCAGTTTGTTAATTATAATCTTGTTTTGAGACAACCCTCACAAATCTAAGTGAAAATAATTGAAAAAGTCCACAAGTGATGTGAACCGAAGTGTTGAATTTCACTCGTTGGGAGTGCTTAATCTTGACGGTATCAAAAGTTGTTGATTTTGCATGTTTAACATTGAGAAATCTATTGAAGAAATCGTTGTAGGTTTCAAAAAAATCGATAACACGAAGATGAAAATCAACAAATCCTTTGCAGGTTTCAAAAAAATCTTTGAAGTGGTTAAAAAAAGCCATTTTCATAGTATAAAGATTGAATATAGAGTATAAGGTAAATTGTTTGATGTGGTAAAAATATTTGTAGGATCGTATTTATAAAAGAAGAAAAGAGGTGACAATAGGAATAAATTGAGGAAAAAAGAAATGATATTGGGACGTCGAGAGACGATGGCAGACACAATAGGTTTTTATGTTTTCAGTAGTAGTGACATCGATAAAATAATAGTTGCATTTATATATATTTAGTCATTGCAATTTAATAGATTTTATTTTTTACATTGCTGGGTGGGTTGAGGCGGAGTATTGATCTGGGACCTTGAGAACCACATAACTCCGCCATTGAGAGGGCATAAATTGTCAGCATGCCGAGGACTAAAGACGGTGTTGCTGTGCCTCCGCAGCCATACCGAATCACTACTAACGATGCAAAAACTTGACACATGTTGTATGCGTTGTTATATATCAATCAATATTAAACTATATTTTATCACAAAATATATATCAATAAATAATGAATATGACGTGTGTTTTCCCATTTTGATGATTCTGTAGTCTGTCAAATCCTGGGAATGAACTGAATCTGACTATGTGAAGACCCTTTTTCTTTTTAAATTCTATTTCTAGAAACAATTCCATATTTTATTAAGGTTTCATGTGGGCTACATATGGTCCCCGCGTCGCTCTTGCTCTAGCCGCAAAAACGCAAAGGCCCTTCATATTTGACTTTGTCACAAAGTCAATACATCATTAATAAAAAGTGTAAACATAATTACTGGAAATGTATATATTCATACGATAATATCTTTCGTTTCTTGGCTTCATTTCCTGCATCTTCATATGTATATGTGTTCTGTTTCTTGTTATTTCATGGGTGATCAACCGACAATATGATTTTATTTACAAACACTATGAGATTTGCATACGATATGGTTGATTAATTATTGTTTGAAAATTTTATTATTATTTATTTCGTCCATTGTTGTTTGGCCACGTATCTGGTCTTATATATGGTCCTGGACATGCCACAACGTACGAGGTCTCACTCGTGAGTTTGTGGCTAAGATTTGGTCAATGAACACTTCATTTTTTAATATTGCAAACTTGCTCTCTTATTTTATGATTTTATCATATGTTTTAATAAAATATGAAGGTGTCAGTCATGTGTGTGGGTAATGTTAGCGTTATGGCAGGTAGCGGAGGTGGAAAATGTTGGGCCAATGAGAAGAGTACACATGAAAAAAGTCACCTCAAATTCCGGGTCAATAATTTATGTTTTCATTATCATACCATGAATTGTGGACGGTGGGTGCCTCAAGTGTTTCGTTTTGACATGTGCTTAACTATAGTAAAATCCATAGCTTTTTTCTAACCAGACTGTATTGGCGGATTCAACTGGGAACTGCTCATACCTCCGGTTTACGTTGGTAAGAAAAAACAGTGTCAAATGAACCAGTTGAAACCGAACAGTTTAGAGAAAACGGGACCAAAACAGCTTTGTTAAACCGTTAATAAACTAGTTATTATTAAAAAAAGGTTATAAGATCAGTACAAAAAAGACCACACGAAGTTTAGAGGGCCACCAAAGGAGCCCACGATGTTCAATTGTCGAGGTCGACGCCTTACTTAGCTTGAGTTCTTAGCATTTCCTTTCATTTTATAGAACTATAAATGCCCCTCACTTTAGCGATGTGGTATGCTTTCCACGTGTTTAAGGTGATATTTAGGCGGAAGAGAGTTGTTCGCTAAGGGCCCTCGTTTAGGACTCGCTAAGCATAAGGAACACCGTCGTCTTGCGCTCGTTAGGTGACTCGCTAAGGCTGCCTCACTACCGGTTGAGAGAGAGAGAGATGTCCTTGCTTGTGATTGGCTGCATGCTTCCACTTTGTCCAAACTCCTATTGGTTGTGATATTTTTTCTCTTTTTCAACATAAAATTTATTTAAAATCACATATTATAACTCCCTATCTTTTTTAATGTAAAATGATAACCTTATTTTTCAATGTAAAATGTTAAGCTTAGGTGGCACTTAAAAAAACATATGTGTCAAATAAAAAACTTATGTGGCAAGGTGTTAAGAGTGTTACCACTTCTTCTAGCCTTAGTAACCACCGGTAATTGAGTCCACGCTTTGCCACGAGCATGTATGTGTTTTTGTTGTGTATTATGGAAATAGAGGAGGGAAAATCATATATATATATATATATATATATATATATATATATATATATATATATATATATACACACACACACACACACTATGGGGACGAAGGATAAACACATAAATTTAGAAAATAAAGGGACGAAAATGACATTTTACAATGTTGAAAGTGAAATAGTGAAAGTGATATTTTAAAAAGTAGAGAGATGAAAAATATCATTTTACAAAATAGAAGGGTTGTAAGTGACGGATTATACAAAGTTGAAGGATTAAACTTGTAATTCACACATTAAGATAGTTGTACACTGTGAATTTTGACGAAGAGCTAGCAATCGACATAGTGTTGAACTCTCTGCCAAGTTGTTATGATCAGTTCATATTGACCTATCATTTAAACATCAACAATGAAACTACTTTCTTATAATTGCACAACCTCCTTCGAACAACTAAAACAGGAATGAAGGGAAAATGTATTGCCTCGTCTCCTTAAAGTGCACATGTTCTAGCCATTGGGCAAGGGAAACGGAAGAAGAGGAAAGGTCATCCCAAACAAAACTGGAAGGAAAGTCCCAAGTTGGGTCGTCAAGTACAGGACCCAAAGGAAAATACAGTTCTAATGATCCCCCTGTCTTTGACCCCAAAGAGGCCACTTGCTTTTATTGCAATGAAAAGGGGAATTGGAAACAAGTTTCCCGAAATACTTGCAAGATATCAAGGATGATAAGGTGAAGCCAACATCAGCAGGTATTTACACTATCTTATCGAATAACTCATCGTATTCTCATTATTGGGTCCTTGATACAGGTTGTGGGTTTCACATTTGTTCTGATTTGCAGGAGCTAAGAAGAAGTGAGGATGTCGAGAATGGAAGGATGAACTTGATCCTGGGGAATATGAAATCTTCACCTATCACCAAGATTGGAGTTTATGGCTTATTACTTAGTAGTGGGTTAGGTTTAGATTTAATAAATTATTGCTACTCGTTAGAGATGACACAAAACATCATTTCATTTCATGCTTTATTTAAACAAGGTTTTAGATATTCTTTTAATGATAAGAATGGTTCTATTTCTGCTTATAAAAATGGTGTGTTTTATTTTGAAGCTTTATCTTGTGATGGTGTATGAAACTGCGATGATTGTAGACAATTTAGGAAATAGTGTTTTTCATATTGATTATTCAAATGGTATTGATAAAGTGTGTTTGTGGCATTGCCGTCTTGGACATGTCAACAAGAAACGCATGGCCCAGCTCCAAAAGGATGGAGTATTGGAATCATTTGCCTTAAGGCAAATAACATATGCAAGTCTTGTTTATTAGGAAAGCTGACGAAATCACCTTTCACTAGTTCTTGTGAAAGAGGTGAAGGATTGTTGGGTCTCATTCACACAGATGTGTGTGGGTCCTTCAGATCCACCACAAGGGATGCAAATTGATTCTATGTGACTTTAACTGATGATTATAGCAGGTATGGCTATATCTACTTAATCAAGCATAAGTCAGAAACCTTTGAAATACAAAGAGTTTAAGCAAGAAGTCGAGAATCAATTGGGCAGGAAGATAAAGATGCTTAGATCCGATAGAGGCGGTGAGTATCTTAGTATTGAGTTCCAAGACTACCTCAAGGAATGTGGAATAATTTCACAACTTAATGGTGTGGCTGAGAGGCGTAATCGAACCATGTTGGACATGGTTCATTCCATGATGAGTCGAGATTCACTTCCAATCTCTTTCTAGGGTTATGCCTTAGAGACTGCCGCTTATATTCTTAATCTTTTCCCAACAAAGATAGTTGCTAAAACACCTCACGAGATGTGGACATGGAAGGTTCCCATAAAAGTGAAGCTTTCGTTAGACGAAAGACTCACGAAATGCTTGAACCTTGATGTGAGAGATGTATTTTCATCGGCTACCCATAAAAGTCCTTTGGATATTTATTCTACAGACCTAGTGAGAACGTGGTTTTTGTAGCACGAATGGGAGTCTTTCGCGCACGCGCGCACGCGAGAGAGAGAGGGAGGGAGAGAGAGAGAGAGAGAGAGAAAGAGAGAGATCATATGCAAAGTGGACAATAGGAGTACTATTGATCTTGAAGAAATTCAAGAGTCAAACGATGAAGGAACTTCTGAAAATGCTAAGGCTCAACCTGAGGAAGAAATTCCAATTGAACCAATTGACGATTCATTACCTCTTAGGTGTTCCACTAGATTTAGAATACAACCAGAGTTGTATGGTTTCCATATTACTGCAAAAGGTGATACGTATATTAGTGATAGTACACTGGTAAATTTGGATGAACCATCTAACTACAAGGAAGCCATGGCAAGCCCTGAGTCATCCAAGTGGATAGAGGCAATGGACAGTGAGATCAAGTCCATATATGATAATCAAGTTTGGAATTTGGTTGACAACGTACCAGGTCGTAAGATAGTTGGATGCAAATGGATCTTCAAGAAGAAGACTGGCATTGATGGAAAGGTACACACTTTCAAGGCTCGACTAGCTGCGAAAGACTTTACTTAAACCCCAAGGGTTGACTATGACGAGACTTTCTCACCGGTAGCTAAGATTAAATCTATTAGGATAATGTTTGTCATAGCTGCATTTCATAACTATGAAATTTAGCAGATGGATGTCAAAACTGCTTTCCTTAACGGGAAGTTGGCTGAGGATGTTTACATGAGTCAGCCAGAGGGTTTTGTAGATGCAAAGTATCCTAATAGAGTGTGTAAGCTTGAGAAATCAATCTATGGATTGAAACAGGTTTCTCGCAGATGGAATCTTTGCTTTGAAGATAAGGTCAAAGAGTTTGGTATCTCTAGAACTGAAGATGAATCTTGTGTATATGTCAAAGCTAGTGGGAGTATAGTAACCTTCATGGTAGTGTATGTTGATGACATACTTCGTATAGGAAACGACATTCCAACTTTGCAAGAAGTAAAGTCTTGGATTGGAAAGTGTTTCGCAATGAAGGATTTGGGAGAGACTGCTTATATTCTAAAGATAAGGATTTTGAGAGACGGGAGTAAAAGGCTGATTAGACTTAGTCAAAGTACATACTTGGATAAGGTACTAAGGCGTTTTAGTATGAAAAATTCCAAGAAAGGAGAACTGCCTATCCAAATTAATACCAAACTGAGTAAGACTCAAAGCCCGAGTACAAATGCAGAGATAGTAGAAATGAGTAGAGTTCCATATGCTCCTACCGTAGGATCTATCATGTATGTTGTGACATGTACTCGCCCTGATGTGGATTTTTCTTTGAGCATGGTTAGTCGTTATCATGGAAATCCAGGTAAAGCTCATTGGATAACAGTTAAGAATGTTCTTAAGTATCTACGAAGAACTAAGGATTGGGTCCTTGTGCTTGGTGGCAGTGATAAACTAAGGGTAACTGGGTATAGTGACGCCAACTTTCAGACAGACATAAACAACTTATGTTCTTAATCTGGTTGGGTGTTAACCCTTAATGGAGGAGCAGTAACTTGGAAAAGTTCCAAATAGGAGACGGTGGCTGATTCTACCTGTGAATCAAAGTACATAGCAGAAGCGAAGCATGAAAGGAGGCAATTTGGTTAGATAACTTCATTGGAGATCTTGGAATTGTTCCATCCATCAAAGGGCCAATGGATATTTTCTGTGATAATGAAGGGGTGGTTGCCTTAACAAAGGAACCAAGAGATCATGGTAGATCAAGGCATATCGATAGAAAATACCATTTCATTAGACATACAGTAAAAGAGGGTCATCTCGTCGTGAAGAGGGTTTCATCAGAAAAGAACCCAACAAATCCCCTCACAAAGGGTCTGAGTAGGGTAAATCACACTCAACATGTTAGGATCATTGGTCTAAAGGATGATATTAGTTTTAGTAGTTAGATAGGTATTTAGAAACTTGTAACAAAATAAATTTAACTGCCTTTTGGTGATTAAGTAACAGAGATTTATTTATAAGTTGGATTACTACCTTTTATCTATTATTTATTTTGTGTTTCATTTTGCATGTTTTACTTCCCAAATAATTAGATTGTTCAAACATCCAGAGTCGACCATACTTTTGGAAGTAAGTAGTGAATCAAAACTGTCATTAATTGAATTGTAGATTGTCTAAAGGGGTTTTAGACATAGCAATGATATTGTTGCAATATTCGTGAGTACTTTGAAATAGAGAATTTAAGTATTGGATTAACCCACGTTTAGAGAATTACTTCATGGAATTTATCACGAGTAATTCTAAGACGATAATATCTTATAATCCTTAAGCTTAGATATATGAGTTGTTGTTTAAGAGTTGGTTGTGCATTGATGATATGTAAACGCATTAGTAATTTGACGTTATAAAATATATTATTATGCATGATTTGATGATTAGATAGTACAAGCATATAAGTTAAAGTTTATCTATTCCTTTTTATCCTTAGGGAGAAAAACTGATATCTTTGGTCCCCTCGATGATTTGGTGTTGACTTATTATGTCGGGCCCGACCAGGACTAAATTGATGTGTTCGATTAGTAGTTCTTTGTCATTACATATCAGAAATCGGGAAAGAAAGTATTGGACATGAGAATGATTATGTTCCATGTCTCATATCCGCATGATATCTTGCAGAACAGAGGATTATATGATCCCTTATCTTAGGACACGTGACTGACTAGGTCAGAGTTCGACAACAACTCTTGAGAGCTACAATTTGCTAATTAGTTTAGAAGAATATACTGGAAATTATAGTTATCAGACTTATCCAAGTGGGAGACTATTAGATTTGGTGTCTAAGCTCATAACTATAATTGGTATATACTTAAATTGATAGTAGCACAGTCCTTTTGGGTTGCCCTCAAGACTAGCAACTATACATGACGATTTTGGAGAAAGAGGTTATTTATTTATTTGATTAATAAACTGAAATAAATGATTTATTGATATATTATGAAAATAATATATTAATTAGAAATTGTAATATTTAATTAATATTTAATCAGAAATTAATTGTGGGACTAAAGGAACTAATTAAAAGTGCAGAGACTGAAGTGCAATTGTTCAATAGTTGAACAAGAGGCAATCTAGAACCCTCCATAGGCCTTGGATGGTTTTCTTATGGCCTAAGGTTTCTAGAATGGTCTTTGGTAGATAAACAGGAAAGTGGATAACTTCCCGGTTTAAGATTATCTTGGATTAGGGTTTATCTAGGGTTTCCTAATTGCACTATATAAACAACCTAAACCCTACACTTTCTGGCCACTCATTCTCTTCAAGAGCCATCCGAAAATTTGAAGCCTCTCTCCTTCTTAATCATCTTCCATTACTAGTGTTGGGTGTGAACCACTAGAGGTGTGACATTTGTGATGCTTGCTCTCAAGGATTCGATAACATAAGGATTTGAATTATTATTGCAATACAATAATCAAGGTAAGGATCTTCTAACCCTAATTATGTATTTCGATTATATACTAGTATGCTAGGGTTTTATATTTTGTTGTTCAAGTTGTATGTTCAATTAGAGAAAACATAAATCAAAATTTTTTAGGGTTGCATGCACACATAGGATTACATGTTTTGCACAATACCCATCAATAACCAGCAACAAATAATGAGGCAGATCTACAAATCACTATGTGACATCCCCATTTTCACGGCCATAAAAAGACCGATTATGTTTATGCTTTAAAAAAACCAGAGTACTTCTTTTAATAAAAATGTTGCGGAATTTGTTCCCAGCAAAACATGATAAATACGTTATCAAAGGATTTTCGAAGAAATGTATTTTTATTCATTTAAAACATTTGGGATGTCATCGTCAATACAGAAACATAAGCATAAACAGAACTTACATTCATTTACACTAGTGATCTACATCTCTTTTAAATCTCTCAGTGCAAAGTAGCTTTGTATCGACACCTGTGATACAAATAAGCTGGAGTGGGTCAGGTTGGGAAACCTGGTGAGTACATAGGGTTTTCAACCCACAATAATATAATTATTATATTTAAACATCAAACAATCAACCTGATTATCCATCCTCGTTATCTTCTTTGATATTCCTTAAAGAATTATCTTAAGGGTCATCTCCTATATCATATTTACCTCTCATCTTTTTACCTCACATTTCCTTATATGCTCGTTCCTAAGGCATGAATACATAGTTACAACGTCGCTTGAACTCGTATTTCATAGTAAGCGTTAGAGTATCATCACATGAATATACAGTCACAACATCACCTGGACTCGTAATTCATCACCTACAGGTTATAAGTCTGCTGGTGTTTCCACGGGTTGTCTAGAATAGTCCATGGTCACCATCTATACTCTAGTAGATGACTACATCTTCAAATTGTCGGACAAGGTTATAGTATCTTTCATCCTACATCACCGATTCATCATCACCTATCTCTCATCATTTTATTTCATCACACACCAACTATTTCATCTACCCATGTTTTATCCCAACATATTTGTAGATATAAAATAATTATATATTTAAATCATTTAAAACATGTATAAAATCATTTATCCATCATAGACAACAAGTATTCAGATAATATGCACACATAGCACGTAATTTATATAAAATACTTCATATCTATGTGTAAGATGAAAGGGACCATGCACTCACTTGAAAAGGTGGTGAATCCGAACTCAGACAGCGTTTCGCTTCTTAAAAATAATTTCCTTCAACGAAACCTAGTATTATTACCACTAGAGTTTAGTCTATTATTCACCGATACTAATTAATAGTCTAGCTATTATTACTATTATATGACCGTTAAACAATACTTATATAACACGTAATAATAGCCCAAGTACTTATTATAAGTTCCTAATAACGTTACTATAATTAAATAAACGATATATTAAAAATAGCGTAGGCGTAGCTCACTTACAGCGGGTTTATAGAAAACCAGGATCTGCTTGGAGCAGCGTTCCCGAGCCGAAAAGCTCTTCTTCTCTGAGCCGTCGAGCACTCCAGGGCTTTTGACTCGTGCTAAGGAGGTTCCATAGGCTTTTCGGGGGGTTTCGGGGCTAGAGAGAGAGTAAAGAGAAGAAAGAATGAGAAATGTGTGAAGAAAATGAGGGTGGGAGAGGTTCTATTTATAGGGTGAAAATGGCTGAACTTGGTGCCACATGTCACCTTCTAGTGGCAAGACTTGGGGAGAAAGCAATGGCCAAGATTGTGCCACATCACCCATTTTCGCACAACACACTCCCGACTTCTAAAATCCATAACTTTCACATACGACCTCCGTTTTTGACGTTCTTTATATCCACGCGTAGGTAAAAATAAGATCTAGAACTTTCAGTTTGACTTCGTCGGCTAATTTTCGACCGATCTTAAATTTAACAGTACGAGGAGATTATACTCTTAATTGTCCGCGTAAAATTCATAACTTCTACATACGGACTCCGTTTTCATCTATCTTTTTACCGATGAGTTCCTATTAATGAGATCTTGAACTTTCATTTAGGTCGCGTAGGCCAAAAACCGCTCGAACTAAAATTCGAGTTTCGGGCCGTGCACTGCTAATCTGCTATGCCAAATGTTAGAAAGTTCATAACTTCCTCATACGAAGTCAGATTTGGGCGTTCTTTTTATGGACACTTTCAGTTTAACATATTCTACGAATTTTGTTTAGATTACTAAGGCTAAAAAGTCATCCATCGTAAATTCACTATTTACGTCTCCCGGTATCGTGCCGGTTTTGCCGTAAAACTTCGATGGGCCATAACTTCTTCGTTATAACTCGGATTTCAACATTATTTATATGTACGAAACCCTTGAGACATATTCTAAAACTTGGTTAATATTATTTATTCTAAATAATCTTTTGTCAAAAATTCATTTTCGATCCCTATTATCTCTAAATTGACTAGCCCGGATCTACGGGCGTTACAATTATCTCCCCTTTAGGATGATTATGTCCCGAAATCATCAACGAAACAGGGCTCACGTGATGACTCCATACGTTATCTCTTCATCCTAAGTAATAACCATAACTTGATGTTTCTTCGAATGAATATCTAACTCTAAGACTTCCTGATTGCAGGCGGTGCTCGATCTTGCACTTGCTCCCTATCTCACATTAGACTCCAAATTATGACCTTCAAGTCGCAATCTCGATCCTTACTGGAGACTGCATTTTCTTCTTAACAAACTTAAGATAAGTTATTTTATTACTAAAATGGACCGATGTGTCATATTCTAATGACTTTTCATCGTATGTTCCCACACTTAGACTCAGGTCTCTTAGAATCACATCTTAAAAGTAGCATTTCTAGCTACAAGCAACTACCGCGATACCTCTACTAATCGCTTTTGATTTCAATCTTTCGTCTTAAGTCAGATGCTACATCGAACTTGATTCTCTGAACCACATAACATACCAGCATAGTCGGACTCAATTGATATGACCACTAGGGTCGAAATAACAATCATCTTCTTAGTCATTACCGAATCGATGGTAACGACATGCTTCAATAAAACGAAATCAATTACTAGCTTCTTCGTAACCTTGTGACTTTCCCCGATCCAAGCGTGAGACATGTGCTTCCGGTAGTATAGGCCTCTACTACCATTCACACCTATTCATACTCGTCCCAAGTATTGTCTCGCAGTTCTCCAAGTTATTATCACAAAAACAATTTTAACACATACAAATATGTCCAAACAATCATATAATTTTCTCTAGACTCTACTAAGACTTCTTCCATGCGTATCTTCAATCATCAATTATGTTTCAACCCGGATGGTGGTGGAAATGTCAGACGATGGGATAACTTCATGGATTCTACCAAAAATATTTATTTCTTCTAATTGAAAGTGAACTTCTCCTGTATTAGACATATTATTTATTAGACACATTCTAAAGGTAAGATATCACTCTTAAAATATCTTCCGATAGGTACCATTCACTATCGTAAGCCTTCTCATTTCCTCCATTTGCTCAGTCTGCTATGAGTCCTTATCATGACATTCTATACAACAAAGCAGGCGTTCAGTGTATCGAGACGAGAATATAGATAGAGGAAGATTTAGACACATATTACTCCAAAAAGTTACATGTCAGTTCTAATATCGTAATTAAACGTTTAGAAACCTGAGCACATAAAATTTCTAGATCTGGTCGGCAACAGACTATAGATCCGATCAAACGATAACATAAAGCATCACAAATCATTTAGCACATAAAAGCATTTTAGGCATCTTCCCTAATTAAGCCAGTGCTTGTGTCTATTTATGTGTACTTCCTAAAATATATTAGACACACTCCTCATGATAATCGCTTAGCATTCTAAGTTTAAGTCTAGAAATAAATCCTTATTCCTAGTTCACTTAAACTAATGCTCTGATACCAACTGTGACATCCCCATTTTCACGGCCACAAAAAGACCGATTTTGTACAGAATCCTTGTTGCTTAAACTAATCGCTTAACATTCATAAGAAGTCAGATTTCAAATTTCTTTATATGTACGGAATCCTTGTCACGTATGTTATAACTTTGGTCAAAATTATTTATCCTATATAACCTTTTATCAAAATGTCATTTTTATCGCTTATTATATCTTAATTGTCTAACCCGAATCTGTGGGTGTTACAATCATCTTCTATTTACCACCAACAAACGTTACTTCTAACAAGGGATGAGCAGCAGAAGAGGGTACCTGCTTCTGGAACCAAAACTGCCTAAAAACTATCGGTTCTGGAACTGGAACTACCTTATGCAGTTTCGGTTCCGGTTCCTAAAGTTTCAAAACCGTCTAAAGTGGTTTTGGTTCCAATTCTCATTTTTACAAAACCGATACCCGCCGGTTCGGGTCCTAATATCACATACCCAGAACCGGTACCGACAAGTACTCGCCTTTATTAAAGAAAATGTGTATTTAATTAGTTATATATATGTTTTTAAAAAAATAAAAAGAACTTTTACCTAATTACCTTTGTCTCTTTTAGGGTTTTTGTCAATTCATTGTTAGCAAAACAACGACGACACCAACTCCTTCCTTCCACTCTCTTCTTCTCGTCTCTCTTAGAGCAGTCGTCACTCGTCCCTCACATTCACATTTCCAGTTAACTAGAAATACCACAGCAATTACAAGTGGGCGGAGAGTCAGTCGATTTCATACTTCGTATCTCGTAACCCTTTCGTCGAATTTGTATCCCACGTTCAATCACTATTCATTATCGTTGTTCAGTCAACCATATTTGTTCAATTGTAAACCATCCCCACTCAATTGACGGTTGAATCTGCAACTACAAGTCTTTATCATATCAGGTTTTATAATGTTGAAACCTCAATTGCTAGGACATGTTATGTAAATATGTGAAGTTTCATTTGTTGATTCTTTAGGTTGTTCTGTAACTTTTGCTAGACTGTTACTTGAAATTTCGAAAATTACATCTATTATTCTGTTAATATCTCGATTTTTGCATTAAAATTTGTATTCACTCCTGAAATTTGCCTAATTTGTGAGTTTCATGTGAATATCTATAAATTCCATCTGAAGTTTGAGCTTAATCTTTGAGTATTGTATAGACTTTGATGGTGGAAGTGAGGTGGTTGAGCAAAAGAAAATGCCGACAGTTGTAATCAAGATTGTTCAAGGGCATCGAATATTTGTATTGAACTTGAACAATTGTTGGAAGATGTGCAAAATATGAGGAAGGTAAGTTACACAGTAGTTTATTAATGTATGTTTCTTGTATAATATTTATTATTGTAATTTGATTTTTATACTTATTTTCGTTACAGAATTCAGTCTCAACATGGAACATACATTTGGAGGTAATAATTAATTGATGTTGTTTTTATTGTTGTTGTTGTTGTTGTTGTTGTTGTTGTTGTTGTTGTTGTTTTGTGATGTTTCAATTTCTATTTTTGGTTATTGTTGTTGTTGTTTTTTATTGTCGCTATTTTTGTTGGGATGAACTACAAAAATCAATCTCCTGTTGATGTTTTGTATTGTATAGTTTGTAATTTGTTGTTGGCTCTTGCTATGGCTATGAATTGGATGATAAACTATAAAGTTTTAATTGTTTTAGTTTTTTTTTGTCTTACTTCTATTGTTTGTAAAAGTTAATTTCCATGGCATCTATAAAATAATTTTTTTTTAATATTCATGAAACTGGGTACCCGGAATCGGAACTGATTCTAGGAACCATCGTAAACGGTTCCGGTTCCAATACCAAAAATTTATGTACTGCCGGTTCCGGGAGCGGTTCCGGTTCCAACTAAAATAGGCGGGTACTCGCCTATGACCCTACTTCTAACCTCCACCTTTCTTGAGAGTGATTCCTAATAGTTCTTGTCTTTGGAGGAATGTGAGAGTGAAGAAAATGTATAGGAGGAAGCCTTGGAGTATTCTTGGTGGTGTTTTTGGTGGAGTTTCTTCTAGCAATCATCTTGGTGAATTCCTTTCTTGATTTTATCGAAGGTATGGATATATTCGTTTAGAGTATCTTGTTATTCTTCAAACCACACAAAAAAAAGACCTTGGATGATGCCAAAATCCATGGTTTAGATGTGTTGGTTGGTCTTATTCTTGTCCTAGCCATTGTGGGCCCTTAAGGACGGTCTACAGGCGTTAAGATCATCCTAATAGAGGCTTTAATAAGACCCAAATTGAGAAAGATAAGGCAGTCAATCAATTTTCTGTTTTGTAACTGTTAACCCCCACGATGTGGACATCTAGTTGCCACAGCGTGGTAATGAGAGTTGATCGGGCCAGGATCATGACTGATGTTGGGACCACAACGTGACACCCTAATTGCCACGACATGGCTTCCGACTAAATATAACTATTTCATTTTATGTTCTTTTCATGATTACTCCATTGTGCATTCTTTTAAGGGTGGTATTTGTTTGTTAGAAGGTGTCTTTCCTTATTTCATTACCTCTGACAACTTGGACTAGAGATAAGTCAATTATTGTGGTTATTTAGGCACAAGTTTGGGAGTATTGCATGCTCTTGTACATATGTTGGATCTAAATGATTTTTTTGTGATGTTATAATTTGAATATAAGAGATGTATTCAATCTGAAATTGTGAAGTATTTGTAGAAACAATTGATTTAGGAGACCCTTGTTATGCTAGAATTCTTAAATTGATTATTTGATGCAAAAAGAGAGTGTTAGGGCCATGCTAGTAGTGAGGTTATTCTTGTTGTTAAAATGTGATGATTTGCATGTTATTTTTCTGTTTTTTCAAACTTGAATGAAACTAGGAAATACATGTTAGAACTACTTGTTAAAAGGGTGTAATTCTTTACTTTCTACAAAATGATGCCATGTGGTAATTTTCAAAGTATACATTTATTGTATGATTTAAGATGTAATATGCATTGGAATAATAATAATAATAATAATAATAATAATAATAATAATAATAATAATAACAATAATAATAATAATAAGAGTACTAGTAATACTAATAATAATAGAAATAATAATAATAATAATAATAATAATAATAATAATAATAATAATAATAATAATAATATAGAAGCATGATTACATAATGTTATTGGTGAGGTGTGTGTATGCCCCATGTGAGTGGATTAATTAATTAAAATAAATAGGAATACAATTAGCGGGGGTAAAAGGGTAGAAACATAAATTTAGGTGTGTGCCCTACTGGATATTGTGATGGAAGGGTATCGTTGGTAGACAAATCTTAAGCCAAGTTGATGTCGAATGGTTTTCTAGGTAACCATTTCGAATCATGGTTCTGGTGCACTTGGTGTACGAGAACTGGAGTGATGTTGACTACTCGGGACGTCGAATCAAGCATCGGGTTTAGGTGTAGGTATGCATTTGGAAGTGTCATTGTACCACCCTCGAACAACAATGCATCGTGCTTGTACATGCAAGGTTGGAGTAGTGAACACACAGAACTATGGACAGTGTTACGGGTGGGAGTCGCGCCCCATTTGGTGCACTAGGTCACCAGGTCACGTTATTAGCGAACGTCGTCTTTTCTTTGGGGATTTAGTGTTGTTTTAGACCCATGTGGCGAGAGACATTAAAAGTAATTATAGTGATGAACATAATAAAATAATTACTATGATGAAAGAATGTACAGAATAATATATGTAATATATATATTAATAATCAAAGGCGACGAATGTTGATTGATACGATTTGATTACATGACTAAACATCTTGTATGAAGTATGTTTATTTTCCTATTCATGTGTTTGGGATTGACTCACTATGCTGATGCTAACACTGGTTTCTTTGCTTATTAGTGTCACTGTGTGGCTTTGCATTAGTACATGTAGCTTGATATTGATGGCATGGTGAGGTTGGGACTTTTGATAAGTTCTTATTATATTATTTAGGGATTATACAAATTTGAGACCTGTCGTGATGTTTCATTATACTTGGTTTTGGTATTTGTTTTGGTACCGGTTTACAACTTTAAATTTTGTTGGTTTGTTTTTAAAAGTAATATTGGTGATGTTTTCAATACAATAATTAAGATTTATGTTTCCTACATATGTTAAAATAATGTTTTTAAAATAAAAAATGAGGTGAAAAATCACGGTGTTACAACTTATGTGTATGATATCTATAATTACTCAAATAGGTTGAAGGGTTTAATCCTTATGACACCCTGATTCTCGACTATTTGAAATGTGTATTGTAGTAATGTGAAAATTTAATCTTCTTGATATTATCATTTATGCATGAGTTCGATTTTATGTTTGCTTTTAGTTAATTAAGTATTAAACTAAAATGGGGGATGGATGTTGGTGATTTTAGTTTGATCAAAAAAATTTAGTGTAGTTATTATTAATACTGAGATAGGATGAGTTCTATTTACTTACCGAGAATGGAGGTGCGGGATGCACAGTCGGTGTGATAAATACAAACTCGGGAATATAGGGGTCAGGGGACAACACCCTTCTGTATAGGGTTCCAACGGGTAGTGCCCCTGGTGGGGTCTAGGGGGCAGAGCCCCAAGAGGTGGTTCCACTGACTAGTCAGTAGACATGCTTAAGGGGCAGCTCCTCGAAGCCAAAATTGATTTCTATATTATAAAAGAGTATGGACATGTATTTTCCTGCCAAAACAAGTGGTTTGTAACACCGGTTCCCATAATGGATCAAATGAGGGCAGGTAGGATTAGAGATCTGATTTTTGGGAAAAACTAAGATCCACGACATGGTGATTGGAGCACCACGATGTGGCGTATTTTATGCATAATCGTGTGTTAAGTTGGTCGACATGGCATAGCAAGGAAGGCTACAACATAGCAACTATGGCTGCCCAAGCCCATGATTTTTAGAGTTTTCTTCAAATATATATAAACACTCAATCTCAACGATTATGTCATCCTTTTCAGGCTTCAACCCTTTTAAACTAAACCCTAGCCTCCTTCAAGTGATTCTTGTTGTATTAGTGGTTATTCTTGAAGTTTGAAGCTTTGGATTGCATTTTTGGAAGATGCGATGGTGTGCTTGCTAGTTGGAAGAACGCACTACTTCAAATCTTGCACCTTATGCATATTGTGGAGCTTTGGAAGGTAGAAAGCTTCCACCTTTTTGATTCTCTCTTCATAGATCCAAGATTTATTTCATTTCTTGGTTCATATTCAAGTTTGGATTGATTTGATGAGATAAAGGTTGCAACTTTATAGCTCCTCTTGGTCCCTTAGTCACTATATCATTCGATATGAAGTTTGATTGTGTTTTGAGGTCTAAGTATGAGATTTTGGTCTTTTGTCCCATTTTGACCTAGATTGAGATCTAGACTTGCATTGGTCATCCATATCTATAAAGTTGCAGTTTTTATGTTAGAATAGAAGTGAGAAGTATTTCTGGATGTTATGGATTTATAGCTTTGGTTATTAAGAGCTTAATGGTTGAGTCCAAGCCTTAAGTTGTCATTAAGGATCTAGGTTTAGAGTTCTAGACTCATTGGGATGTATTAATGGGTAATGTTGGAAACTTTATCCCTCAAAACCTTGGGAAGGTCTAGATCTGAGCTTTGGAGCTCTTGAGGTTGAAGGAAAATAGCTTAATGCATTAAGTTGTTGAGACCCAGTTCCCACGACGTGGCGACTGGGGGATGCCCAACTATTTTGCCATTTTTCTCGCACGACATGGAAATGGGTGGCCACGACATGGCGACTTGCTGAAGTGGGCTTTGACCATTAATTGTTAACTTTTTGACCAGTTTCACTTTTAGTCAAACTTGGAGAGGTTTTGAGCTATAACATTACATTTAGCTTGTGATTAGTTTAGGATGTTAATGTAGCTGATTTTGCGGTGTTAGGAGTAGGGGGTTCCAGCTCTTCATTCAGGTGAGTCTTCTCACTATACTAGTCTGTGTAGTAGTATATATGTGTTGACCAACTGGGTCTTATTTGATGTTACTGTGATATGTGTTACTATATGTACTGAGACTTCGGGTAGTCTCTAGGTTTTCTAATAAACCATAGGGCATGTTGTTTGCCCACTAAGACTTTGGGTAGTTTTCAGGGTTACTGATAACCCACATGGCGAGTTGTTTTCCCACTGAGACTTCAGGTAGTCTCTAGGGTTGTTGATAACACATACGTGTTATTTATGTTGTGTTGTGTGTGGTATTTTGGGGAACCCACTAAAATCTTTTCTTACAGTCGTGGATTAAATATTTTCCAGGTACTTATCAGGCGGCGAAGGCGTGACGGTGTACACACATCAGAAATTTTATGATTCGAGTTTCCAGATTGTCTTTTTATTAACTCTGATTTTGGAATAATGGTTTATGAAAAAATGGATGTAACTTACTAAGAATGGATGTTTTATTATCTTAAAAGTGAAAAAATTCAGCCCTAGTTTTTGGATGTTATAAGTTGGTATCAGAGCCCTGCTTTGAGGGATTTGGATAAACACTCATGGGATTCTAAACTCAAACTATGGAGCTGAGATTTTTAATAAACATTTTTGAAGAGGTTTATTCTGAGAGAAGAAAAGATACGATGCGATGTGTATAGTCTGCTCGAGCTCGAAAAAGTGATTTCCAAAGATATCCATACTTTCTTTATATGTTGTATTTGACTTCCTATTACATGTGTTATAGTATGATGTGCATGTTGGATTAGGTGTCTAAGCCCATAACTATAATTGGGATGTACTTGACCCGAAACTAACATGGTTCTTTTGGGTTGCCTTCACACTGGTGACTAGACAGGATGACTGTTGAGGAGAGAGGCTGATTTATTGTCAAGAATAATAAATTTTGACATAAATATGATTTATTAATATATTATATGAATAATATATTAATTTTGAATCATATTATTAATTAGTATTTAATCAGAAAATAATTTGGAATTAATTTTGTAATTAAAAGAACTGATTAAAAGTACAGGGATTGTTTTGTAATTATTCAATAGTTGAGGCTTTGGGCCATTGGATCACCCTTGTTAGGGATGGGCCAAAAATCCTAGAAGGATCTACGAGTTTTCGTCCAAGGCCTAAGGAAGGGAGGTCCATGGACTTGCTTAGGCCCTAAGCTAAGGAATTAGGGTTTCCACCCTGAAACCCTAGCTAGCCTCAAGTATAAATAGACCCATATGCTTAAGATTTCGTCCCACCCTTGAGAAACCCTAGAAGAGACGATTTCTAGAGCAAGCAACCCTCTCTCCTCTCTTTTATATTCATCCCTTCACTCTAGTGTGTTTGTGAGCCATTAGAGGTACTACACGTGTGGTACTTGCTCTCAAGAGCTAAGGAAATTCAAGGAACTAGTTGTTATTACTATATAGCCACAAAAGGTATGTATTCTATTCTTGTTTGTGAATTTCGAAAATAATATATGCATGTTAGGTATCTTTTTGTGTTCATAAAGTTGTATGTCTAATAGTGAAAACATAGATCCAATTAGGGTTGCATGCACATATAGGATTGTTTGTATAAAACTCATTAGTGGTATTAGAGCTTTTGGTTTTTGTTTTCAATTAGATTTGATACAAGATTATGAACATGACAAATTAGGGTTTATGGCTAATAAACCCTAGGGCTTGGATTTTTTAAATTAGGGTTCCAAAACCCTAATTTTCGAATTTTATTAGGGTTTCTTAAACCCTTTCCTTAGGCATCAAGATTTCAAAATTAGGGTTGTCTAACCCTAGGGTTTTCGAAATTGCCTTATTCCCCAAGATAATATTCCAAAATTTTAGGGATTAGGATAATTCCATATTTTGTAATTATCCCTTTCATTATTTAAATAGATAATTAAAGATCCTTGAATTATCCCACCCTAAATTTTCAAAATTTAGGGGATAAAGGGATTAAGTTAAATTAATTGTTTAATTTAGTGGATAATCCTACAAGATTTAATAATTTAAATTAACTTTTTAATTTTGGATAATTATTAAATCAAAGTTTTAATATTTAAGATTTTAAAACTAAAAGGTTTTAATTTTCAAAAATTTTAAACTTGATTAAAACCCTAGTATTTTGAAATGTTTAAAATACACCCTTATACTATTATAATATTATAAGATTAATAATTATATATATGTATAAGATTAAGCTAGTCTTACTGTTAGTAGGCCTCATTCACGAAGCCGATCTATAAGGGGGTATAAGGTTGTTGCCTATAAAATGACAGTTTAATGGGTGTCCACTCTCACCCACCACTTCCTTGATTGGTGGAGGTTCGTTAGCCAAACGGGTAGGATAGGACAAATAATTCCTCATTAAAAGTATAATGATTAATAATGTAACTAAATGCTTTTATAAAATTCCCAATCCTAGTTATTTTAGGAAAAATGTGAAAATGATGCTATTCCATGAAATTACATGTTGTACCCTTGTTAAGTCGTTACTGGAGCATGCATGGATAACTGGCACACTAATATGGACTAGCAAAGGTGGAAAAGGGTGCCTCGATGTTTGTCATAGATCAATGGAGCATGTGTGGCTAACCGGCACATTGATTAGGTGACTATAACATTGAGGGCACCAAGTACATTTGCATGGTTATTCACACCTTGTTTGTGATCCTTGATATCCCAGTCACAAACTTGAAGGGCATATCTAGATTTAAACATGTCATTGAAAATTTCAATGAATCTTAAAAGATATAGAAGTTTTCAATACATTTAAAACTTAATTTCCTTTTCGTTTTTCATGGTGGAAATTAGTGAATCGTCATTTACTTACCTTCAAATTATTTGTTGTTTAGATTACGGCATCCTTCTTCTAAATTGTGAATAATGTTGTTGGATCCTAGCCCTAATTTCTCATTTGGGTGTTTAATTGGGGATTATTATCTAATCAAACTTTGTCTCTCTTCTTTTTCAGATGTCTACCTCAAACAACAACAACGCTTCTGGCTCGAACTCTTCCGACTCATTCTCACTCATGAATTTGTGTAGGAGGGTGATTTTCGATGGGACCAATTTCAATGATTGGATCCGCAGCATTCGAATGGTTACCCGCTACGAGGACAAGGAGTATGTCCTCGACAAGGTGCTGAAAGAAGTAAATGTCAACACTGCTACTCCCGAGGAGATTTCTGCCTTTGAGGCTTATGAGCGCGATGCTAAGAAAGTCTATTGCATCATGCTCGCGACTATGATGGCTGAACTCCAAAAGTCCTACGAAGAATTCTACCCCTATCAGATGCATCTAGATTTATTGGACAGGTACCACCAAAGTGCCAGGCAGGAGAGGTATGAGATCATCACTTCGATGATCACTACGAAGATGAGGGACGAAGAGTCCGTTACGACTCACCTACAGAAAATGCAGAGATATGTCGACCGCCTGCTAAAGTTAAATGTTAACTTCGATGAGGAGCTGGCGATTGATATTATTTTTCACTCCTTACCTCCTTGTTACAACCAGTTCCGCACGACCTACCACATGAACAAGGAGGATGTCACTTTGAGCAAGCTTCAAGAACTACTGAGAACTGCTGAGAGAAACCTCAAGGACAAATCTGTTGCATCAAATCCTATTGTTGCTGCCCCCGTCTTGGCTATTGGGCAAGGGAAGGGTAAGAAGATGAAGGCTCCTTCTAAGAGCCACCACAAAGGAAAATCCCATGATGGAACTTCTTCTAGTGGAACCAAGGTTGGTCCCGCTGCACCCTCCTCCAACCCGAAGGATGCAGAGTGCTACTACCGCTACGAGAAAGGGCATTGGAAACGAAGTTGCCCAAAGTATCTTCAGGACATCAAGGATGGAAAGATAAAACCATCCTACGCAGGTATTTATACTATTTAATCTAATAACTCATCACATGATATTTCTTGGGTTCTTGATACAGGATGTGGTTTTCACATTTGTTCTGATTTGCAAGGCCAAAGAAGAAGTAGGGATGTGGAGCATGGGAAGATAAACTTGATCATGGGAACCAAAAGAGCGTCGCCTGTCACCAGGATTGGAGTTTACTCTTTAGTGCTTAGTAGTGGGTTATGACTAGATTTGAATAATTGTTGCTATTCGCCAGAAATGGCAAGAAACATCATTTCTTTTCATGGTTTATATAAACAAGGTTTTAGATTTTCGTTTAATAATGAAAACAGTTATATTAATGCTTTCTTTAATGGTGTTTTCTATTTTGAAGCATTGCCTTATAATGGAATATATGAAATTGTGATGGTTGTAGACAATTTAGGAAATCATGTGTTGCATATCGACTCTTCCAAATATTTTGGACAAAGCATGCTTGTGGCATTGTCGTCTTGGACATGTCAAAAAGAAGCGCATAGCCCAACTCCAAAAGGATGGAGTGTTGGAGTCATTCGACCTTTGGGATGATGACGTGTGTGAGTCTTGTTTACTTGGAAAAATGACCAAGTCACCCTTCACGGGTACATGTGAAAGGGGTGAGGGTTTATTGGATCTCATACACACCGATGTGTGTGGGCCCTTTAGATCAACCACAAGGGATGCAAGCCACTTCTATGTAACTTTCACCAATGATTACAGCAGATCTGGTTATATCTCTTTAATCAAGGACAAGTCAGAAACCTTTGAAAAGTTCAAAGAGTTTAAGTAAGAAGTGGAGAATCAGTTGGGCAGGAAAATCAAGATGCTTCAATCCGACCGAGGTAGACAGTACCTTAGTCTTGAATTCCAAGACTACCTCAAGGAATGCAGAATCGTTTCGTAATTGACGCCGCCTAGGACATCGCAGTTGAACGGTGTGGCTGAGAGGCGTAATCGAACCTTGTTGGACATGGTTCGTTCCATGATGAGTCAAGCTTCATTACCTATCTCATTTTGGGGGTATGCCTTAGAGACTGCCACCCATATCCTTAACTTAGTCCCTACAAAGAAGGTTGCCAAAACACCTCACGAGATGTGGACAGGGAAATTTCCCTCGTTGGCACATATCAAAGTTTTGGGTTGTGAGGTTTTCGTATGACGAGAGACTCATGACAAACTCGAACCTCGTAGTGAATGGTGTATTTTCATCGGCTACCCACAGATGTCCTTTTGATATCTATTTTATAGACCAAGTGACAATGTTGTCTTTGTTTCAAGGATAGGAGTTTTCCGAGAATGAAAACTCATAAGCCAAGTAGATAGTGGGAGGCAAATTGATCTTTAAGAGCTTCAAGAATCAAGCGATGAAGGAACCTCTAACACTAACGCTCAACCCGAGGAGGAAACTCCGGTCGAACCAATTTACGAATCCTTACCTCTTAGACGTTCTAGTAGAGTTAGTGTTCCACCTATGTTGTATGGTTTTCATATAACAAGTGAGGGTGATATGTTTATTAGTGATAGTACACTAGTAAATTTGGATGAACCTAACAGCTACAAGGAAGCCATGACAGGCCCGGAGTCTGCAAAAAGGAAAAAGGCTACGGACAGTGAGATTCAGTCCATGTATGACAACCAAGTTTGGAATTTGGTTGAAAATGTATCGGATCGTAAGACGTTCAGGTGCAAGTGGATCTTCAAGAAGAAGACCGACATGGATGGGAAAGTACACACTTATAAGGCGCGATTGGTTCCGAAGGGCTTTACTCAAACTCCCGGACTTGACTATGATGAGACCTTCTCGTCAGTTGTGAAGATAAAATATGTTAGGGTTATGCTAGCCATAGCTGCGTTTCATGATTATGAAATATGGCAGATGGATATCAAAACCGCTTTCATTAATGGGAAGTTGGCTGAGGATGTTTACATGAGTCAACCAGAGGGGTTTGTCGATTCAAAGCATCCTAATAGAGTGTGTAAGCTTGAGAAATCCATTTATGGATTGAAACAAACATCTCGCAGATGGAATCTTTGTTTCGATGAGAAAGTCAAAGAGTTTGGTTTCTTGCGAAGTGAGGATGAGTCCTACGTATATGTCAAAGCTAGTGGGAGTATAGTTAGATTTCTCATTTTGTATTTCGATGACATACTACTCATAGGAAATGATGTCCCAACCCTACATGAGGTTAAGTCCTGGCTTGGGAAGTGCTTCGCTATGAAGGACCTCAGAGAAGCTGCTTATATTCTTGGGATAAGGATAGTAAGAAACATGAGTAAGACTAATAGGAATTAATCAAAGTACTTACTTGGATAAAGTACTAAAGCATTTTAGTATGGAGAATTCCAAGAAAGAGGAGTTACCAAATTGAGTAAGACTCAAAGTCCGAGTACCGAAGCCGAGATAGTAGAGATGAGTCGAGTACCTTATGCTTCCGCAGTTGGCTCGATCATGTATGCTATGAATTGTACTCTCCGTGATGTGGCCTTCGCTTTGAGTATGGTTAGCAGATATCAAGGGAACCTGGTAGAGCGCATTGGACCACAGTCAAGAATATTCTCAAGTACCTTTGGAGGACCAAGGAATGGTTTCTTATATTCAGTGGGAGTAATAACTTAATGGTGCGAGGGTACAGTGATGCCAATTTTCAGACCGACCAAGACAACTTCCGCTCTCAGTTGGGATGGGTCTTTAACCTTAATGGAGGAGTAGTGACTTGGAAAAGTTCCAAGTAGGAGACGGTAGCCGATTCAACGTGCGAATCCGAGTACATAGTGGCGAGCGAAGCATCAAAGGAGGTGATATGGTTGAAGAACTTCATCGAAGACCTTGGAGTTATGCCAGCCATAAAGGAGCCTATGGAGATTTTTTTGCGATAATGAAGGAGTGGTTGCCTTAACCAAGGAACCAAGGGATCATGGCATATCCATGCATATCGACAGGAAACATCACTTTATTAGACATCGGGTAGAAGAGGGACTCCTCGTAGCGAAGAGGGTATCGTCTGAGGATAACCCAGCGGATCCCCTTACGAAGGGACTGAGTAGGGTGAAGCACTTGCAGCACGCTAGGAGCATTGGGCTGAAGGACGATATAAGTTTTAGTGATTAGATAGTTTTGAAATGTGTAATAGATAAATTTTAATTGAAATTTTGATGATTAAATAAAGGAGTATTATTTATGAGTAATGTTACTATCTTATGTCAAATATTTACTATTGTTTCACTTTGCATGTTTTGACTTTTTGAATAAAAAGATTATTCGAACAGTCCACAGTCGCTCATACTTTGGAAGTAGGTATGAAAGAAGACTGTCATGAATTGGCTTGTAGATTGTCTAGAGTCTATTACACATAGCAAAAGTTTGTTTCAATGTTCATGAGTACTTATGAAATAATATTTGAGTATTGAAATAAACCCGCGCTCACTTGAATCACTTCATGGAATTAATCACGAGTGATTGTGAGATGATAATATCATACAATCTTTAAACCTAGATATATGGTTTATTGTTTGCAAGTTGGTTGTGCATTGATAATGCGTAAACGCATCAGTAACTTGATGTTATAAAATACATTGTTGTGTATGATTTGATGAGTAAATAGTAAATGCATATAATTCAAATTTTATATGTTCCTTTGACTTATGTTTCGGGCCCGGTCAGGACTAAGCTGATGTGTTCAATTAAGTTCTATGTCAAAAAGATCAAAGATCGAGAAACAAACTGTTGGACAATAAGTATGACTATGTTCCTTGTGATTTTCCGCATGATATCTTGAGAATAGAGGAATATACGATCCCTTATCTAAATGACAAGTCAGAGTTCGACAACGGCTTTTGAGGGCTACGATTGCTAATCAGATTTTGAAGTTACATTGGCAGTTATAGTTATTAGACTTATGTAAGTGGGCGACTGTTGGATTATGTGTCTAAGCCCGTAACTATAATTGGGATGTACTTGACCCGATAATAACATGGTCCTTTTGGGTTGCCTTCACAGTGGTGACTAGACAGGATGACTGTCGAGGAGAGAGGCTGATGGATTGTTAAGAATAATAAATTAGGACATAAATATGATTTATTAATATATTATATGAATAATATATTAATTTTGAATCATATTATTAATTATTATTTAATCAGAAATTAATTTGGAATAAATTTTGGGATTAAAGGAACTGATTAAAAGTACAGGGTCTGTTTTGTAATTATTCAATAGTTGAGGCTTTGGGCCATTGGATCACCCTTGTTAGGGATGGGCCAAAAATACTAGAAGGATCTAGGAGTTTTCGTCCAAGGCCTAAGGAAGGGAGGTCCATGGACTTGCTTAGGCCCTAAGCTAAGGAATTAGGGTTTCCACCCTGAAACCCTAGCTAGCCTCAAGTATAAATAGACCCTTAGGCTTACGATTTCGTCCCACCCTTGAGAAACCTGGAAGAGACGATTTCTAGAGTAAGCAACCCTATCTCACCACTCTTATATTCATCCTTTCACTCTAGTGTGTTTGTGAGCCATTAGAGGTACTACACGTGTGGTACTTGATCTCAAGAGCTAAGGAAATTCAAGGAACTAGTTGTTATTACTATATAGAAACAAAAGGTATGTATTCTATTCTTGTTTGTGAATTTCGAAAATAATAGATGCATGCTAGGTTTCTTTTTGTTTTCATAAAGTTGTATGTCTAATAGTGAAAATATAGATCCAATTAGGGTTGCAAGCACACATAGGATTTTTTGTATAAACCCATCAGTGCAAGATATAATTTAGGCTAAGGATCTATTCAAGGTTGCATGCTAGTGTGCCTGATTAGGAGAGATGCCTTTGTATGTGATATATGAGCTTTTACAGATGTAGGAAAGTGTGTAGGTTAAGGATCCTCAAGAATTGAGTCTTGTTTACTTGGAAAGATGACTAAATCACCCTTCACGAGTACATGTGAAAGGGGCGAGGGTCTATTGGACCTAATACATACCGATGTATGTGGACCATTTAGATCAACCACGAAGGATGGGAACCGCTTCTATGTGACTTTTACCGATGACTATAGTAGATATGGGTATATCTACTTAATCAAGCAAAAGTCAGAAACTTTTGAAAAGTTCAAAGAGTTCAAGAATGAAGTGGAGAATCAATTGGGCAGGAAAATCAAGATGCTTCGATCCGATCGAGGAGGAGAGTACCTAAGTCTTGAATTCCACGATTATCTCAAGGAGTGTGGAATAGTTTCTCAATTGACGCCTCCTAGGACACCGCAGTTGAATGGTGTGGCAGAAAGGCGTACTCGAACCTTATTGGATATGGTTCGCTCTATGATGAGTCGTGCTTCACTACCAATCTCTTTTTGGGGGTATGCCTTAGAGACTGCCGCCCATATCCTTAACCGAGTCCCTACTAAGAAGGTTGCCAAAACACCTCACGAGATGTGGACAAGGAAAGCTCCTTCGTTGGCACATATCAAGGTTTGGGGTTGCGAGGCTTTCGTAAGACGAGATACTCACGACAAGCTTGAACCTCAAAGTGAGCGATGTATTTTCATCGGCTACCCGCAGACATCCTTTGGATATCTCTTCTATAGACCGAAGGACAATGTTGTCTTCGTTGCGAGGAGAGGAGTTTTCCGAGAGCGAGAACTCATAAGCCAAGGAGACAGTGGGAGGCAAATCGAACTTGAAGAGATTCAAGAGTCGATAGATGAAGGAACCTCTACCGCTGGCATTCAACCTGAGGAGGAAACTCCGGTTGAACCGATTGACGAATCCTTACCTCTTAGACGTTCCGATAGAGTTAGAGTTCATCCCCAGTTTTATGGCTTTCATATTACTACCGAAGGGGACACGTATATTAGTGATGGTACACTAATAAATCTTGATGAACCTAATAGCTATAAGGAAGCCATGGCAGGCCCGGAGTCTGCGAAATGGAAAGAAGCAATGGATAGCGAAATCCAATCCATGTATGATAACCAAGTTTGGAATTTGGTTGATTACGTGCCCGGACGGAAGACCGTTGGGTGCAAATGGATCTTCAAGAAGAAGACCGACGTGGATGGAAACGTGCACACATATAAAGCGCGATTGGTTGCGAAGGGCTTTACTCAAACTCCTGGAGTTGACTATGATGAGACCTTCTCACCAGTTGCGAAGATTAAATCTATTAGAGTGATGCTAGCAATTGCCGCATTTCATGATTATGAGATTTGGCAAATGGATGTCAAGACCGCTTTCCTTAACGGGAAGTTGGCTGAGGATGTTTACATGGCTCAGCCAGAGGGGTTTGTGGATCCGAAGCATCCAAATAGAGTGTGTAAACTTGAGAAGTCCATTTATGGACTTAAGCAAGCGTCTCGCAGATGGAATCTTTGCTTCGATGAGAAAGTCAAAGAGTTTGGATTTGTACGAAGCGAAGACGAATCTTGTGTATATGTCAAAGCCAGTGGGAGTATAGTAAGCTTCCTCGTTCTATATGTCGATGACATATTACTCATAGGAAACGACATCCCGACTCTGCAGGAGGTTAAGTCCTGGCTCGGGAAGTGCTTCGCTATGAAGGACCTCGGAGAGGCTTCTTACATTTTGGGAATAAGGATAGTAAGAGAAAGAAGTAAGAGACTAATTGGACTTAGTCAGAACACTTACTTAGAGAAGGTACTAAAACGTTTTAGTATGGAAAACTCAAAGAAGGGAGAACTACCGATACAAAGTAATGCCAAATTGAGTAAGACTCAAAGTCCGAGTACCGAAGTTGAGATAGCAGAAATGAGCCGAGTACCATACGCTTCCACAGTTGGCTCAATCATGTACGCTATGACTTGTACTCGCCCTGATGTAGCCTTCGCTTTGAGCATGGTTAGCAGATATCAAGGGAATCCTGGCAAAGCACATTAGATTGCGGTGAAGAATATCCTTAAGTACCTTCGGAGGACGAAGGAATGGTTCTTAGTCCTCGGAGGGAGTGATGACTTAAAGGTGCGAGGGTATAGTGACGCCAGCTTTCAGACCGACAGGGACAACTACCGTTCACAGTCGGGCTGGGTCTTTACCCTAAATGGAGGAGCAGTGACATGGAAGAGTTCCAAGCAAGAAACCGTAGCTGATTCAACGTGCGAATCAGAGTACAT
Source organism: Lactuca serriola (assembly GCF_051521515.1). Taxonomy (NCBI): domain Eukaryota; kingdom Viridiplantae; phylum Streptophyta; class Magnoliopsida; order Asterales; family Asteraceae; genus Lactuca; species Lactuca serriola. Next base: position 264,406,541 of record NC_136412.1, on the reverse strand, counting down.
TGCAGCGAGCGAAGCGTCGAAGGAGGCGATATGGCTAAAGAACTTCATCGGTGATCTTGGAGTCGTACCTGCCATAAAGGAGCCCATGGAGATTTTCTGTGATAACGAAGGTGCGGTTGCCTTAACCAAGGAACCGAGGGATCATGGTAGATCAAGACATATCGACAGAAAATATCACTTCATAAGACATCGTGTAGAAGAAGGACAACTCGTAGTGAAGAGGATATCATCAGAAGATAACCCAGCAGATCCGCTTACGAAGGGACTGAGTAGGGTTAAGCACTTACAGCATGCTAGGAGTATTGGGCTGAATGATGATATTAGCATAGATTAGATAGTATTAGAAACGTGTAATAGATAAATGTAATTAACATTTGATGAATAAATAAAGGAGTTTTATTTATGAGTAATGTTACTATCTTATGTTAATTGTTTAGCTATTGTTTCACTTTGCATGTTTTGACTTCCAGAATAATTGAGTTTATTAAGAATAATCGAATTGTTCAAATGGTCCACAATCGTTCATATGTTGGGAGTAGATATGAATGAAGATTGTCATGAATTGGTGTGTAGATTGTCTAAATGGTGTTAGACATAGCAAAGGGTTGCTGCAACGTTCATGAGTGCTTATGAACTAGTTTTGAGCATTGGAATAAACCCGCGCTTGCTGGAATCACCTTATGGAATAAGATATAAAAGGGTGATCGCAAGACGATAATATCATATAGTCTTAAAACCTAGATATATGGTTTATTATTTGTTGATTGGTTGTACATTGATAATGCGAAAACGCATCAGTAACTCGGTGTCATAAAACGCATTGTTGTGTATAGTTGGTTAATGAATAAGTAAATGCATATAAGTCGAAGTTTATCTGTAACTTTTATCTAAGAAGGTAAAAGCGATATCTCGGCCGCTCGATGATTTGATTTGACTTATGTGCCAGGCCCAGTCAGAACTGAATTGATGTGTTCGATTAAGTTCTATGTCAAATAAATCAGAGATCGAGAAACCTAGAATGCTTGACTAACCATTCCATAGGATTGTCAGCATGATATCTAACAGAGGACTGTACGTTCCCTTATCTAAAGGACAAGATTTATTAGATCAGAGTTGACAACGTCTTTGAAAGCTACGATTGCAAACCGAATTGTACTTGTATAGTTACTGGACTTATCCAAGTGGGAGACTGTTGGAATAGTGTCTAAGGCTGTAACTATATTAGGCAAGTATTTGATCGGGTTGTGCATAGTCCTTTTGGGTTGCCTTCACCATAGCAACTTGATAGGATGATTTAATAAGAGAGAGTAAATATTATTAGTATATTATGGTAATAATATAATGAATAATATATTTGTTATTTGATTAATATAAGTCATAGGATTAATTAGAATTAATTTGGTGACTTAAAGAGATTAATTAAATAAAGGGGTATAAACTGTCAATTGTTTGATAGTTAAACTTTAGACTGTAAATCCATTTGGATATGCTATGGACGGATTCTAGAGGCTATAGGATAGCTAAAATCGTCCATTAGAGTTATCTAGGAATGGATTTGGATAGCCTTAAGAGAAGATTATCCGATTAGGGTTTAGGTTGTAACCCGTAAGGAGTCTACAAGTATAAATAGACCCTATGGCATAGGGAATTCGACACATCTCCTAAAGCAAGGAACCTCTGGTCGAAATTCCTCCCCTCTCCTCTCTCCTAAATCATTCTTATTGCTTTGGTGTTTGTAAGCCATTAGAGGAGTGACATTTGTGACTCTAGAAGCTCCAAGACCTCAAGATCAACAAGGAACTCAAAGGTATGATTCTAGATCTGTTTCAAAGTTGTTATTTAACCTAATTAGTCATTAGAAGACTTGGATTCAAAGCATGTTTATTAGAAAGCCTAGATCCGAGCATTAGGGTTTTGCATGCGCACATAGGAAAGTTCTTATGGCTAAAACCCATCAGTGGTATCAGAGCCTAGCTTGGTTTTCTTTAAATTGTTGCTTGATTAACTGAAACAAACCTGCACAATTCGATTTTTAGGTTTCTGAGTCACTGACTCGGCGAGTTCCAAGGTGGACTCGGCGAGTAGGCCTGACTCGGCGAGTCCCCTTGTGCACTCGCCGAGTCCAGGCGTCAGGAATGGCCAGATTCGGGATTTCTTTGTAATTATCTTATCTAAACTTTCCTTAAACTAATTAGATCAATGTTAATTCGTTTTTATGATAAATACAACTGCAATCTTGATCTAATTAAAGATATTTATCATATAATAAAATATTTAATTTCCTTATATGATAATTAATTAATTATTTTAATTATTTTGGTAATTATCTTAAAAGAAATCTTGAATAAATCAAATATAGATAATTAGGATATTAATTGTTAATTGGAATTATTTGTTATTTGATCCTCCATGTTTTAAATGTTTAAAACTGGTCCTCAAGTTTTGAAATTTATATTTGAGATTAAAAGTTTTAATTTAGACAACTTAAATTTCAAAAACCCTAGATTTTAAAAGGTATAAAATACAACCCTATACTAATATGATATTACTAGAATAATATATATATGTATAACTAAATGCTAGTCTTACCGTTAGTAGGCCTCATTCACGAAGCCAATCTATAAGGTGGGTATAAGGTTGCGGCCTATAAAATAGCGCTTAATGGGTGTACACTCACACCCACCGCTTGCTTGATTGGTGGAGGGTCGTTAGCCGAACAGGTAGGATAGGGCAACCTCATCCTCTCATTAAAAGTATAATAAGAAATATAAAGTAACTACACATATTTTTAAAAAAAATTCCCAATCTTAGTTACTTTAGGAAAAGTGAATCGATGCAATCCCATGAAATTACACTTTGCACCTTGCTAAGATGTTAGTGGAGCGTGTGTGGTTTACCGGCACACTAATTGGTTCTAAGCGAAGGTGGCAAAGGGTGATTCATTGTTTATCATAGTTCGATGGAGCGTGTGTGGTTTACCGGCACATCAAATAGATGATCGTTACAATGAAGGCACCATGTGAATTTGCATGGTTATTCACACCCGCTTTGTGATCCTCGGTATCCCAGTCACAAACAAGAGGGGCATATCGAGATTTAAACATGCCATTGAATAGTTTCAATGAATCTCATCCGAATCTAGGAATTCTCAAAAACACTTAGGTCTAATAGTTTAGGTTTTTGTGATGGAGAATTAGTGAATCGTCATTCACTTACCTTCAATTTATTTGCATGTTAGATTACGGCATCCCTTTTCTAATATGTAAATGTTATTGTTGGATCCTAGCCCTAATTTTTCTTATTGGGTGATAATTAGGGATTCTTATTCTAATCTATCTTTGTCCTTTTCTAATTGTAGATGTCAAACGCAAACAACGCTGCTGCTAATTCTTTCACGTTGATGAGCCTTTGCCAAAAGGTCACCTTCGATGGAACGAACTTTAGCGAATGGATAAGATACATTCGCACGATTGCTCGCTATGAGGACAAGGAGTATGTCCTTGATGAGAAGCTCGAGAAAATCAACACCGAAATCGCTACTCCAGCCGAAATCACCGCCTTTGAAACTCATGAGCGAGATGTAACGAAGGTACATTGCATCATGATTGCTACCATGAACTCCGAATTCCAAAAGTCCTACGAGGACATGTACCCGTACGAGATGCACCAAGACTTATTGGAGAGGTACCACCAAAACGCGAGACAAGAGCGGTATGAGATTTTCACTAACATGATTTCCGCAAAGATGGGTCATGGAGAATCTCTTACCGTGCACTTGCAAAAGATGCAAAGGTATGTCGACCGCCTTCGCAAGTTAAATGTTGACTTCGGGGAAGACTTGGCGATCGACATGGTGCTTCACTCTTTGCCTCCGATGTACAACCAGTTCAGGATGACCTACCACATGAACAAAGAAGAGGTCACCCTAATCAAGCTCCAAGGTCTCTTGAGGGTTGCTGAGAGCAACTTCAAGGACAAGTCTGTCGCACCCACTCCCAATCCGCCCGCTGCTCCTGTCTTGGCTATTGGTCAAGGAAAGGGAAAGAAGAGGAAAGCTTCATCGAAGAACTATCGCAAGGTGAAAGCCCGAGATGGTGCCTCTTCTAGTGGGACCAAAGTTGATCCCGCTAAGCCCTGCTCTAACCCGAAGGAGGCAGAGTGCCACCACTGCCACAAGATAGGACATTGGAAGAGAAGCTGCCCAGAGTACCTGCAAGCAATCAAAGAAGGAAAGATCAAACCATCTTTCGCAGGTATATACACAATCAAATCTAACGATTCTAATCATGCTATTTCTTGGGTTCTTGATACCGGTTGTGGTTATCACATTTGTTCTAATGTGCAGGGACTAAGAAGAAGTAGGGATGTGGAGCAAGGAAGAATAAATCTAATCATGGGGAACAGAAGATCGTCGCCTGTGACCAAGATTGGAGTGTATTCTTTAGTGCTTAGGAATAGTTTGGTTTTAGATTTGAACAATTGTTGCTATTCGCCAGAAATGGCTAGAAACATCATTTCATTTCATGGTTTATATAGACAAGGATTTAGATTTTCTTTTAATAATGAGAATGGTTCTATTTTGGCTTATCTAAATGGTGTCTTTTACTTTGAAGCTATACCATGTAATGGAATATATGAAACTGTTATGATTGTTGATAACTTAGGAAATGATGTTTTGAATATTGATTCTTCCACTAGTATGGATAAAGCATCCTTGTGGCATTGTCGTCTTGGACATGTCAACAAGAAACGCATAGCCAAACTCCAAAAGGATGGAGTGTTGGAGTCATTCGACCTTAGGGAAGATGACACATGCGAGTCTTGTTTACTTGGAAAGATGACTAAATCACCCTTCACGAGTACATGTGAAAGGGGCGAGGGTCTATTGGACCTAATACATACCGATGTATGTGGACCATTTAGATCAACCACGAAGGATGGGAACCGCTTCTATGTGACTTTTACCGATGACTATAGTAGATATGGGTATATCTACTTAATCAAGCAAAAGTCAGAAACTTTTGAAAAGTTCAAAGAGTTCAAGAATGAAGTGGAGAATCAATTGGGCAGGAAAATCAAGATGCTTCGATCCGATCGAGGAGGAGAGTACCTAAGTCTTGAATTCCACGATTATCTCAAGGAGTGTGGAATAGTTTCTCAATTGACGCCTCCTAGGACACCGCAGTTGAATGGTGTGGCAGAAAGGCGTACTCGAACCTTATTGGATATGGTTCACTCTATGATGAGTCGTGCTTCACTACCAATCTCTTTTTGGGGGTATGCCTTAGAGACTGCCGCCCATATCCTTAACCGAGTCCCTACTAAGAAGGTTGCCAAAACACCTCACGAGATGTGGACAAGGAAAGCTCCTTCGTTGGCACATATCAAGGTTTGGGGTTGCGAGGCTTTCGTAAGACGAGATACTCACGACAAGCTTGAACCTCAAAGTGAGCGATGTATTTTCATCGGCTACCCGCAGACATCCTTTGGATATCTCTTCTATAGACCGAAGGACAATGTTGTCTTCGTTGCGAGGAGAGGAGTTTTCCGAGAGCGAGAACTCATAAGCCAAGGAGACAGTGGGAGGCAAATCGAACTTGAAGAGATTCAAGAGTCGATAGATGAAGGAACCTCTACCGCTGGCATTCAACCTGAGGAGGAAACTCCGGTTGAACCGATTGACGAATCCTTACCTCTTAGACGTTCCGATAGAGTTAGAGTTCATCCCCAGTTTTATGGCTTTCATATTACTACCGAAGGGGACACGTATATTAGTGATGGTACACTAATAAATCTTGATGAACCTAATAGCTATAAGGAAGCCATGGCAGGCCCGGAGTCTGCGAAATGGAAAGAAGCAATGGATAGCGAAATCCAATCCATGTATGATAACCAAGTTTGGAATTTGGTTGATTACGTGCCCGGACGGAAGACCGTTGGGTGCAAATGGATCTTCAAGAAGAAGACCGACGTGGATGGAAACGTGCACACATATAAAGCGCGATTGGTTGCGAAGGGCTTTACTCAAACTCCTGGAGTTGACTATGATGAGACCTTCTCACCAGTTGCGAAGATTAAATCTATTAGAGTGATGCTAGCAATTGCCGCATTTCATGATTATGAGATTTGGCAAATGGATGTCAAGACCGCTTTCCTTAACGGGAAGTTGGCTGAGGATGTTTACATGGCTCAGCCAGAGGGGTTTGTGGATCCGAAGCATCCAAATAGAGTGTGTAAACTTGAGAAGTCCATTTATGGACTTAAGCAAGCGTCTCGCAGATGGAATCTTTGCTTCGATGAGAAAGTCAAAGAGTTTGGATTTGTACGAAGCGAAGACGAATCTTGTGTATATGTCAAAGCCAGTGGGAGTATAGTAAGCTTCCTCGTTCTATATGTCGATGACATATTACTCATAGGAAACGACATCCCGACTCTGCAGGAGGTTAAGTCCTGGCTCGGGAAGTGCTTCGCTATGAAGGACCTCGGAGAGGCTTCTTACATTTTGGGAATAAGGATAGTAAGAGAAAGAAGTAAGAGACTAATTGGACTTAGTCAGAACACTTACTTAGAGAAGGTACTAAAACGTTTTAGTATGGAAAACTCAAAGAAGGGAGAACTACCGATACAAAGTAATGCCAAATTGAGTAAGACTCAAAGTCCGAGTACCGAAGTTGAGATAGCAGAAATGAGCCGAGTACCATACGCTTCCACAGTTGGCTCAATCATGTACGCTATGACTTGTACTCGCCCTGATGTAGCCTTCGCTTTGAGCATGGTTAGCAGATATCAAGGGAATCCTGGCAAAGCACATTAGATTGCGGTGAAGAATATCCTTAAGTACCTTCGGAGGACGAAGGAATGGTTCTTAGTCCTCGGAGGGAGTGATGACTTAAAGGTGCGAGGGTATAGTGACGCCAGCTTTCAGACCGACAGGGACAACTACCGTTCACAGTCGGGCTGGGTCTTTACCCTAAATGGAGGAGCAGTGACATGGAAGAGTTCCAAGCAAGAAACCGTAGCTGATTCAACGTGCGAATCAGAGTACATTGCAGCGAGCGAAGCGTCGAAGGAGGCGATATGGCTAAAGAACTTCATCGGTGATCTTGGAGTCGTACCTGCCATAAAGGAGCCCATGGAGATTTTCTGTGATAACGAAGGTGCGGTTGCCTTAACCAAGGAACCGAGGGATCATGGTAGATCAAGACATATCGACAGAAAATATCACTTCATAAGACATCGTGTAGAAGAAGGACAACTCGTAGTGAAGAGGATATCATCAGAAGATAACCCAGCAGATCCGCTTACGAAGGGACTGAGTAGGGTTAAGCACTTACAGCATGCTAGGAGTATTGGGCTGAATGATGATATTAGCATAGATTAGATAGTATTAGAAACGTGTAATAGATAAATGTAATTAACATTTGATGAATAAATAAAGGAGTTTTATTTATGAGTAATGTTACTATCTTATGTTAATTGTTTAGCTATTGTTTCACTTTGCATGTTTTGACTTCCAGAATAATTGAGTTTATTAAGAATAATCGAATTGTTCAAATGGTCCACAATCGTTCATATGTTGGGAGTAGATATGAATGAAGATTGTCATGAATTGGTGTGTAGATTGTCTAAATGGTGTTAGACATAGCAAAGGGTTGCTGCAACGTTCATGAGTGCTTATGAACTAGTTTTGAGCATTGGAATAAACCCGCGCTTGCTGGAATCACCTTATGGAATAAGATATAAAAGGGTGATCGCAAGACGATAATATCATATAGTCTTAAAACCTAGATATATGGTTTATTATTTGTTGATTGGTTGTACATTGATAATGCGAAAACGCATCAGTAACTCGGTGTCATAAAACGCATTGTTGTGTATAGTTGGTTAATGAATAAGTAAATGCATATAAGTCGAAGTTTATCTGTAACTTTTATCTAAGAAGGTAAAAGCGATATCTCGGCCGCTCGATGATTTGATTTGACTTATGTGCCAGGCCCAGTCAGAACTGAATTGATGTGTTCGATTAAGTTCTATGTCAAATAAATCAGAGATCGAGAAACCTAGAATGCTTGACTAACCATTCCATAGGATTGTCAGCATGATATCTAACAGAGGACTGTACGTTCCCTTATCTAAAGGACAAGATTTATTAGATCAGAGTTGACAACGTCTTTGAAAGCTACGATTGCAAACCGAATTGTACTTGTATAGTTACTGGACTTATCCAAGTGGGAGACTGTTGGAATAGTGTCTAAGGCTGTAACTATATTAGGCAAGTATTTGATCGGGTTGTGCATAGTCCTTTTGGGTTGCCTTCACCATAGCAACTTGATAGGATGATTTAATAAGAGAGAGTAAATATTATTAGTATATTATGGTAATAATATAATGAATAATATATTTGTTATTTGATTAATATAAGTCATAGGATTAATTAGAATTAATTTGGTGACTTAAAGAGATTAATTAAATAAAGGGGTATAAACTGTCAATTGTTTGATAGTTAAACTTTAGACTGTAAATCCATTTGGATATGCTATGGACGGATTCTAGAGGCTATAGGATAGCTAAAATCGTCCATTAGAGTTATCTAGGAATGGATTTGGATAGCCTTAAGAGAAGATTATCCGATTAGGGTTTAGGTTGTAACCCGTAAGGAGTCTACAAGTATAAATAGACCCTATGGCATAGGGAATTCGACACATCTCCTAAAGCAAGGAACCTCTGGTCGAAATTCCTCCCCTCTCCTCTCTCCTAAATCATTCTTATTGCTTTGGTGTTTGTAAGCCATTAGAGGAGTGACATTTGTGACTCTAGAAGCTCCAAGACCTCAAGATCAACAAGGAACTCAAAGGTATGATTCTAGATCTGTTTCAAAGTTGTTATTTAACCTAATTAGTCATTAGAAGACTTGGATTCAAAGCATGTTTATTAGAAAGCCTAGATCCGAGCATTAGGGTTTTGCATGCGCACATAGGAAAGTTCTTATGGCTAAAACCCATCAGTGGTATCAGAGCCTAGCTTGGTTTTCTTTAAATTGTTGCTTGATTAACTGAAACAAACCTGCACAATTCGATTTTTAGGTTTCTGAGTCACTGACTCGGCGAGTTCCAAGGTGGACTCGGCGAGTAGGCCTGACTCGGCGAGTCCCCTTGTGCACTCGCCGAGTCCAGGCGTCAGGAATGGCCAGATTCGGGATTTCTTTGTAATTATCTTATCTAAACTTTCCTTAAACTAATTAGATCAATGTTAATTCGTTTTTATGATAAATACAACTGCAATCTTGATCTAATTAAAGATATTTATCATATAATAAAATATTTAATTTCCTTATATGATAATTAATTAATTATTTTAATTATTTTGGTAATTATCTTAAAAGAAATCTTGAATAAATCAAATATAGATAATTAGGATATTAATTGTTAATTGGAATTATTTGTTATTTGATCCTCCATGTTTTAAATGTTTAAAACTGGTCCTCAAGTTTTGAAATTTATATTTGAGATTAAAAGTTTTAATTTAGACAACTTAAATTTCAAAAACCCTAGATTTTAAAAGGTATAAAATACAACCCTATACTAATATGATATTACTAGAATAATATATATATGTATAACTAAATGCTAGTCTTACCGTTAGTAGGCCTCATTCACGAAGCCAATCTATAAGGTGGGTATAAGGTTGCGGCCTATAAAATAGCGCTTAATGGGTGTACACTCACACCCACCGCTTGCTTGATTGGTGGAGGGTCGTTAGCCGAACAGGTAGGATAGGGCAACCTCATCCTCTCATTAAAAGTATAATAAGAAATATAAAGTAACTACACATATTTTTAAAAAAAATTCCCAATCTTAGTTACTTTAGGAAAAGTGAATCGATGCAATCCCATGAAATTACACTTTGCACCTTGCTAAGATGTTAGTGGAGCGTGTGTGGTTTACCGGCACACTAATTGGTTCTAAGCGAAGGTGGCAAAGGGTGATTCATTGTTTATCATAGTTCGATGGAGCGTGTGTGGTTTACCGGCACATCAAATAGATGATCGTTACAATGAAGGCACCATGTGAATTTGCATGGTTATTCACACCCGCTTTGTGATCCTCGGTATCCCAGTCACAAACAAGAGGGGCATATCGAGATTTAAACATGCCATTGAATAGTTTCAATGAATCTCATCCGAATCTAGGAATTCTCAAAAACACTTAGGTCTAATAGTTTAGGTTTTTGTGATGGAGAATTAGTGAATCGTCATTCACTTACCTTCAATTTATTTGCATGTTAGATTACGGCATCCCTTTTCTAATATGTAAATGTTATTGTTGGATCCTAGCCCTAATTTTTCTTATTGGGTGATAATTAGGGATTCTTATTCTAATCTATCTTTGTCCTTTTCTAATTGTAGATGTCAAACGCAAACAACGCTGCTGCTAATTCTTTCACGTTGATGAGCCTTTGCCAAAAGGTCACCTTCGATGGAACGAACTTTAGCGAATGGATAAGATACATTCGCACGATTGCTCGCTATGAGGACAAGGAGTATGTCCTTGATGAGAAGCTCGAGAAAATCAACACCGAAATCGCTACTCCAGCCGAAATCACCGCCTTTGAAACTCATGAGCGAGATGTAACGAAGGTACATTGCATCATGATTGCTACCATGAACTCCGAATTCCAAAAGTCCTACGAGGACATGTACCCGTACGAGATGCACCAAGACTTATTGGAGAGGTACCACCAAAACGCGAGACAAGAGCGGTATGAGATTTTCACTAACATGATTTCCGCAAAGATGGGTCATGGAGAATCTCTTACCGTGCACTTGCAAAAGATGCAAAGGTATGTCGACCGCCTTCGCAAGTTAAATGTTGACTTCGGGGAAGACTTGGCGATCGACATGGTGCTTCACTCTTTGCCTCCGATGTACAACCAGTTCAGGATGACCTACCACATGAACAAAGAAGAGGTCACCCTAATCAAGCTCCAAGGTCTCTTGAGGGTTGCTGAGAGCAACTTCAAGGACAAGTCTGTCGCACCCACTCCCAATCCGCCCGCTGCTCCTGTCTTGGCTATTGGTCAAGGAAAGGGAAAGAAGAGGAAAGCTTCATCGAAGAACTATCGCAAGGTGAAAGCCCGAGATGGTGCCTCTTCTAGTGGGACCAAAGTTGATCCCGCTAAGCCCTGCTCTAACCCGAAGGAGGCAGAGTGCCACCACTGCCACAAGATAGGACATTGGAAGAGAAGCTGCCCAGAGTACCTGCAAGCAATCAAAGAAGGAAAGATCAAACCATCTTTCGCAGGTATATACACAATCAAATCTAACGATTCTAATCATGCTATTTCTTGGGTTCTTGATACCGGTTGTGGTTATCACATTTGTTCTAATGTGCAGGGACTAAGAAGAAGTAGGGATGTGGAGCAAGGAAGAATAAATCTAATCATGGGGAACAGAAGATCGTCGCCTGTGACCAAGATTGGAGTGTATTCTTTAGTGCTTAGGAATAGTTTGGTTTTAGATTTGAACAATTGTTGCTATTCGCCAGAAATGGCTAGAAACATCATTTCATTTCATGGTTTATATAGACAAGGATTTAGATTTTCTTTTAATAATGAGAATGGTTCTATTTTGGCTTATCTAAATGGTGTCTTTTACTTTGAAGCTATACCATGTAATGGAATATATGAAACTGTTATGATTGTTGATAACTTAGGAAATGATGTTTTGAATATTGATTCTTCCACTAGTATGGATAAAGCATCCTTGTGGCATTGTCGTCTTGGACATGTCAACAAGAAACGCATAGCCAAACTCCAAAAGGATGGAGTGTTGGAGTCATTCGACCTTAGGGAAGATGACACATGCGAGTCTTGTTTACTTGGAAAGATGACTAAATCACCCTTCACGAGTACATGTGAAAGGGGCGAGGGTCTATTGGACCTAATACATACCGATGTATGTGGACCATTTAGATCAACCACGAAGGATGGGAACCGCTTCTATGTGACTTTTACCGATGACTATAGTAGATATGGGTATATCTACTTAATCAAGCAAAAGTCAGAAACTTTTGAAAAGTTCAAAGAGTTCAAGAATGAAGTGGAGAATCAATTGGGCAGGAAAATCAAGATGCTTCGATCCGATCGAGGAGGAGAGTACCTAAGTCTTGAATTCCACGATTATCTCAAGGAGTGTGGAATAGTTTCTCAATTGACGCCTCCTAGGACACCGCAGTTGAATGGTGTGGCAGAAAGGCGTACTCGAACCTTATTGGATATGGTTCGCTCTATGATGAGTCGTGCTTCACTACCAATCTCTTTTTGGGGGTATGCCTTAGAGACTGCCGCCCATATCCTTAACCGAGTCCCTACTAAGAAGGTTGCCAAAACACCTCACGAGATGTGGACAAGGAAAGCTCCTTCGTTGGCACATATCAAGGTTTGGGGTTGCGAGGCTTTCGTAAGACGAGATACTCACGACAAGCTTGAACCTCGAAGTGAGCGATGTATTTTCATCGGCTACCCGCAGACATCCTTTGGATATCTCTTCTATAGACCGAAGGACAATGTTGTCTTCGTTGCGAGGAGAGGAGTTTTCCGAGAGCGAGAACTCATAAGCCAAGGAGACAGTGGGAGGCAAATCGAACTTGAAGAGATTCAAGAGTCGATAGATGAAGGAACCTCTACCGCTGGCATTCAACCTGAGGAGGAAACTCCGGTTGAACCGATTGACGAATCCTTACCTCTTAGACGTTCCGATAGAGTTAGAGTTCATCCCCAGTTTTATGGCTTTCATATTACTACCGAAGGGGACACGTATATTAGTGATGGTACACTAATAAATCTTGATGAACCTAATAGCTATAAGGAAGCCATGGCAGGCCCGGAGTCTGCGAAATGGAAAGAAGCAATGGATAGCGAAATCCAATCCATGCTACAAATCAGGTCAAACAAAATTCAACCGGGATCCTGCTACATCAAGACAAGTATGTGGAGGATATTCTTGAGAAGTTCGGGTTTCACGACGCTAAATCTGCATCAACGCCAATGGCTGAAAGACCTCTTATGACTCCAGATCCTGATGGCGAATCCGTAGATCAGACACACTACAGATCGATGATCGGATCGTTGATGTTTCTTACTGCAAGCCGCCGTGACATCATGTTTGCAGTTTGTCAATGCGCACGTTATCAGGCTAATCCTAAACTTTCACATCTTATTGCTGTCAAAATAATTTTTCGGTATATCAAAGGTAGCCCTAAATTGGGTCTTTGGTATCCGAAGTATTCTGAATTTGATTTATATGCTTTTGCTGACAGTAATTATGGAGGCTGTGAGCTTGACAAGAAATCTACTTCAGGAGGGTGTCAATATCTTGGTGACAGACTAGTGTCATGGCAGTGCAAAAAGCAACACACTGTCTCAACCTCAACAACAGAGGTGGAATACGTTGCTGCATCTTCCTGTTGCTCTCAAGTTATCTGGATCCAACATCAGCTGTTGGACTACGGTTTGAATTACTTAGAAACCCCCATTTACTATGATAATGAGACCGCAATTCAAATTGCCAAAAATCCAGTCCAACTTTCTAAAACCAAGCGCATTGATATTAAAATTCACTTCATCAGAGATGGTTATGAACGTTCACTAATCCGGTTGGAACAGGTTCCCACTACTAATAATGTGGCAGATCTGTTCACTAAGCCTTTTAACAAAGCTCGTTTCGATGTGCTTGTGGGATTTCTGAAAATGATTCGTTTTGAGGATTAAGTTTTTCTAATTTTATTTTATTTTTTTAATTCTTCAACACTTGTTAAATTTATTTTTGTTTCTGTAAGTAGGTTAGTTTAAATTTGCTCATTTTATTTCTATTTTTTTCTTTATCACCCATGCACAAGTTTAGGGGGAGGAATAATCAAAAATCCGAAAACAATATAAATTTCAAAAATCCAAAAACAATAGAAAATTCAAAAATCGAAAAACAACAAAAATCCAGAAAATTAAAAAAAATATTGTTGTTAGTTTTGTTTGCAAGTGTTGTGACGGGAAATGAAATTAGCAAGTGATAACGGGCAATCTGAATCTGCGTAACGTACCTAAGTTGAATTGTCTACGCTCTATGCTCGATGCGCTGGTAGGCACGAAAGATTTTAAATGGACTTGACTTGGAAGAGTTAACAACTTAAGTAATTCAAGGACTTGACAAACATTGACCTAGTTAGATCCGTTTAGTGTGACAATACGCTACTCGGATAGGTTGAGCAGGGAGATATACACGGGAATCTACTGGTCACACTAAAGAACCCGTATCTAGAACTATGGATTCACTTTTCCTTGATGTGTGGATTCTGTCCTTAATTCCGGTTTTGATGGGGTGACTGGGGAATTCCGATAAATTAGGTCTGTAGAAGGTTATTTTCTTGCTTTCTGTCTGTTAGTCATATGTTTCCTCCTTTGCGTGATCGAAAGATCCGACCTGGACTGTAACATATGCAATTCTATCTCTCTATATCTTCTCACTATGCAATTCTTTCTATCTGTTAGCCATATACTGTCTCCTTTGCATGACTCAAAATCCGACCTAGTACACAATATATGCACCATTCTCTTCTCAATCCCGCTAAAAACTTCAGTTAGTCATATGTTTCATCCTTTGCGTGATTGGAAGAGATCCGACCTGGATGTACAGCATATGCATTCTAAATCTATCTTCTCTCTTAATAATTGTCTGCTCACCCGGTGTAAGGAGTATTCTGGAAGTCATTGATGGCTGGAGCATATCAGGAAGCGGGAAACACGTTCTAGTACAATTAAAATTTGAACACATATAGATTGTTTGTAGATCTCGCTGCTCAATTTAGGTGGACAACAATATCCCTGGTTGTCGTCAGCTAAATGGTCCCTAGGAAATTTATTTAAGAATAAGGGCTAAAAATGTCATGTTATTGGTAAATTGTCCAAAATTATGTCACAAATGTTTCGTGCTTCAGTGGACCACAATACTGGCGATCGATCAGACGAAGACGTGAAGATAAGGGTACCGACAAGTGGAATAAGTCTGTCCAACAACTTTGATCCCAGCGTCAAAAATTTATTCTCTGTAATTAAAATTTTTTAAGTTGTATATTTTATTTGGTGTTATTTTTATTTTTATTTTTATTTTTATTTAATTAACTGATAAAATTTAATAATTATTTTTCATTTTAAATTTTTCAGATTAATTTTATTTTATTTTTAATTTTAATCCTCAAAAAGATTTGTTTTAAAATTTTTGAAAAACTTGGACTGTGTTTTACACTGTGTGGCCAACAAGTAAGGGTTCTTGGGGGTATTTAAAGAGTTTACAGCCGGAATCATCCTCATTTCTCTGATTCCGGCCGCAAACACTCCCCATCTCTCTCTCTCTTCGATTTTTTTTGTGTTTTTTAGTGAAATTGCTCCAATAGCTTCAAAGGTACCTTGATTCCGACCGTGAATATGCATTTCTTTCAGTGATTAACCGTGTTTTGAGCCTAAAATCGACGAAAAACGATGTGTTGGAGTTTACGGCCCAAGCTTACGGCCGTAAGGAGTTTGCGACCGTAAACTCAGTTTGCGGCCGTAAACTCCCCGTTGACCGTAAACCACCCGTTGACCGTAAACTCCCCATTGACCTGAAATTTAATTTTAAAAATTAAAAATTCACTCTTAGGCTCCAAATTAAATTATTTAAAATATTATTTGCTCAGATTTCTCTCTTGTCTTACTTGGTGTGTTTTAGTGCAGATAAAATGGCAGCTTTAAAATTTGCAGATATGCACAACCTGGCTATGGTTCTCACTCATCCTCCGTTGGCCCATGGGGACTTCAAATCGATGATTCACGGATTACGAGAATGTTGTCTGGCCTCTGCCATCACTATGAACACGGTTGTCTACCAGAAAATCATTCGGGAATTTTGGCAGACTGCCAAAATGACAAGGGACGATTATGGAGTTGTCACTGTGAATGCGATCGTTCAGGGATGCAAGATTGTCATCGATGAAACCTTTGTGAGAAAGACCCTGCTGATCAACGACCTTCCAACCTTTCCCACGGAGATTGGTATTGAGGACGCTCAAAGAATACTAAGGAAGATGGGGTACGAGGGTGACTCTCCACCAACAATGAAGAAACTTCTGCCTCCCTATTGGAGATTTCTAGCCCACATGTTCGTGAGCTGCATCTCCGGCAGAAGGTTCGGTGCTGATGAGATATCCCTAAGAAACATTGGCGCTATTGTTTCTCTCGCTGCGGGGATCGGCTTCAAGTTTTCTAGGTTTATCCTGGACAAGTTTGTGGTCAACATTACTGCCACTACTCGGGATACTTTCCTAATGTACCCCCGGTTCGTTCAGCTCTTCATCAATAAGCAATTTCCCAACTTGGTGAAGGATGGAGATACTCTCGATATGAAGTCTTTGGGCCCTCACACAATTGGGCACATTAAACAAAACCGCAGGGGGAAGGTGGTCTTTCAAGGGTTGTATCCTTTGGTCAAGTTTTGACGATTTGCTGAACCGAACGAAGCCACCGAGTCACATGGATCTTCGGACAAGATTTCATCCGAGCACACTTCATCAGGAAAGGTGATCTCAGAAGGAGATGTGATCATCATGTTAGATCAAGAAGGAGAAGAGACTGATGCTCCTGCTGTGTCAGTTGCAGAGGAGCATGACCTACAAAATGTTCAAGTTGAAGGAGATTACAATGAAGGGTCTTCTAAGAACACTGTTGAGCCTAATCAGTTTGAAGACCTTGATCTCACAGGTTTCGACAGAGATGAGATTCCAACGAATTTTGGAACTAACGATGATTTTCTATCAAACGTCAACCTCAACTCGCTGCTAGATAATCTCAGTGATGTTGCTCACACGACAACGGAGAGTAGGGAATCGGAAGACGCTCTCGAATCAACTCCCATTACAACAGAACAAGTGGTTGTCTCTACAATTCCAATGGTGATAGTGTCAGGGATTCCTCCCCTTGACGTTGCTTCACCTACATCTGATCCACTTTAGGGTGATTTCTCAACCGACCAGACTTTGCAGCTTCCGTCCAAAAGAAGACGATGAGATCCTAGGTTCGGGCATCTGGACTCTAGCTTGTCTCAGGACTTGCCATTTACTCCAACTACCACTCCTGTTATTGTAACCACAGAATCGTTACGTGAAGGCCCTAGCACATTCTTTGAAGCAGGTGGCTCCTCAGTTCCACCAGGATTCTCTCCTCCAAGAACTGATCTTGATCTAGCCTCTGTGCGTTTGGCCTTGCATCTTGCTCAGGAACAAGCTGCTGCACCTTCCTCTAAGGGCAAAGGAATTGCTTTTAGTGAAGGTCATTCAAGAGAAGATGACTCCGTGATAGATGAGCTTCAGAAAAGGGTGAATGTGCTTGATCAGAAAAATATTGAGCTAAGCATTCGTGTTGAAGATCTCTTAAGTGAGAATACTAATTTGAAGATTCAAGTTTTTGATCTCCAAGAAGATAAAGCAATCAAGTCAAGGCAAATCTATGAGCTCCAAGATCATTTCAATCTTTTGATCTCCAACTACTTTAATCTCAAGAAGAAGCTTGAAGAAGATTTTGATGATAAGTATAAGACATCCGCAGATAAGCATAGAATCGATCTTCACTCTCAAGCTCATCCTATTTCCGTGCCAACTACTCAGACTTCTCGAGTGGTGAATCATTTTGATGAAGAGCCTGCTCATGCTCCACATATTTCAGAGATTATTCGAGATAAACAAGAGAAAGCTGCCAAGAAGGGACAAATCTTGTTCAAGAGGAGTTCCGATAAGAATGCGCTAGGAAATCAATCCACAATCACTGTTATGGATCTCAAAGCCGTAAGGTTTAGAGACACGTATGGTGATCGGTCAGGAATCATATCTTGGGGTTTTCATGATCCTCTGAAAATGAGGATTGTTTGCAGAAAGAGAGACAATACGGAGCTCTATAAAGATTATCATGATTTCAACTCTTGGACAAGGGTGGATCTTTAAGAGCTATCTCAATCTCCATTTTCAAACCCGAAAGATAATCAGCAAGCAACTAACTTCAAGCACTTTCTGGAAGATCAAGTAAAAAAGGGGTTTCCAGCTATGAAGACTGTTGAATTTGTAATAATGGATCATCCTGACGTCATTGATCCCAAAACTGGTAATCCACTCCAGGTGGTAATGTGTCCTGCTACAAATCAGGTCAAACAAATTCCCGTGCTTCAAGATTACTCGGATGGATCTCTAAGTTCTATGCTTTACTGGGTATTTGATGAAACCACAGCATCTGCTGTCATCAAACTAAAGGAAGGGTGCATTCGTTTGTATGACAGAAGGGATTTGTTCCAGTTTAGAAAATGGGACATTCATCATTTGAGCCATTTTCAGATTCAGGTTGCTGAGGAGATATTTGAGTCTGCTGCGAAAGAATACACCACTATGGTTGCTAAGATCATAAATAAGCGGATGTGGAATGGAGCTATGGGGCTAGACGATGTGATGATTGTGGACAATGATTGACATCAAGCTAGCTCCAAACCAAGGGGGAGATTGAAGGGTCTAATTAGTGGTTTGGTCTAGGCTTTCTACGTAATAGGTTCTTTTGAGTCAATTGATAGCTTTTAGTAGATTGTGTGTAGTTTATGGTCAACTGCCGATCAACGACTGGTATATATAGAGATGTGCTAGGTCTTTTGTCAGTTGTTGATGCCTTAGAGTTCACGGCTGTTTTCACCACAAGTTGTACCAAACGTTATTCCTAATAGAAAAGCGTGTGCAAGATTGTGTTCATTCTTAATTCTACTTGTTCTTTATTTTTAATTGTTTGTGTTTTCTATTTGATCTCTGGTAAGATCCGTTTCAGGACCTTACAGAGGTAGTGTCAGTCTGAGTCGTGGGACTCAAGAAGAGAGCGATTGGGATGAGCAGCTTGAGGATCACAACCGAGGGTGAGTGATCGGCCGATGGTTATGATGTCATTTTCTATGGCGAGAATGATGTTCTTTCGGTTTTTTGTGTTTCGGGAAAGGGAGAGAAAGTGTATAATTTTAGAATTTGGAGGAAGGACCGATGGGGGAACTAGATGGTTGTGGTATACATGACAAGGGTAGAAATACACAAGAGGATTCTTGTGGTTTGATCACTTTGAAATGTTTCATATGTGGAAAGAGAGTCATATTTGTAGAGATTGTAAAAGATGAGAACAAGGGTATGCCTTATTTGAGTTAAGTTACAACATGTTCTAGCATGTTGTTCTAGGAGATTAGGAGAAATGAATCGGGAATGTCAACTTTCATTGTCTATGTTGTATCTCGATTATGAGGATCATGCCTCTTGTTTTAATGATTGATTTTTGCAATGAAGTGATGGTTGGGGATTCAGCAGTGGTTATGATTGGGAAATTTCCGAGGTCTTCATCTGAGATTCAGAATGTCTTTGAGTTTGCTTGGTTTTTATCTAGAAGATCATCTTGTGTTGTGTTATACATGCCAGGAGTGAGGGATGGTATGAACCTTATTGAGCCGGTTTGAAATAGGACCTGTTGCAACGTCAATTGATGATAGTTCGAACCCTAAGTGGGGGAGAACTGGGTATTCTACTTGGAAGATCATCAATTTGTACGATTTTATGGTTACGGAAGAATAGGTTATAGGAATATGTCGTTCGGGTATGCGAGACTTTGGTTCAAGATGTGGTCAAGATAAGGGTGTTGATCAAGTTGACATCTGATGTATGTGCTCAGGAATGCATACGTTGTCTTCGCGGAAAGAAGTTGTTGGTCAGGGAGTTCGTTGTAATTATTGGTCCCTTTTGGGGATGCTGATGAAAAGAGCGTGAGTCGTTTAGGTCGCTCGGGTTAAGTACTGGTTGTTAAAGGATTTTTCTGGTAGAAGAATAGGTTGCTACCTACAGTCTAGGATAAGCAGCGGTTGATTTGTCAATAAACTTCATAGTTGGTAAGTGTAGTTCCGCATGGGTTTTCCAGTAGAATATTGGATTACTAGGTTGATGTCAGTGCATTCTTGATCGTTGGTTGTTTCTCATTATTCGTTGGATTGTGGAATTATTGTTTATATTAGACTCGAGATTGATTCGGTATTAAGTAGATCATTGAATTGATTATATATTTGTTCCGATTGTGGGTCTATGAGTTCTTTTTCATCAGTTAGGATTGTACAAGAATGTGGAATTGTGTCACACCCCCGAACCGAGTAAAACGGTAGAAACGTACGAGGGTGGATGACGTCATGTACAGTATCATAACAATTGCATAATAGAGATCAAAGCATTACAAACATTGTATTGATAATTTAATATTTACATTGATTTTGAATCATTGTTTGTTTGACTCCAAAAACATATAACAAAAATATAAGACGTAACACTGCTATGCTCCGTCTTTAGAAAACCTGTGTGGGCATCTGTCTACTAATTTTCCTGAGAATACAAGTGGTTTTGAAAAAGTGTCTACATTTAAGTTGGTGAGTTCTTAAACATTTATTATGTGAAAGGTATGTCTTTGTTCCTTGAAAATGTTAGTATGTTCTTCTAGAAAATCCAGTATTTTCTTTAAGATGTAATGTAGTCTTAAATGTTCCAATACCAAAATGTATAAGTATTGTTGTACTTTGTGTTAGTATAGTGTAGTTTTATATCTTTATAAAACCATTTGAATGCATGTTTCCAGAAATGTAATTTTTATTGTACTAGAAAATAATGTAATGTAGTTTTATCTAAATAAAACTATTTGAAGACATGTATGTATTCGTAAACTAAACGTCTTGTTAATACCCCTTGTGAGTTATTATAACCATAATAATGCGACTAGTTGGCCTGAACGACGTTCTTCAAGCGTCGGAACTGTAACGACATTTGTCACCCCAGACCTGCCTGTCTAACTGTAGCTAACAATTTAGGTGCGGGATTGTCAGTCTCGTATAGATCTATACACAAGTGTCTCGTTCGCTTACGGGAGATTCTGGTTATAATTCAGGACTTTTGTTGGTACTTAGATAAGTACTGGAAGACGTGTCTCACAAAGCCATATTGTCTGTTTACATGTAGTATAATGAAAACTCCTTTTCTTGTAAATGTATGTATCATCCTTTTATAGTATTTACATAGTAAGAAATAATTTTACCTTCAAAACAATTATTTCTTTGTCCCCAAGGGTTAAAATGGTGTGAATGTTTCATAAACTATACTTATTATAGTTTATAAAAATGTTTCATTGAAATAATGAATCATTTGTATGCTATTATCAATTTACCCTAATAATAAAGTAAAATGAAACAACTATACCATTTTTGCTCGACATGGTATAAAAGGGTTAAAGTTTTACTGTAATAAAATTTGTACCTATATGTATATTTATATTTAGTAAAAATATAAATGTAACGGTTTGTATATTAACACAAATTTTCTTGTGTTATACTTGTGTTCCCCCCTAAATCATAGGAAAAATTGTGAAAACTGTAGGGGTATGAACTCACCTCGTGTGTGTTCTTGGCTGGATAAGGATGTGCGTGGCGATGTTCTTTGAGTTAGAACACGTGAATATAGTCGTAACCTAATTTGTTTAAAACACGTAATAACATGTGTAAATTAGATAAACTAATATGTAAGTGTTATAATAACACTAGATTATAAAAGGAAACTTACAATAATCCTTAAGAATCAATTGAAGACTTCGGTTTTCCTGGGAATTGTTTGAAGATGTTCTCGGTAAATATGTTGAAGATTTGAAGATTGAATGAAGATGGTTTGAAGATTGTATGAAGATCTTATGAAATTTGAGATCAAAATGAGTGAGTTTTGGGACGTAAATGGGAGAAATGGGGGGAGTTTTCGGTCATGTATATATATGGGGGGAAAAGTGATTTGACACTTACATTAGGATGTGTATTCTATCATATTGGAAGGTGTGCCACCGCTTAGAATTTGTGATCTCGGCTTATCCTCCAACCGAGAGTACTTGATTTCAGTCCAATGTGCAACCAAGAACTCAAGGTCTTCGGTCTCTCAAGTTCTCGGCCTAAGGGTTCTCGATCAAGGGTTCTTGGTCCATGTGGTTCTCGGTCTAAATGAGGATCTCGGTCTTGAGGTGATTTTGGTCTAGGATGACTTTGATTCTCAAAACCGAAAACCTTAAAAGTAATGTTAATTTTTATTATTTAATTTTTAATTATTTGATTTTTCGTTGACACAATTGCCTTTTATTTGACTTTCTTTGACTTTTATTGACCTGAAATAATCGGTTGTTACATTATCCCCCCGTTAGAGGGAATTTTGTCCCGAAATTATTTCTTAAGTGAGTACTCATGCACTAGGGAAGAGATGCGGGTATTTTTGTTTCATCTGATCTTCTCGTTCCCAAGTGAATTCAGGTCCTCGCTTGGCGTTCCAGCGGACATTCACTATTGGTATACGACTTTGTTTTGTTATCTTGATTTCCCTATCCATGATTTCCACATGTTCCTCTACGAAGTGTAGACTCTTGTTTATCTCGATTTCATCGAGTGAGATTACAAGAGTCTCGTCAGACAGACACTTCTTTAGATTGGGCATGTGGAAGGTGGGGTGTATGTTACTGAGTTCCTGTGGTAGTTGAAGTTTTTAAGCCACCGGGCTAATTCTAGCAAGAATCTCGAATGGCCCGATATACCTTGGATTTAGTTTTCCACGTTTTCCGAAACATATCATTCCTTTCCAGGGTGGGACCTTTAACAGGACGCGGTCACCAACCTGGAGTCCAAGGGTTTTCTTCGTTTATCCGCATAACTCTTTTGTCGGTCCCTAGATGCATTTGGTCGTTCCCGAATTTTGACGATTTTCTCTGTTGTCTCCCCTATGATCTCAGGGCCGTTGAGAGTGCTCTCAGGAAATCGTTTCTTTGCTAGTTGCGTATCACTCACTTTTGCCTAGCATAGAGGTAATCTACACTTGCGGCCATAGATGGATTCAAATGGAGCAACTTTTATGCTAGTGTGATAGTTGTTATTGTACGAGAATTCGACGAGTGGTAAATGGGTATCCTAAGCTTTACCAAAGTCTATCGTACAAGCTCTCAACATGTCTTCCAATGTCTGAATAGTTCTCTCATTTTGCCCATCGGTATGGGGATGGTACGCTGTACTCATGTCGAGTTTAGTCCCCAAGGACTTTTTTAGCGATTACCAAAATCGTGAGGTAAATCTACTATCTCTGTCAGAGATAATGCATATTGGCACACCGTGTAATCGTACGATCTCTTTAATGTACGCCCTGTTTAGCTTCTCCATCTTGTCAGTCTCTTTTATTGGTAGGAAGTGTGCGGATTTGGTTAACCTATCAACGATTACCCATATGGTGTCAAGACCACCCGTTGTCTTGGGTAACTTGGTTATGAAATCCATGGTTATCCGCTCCCACTTCCACTCGGGTATTTATGGTTGTTGTAGTAAACCCGAAGGCTTCTGGTATTCTACCTTGACTTTGATGCAAGTTAGAGACTTGCCCACATAGGTAGCAATTTCTTCTTTCATGTTCGGATACCAATAAAGTTTCTTGAGGTCCAGGTAGATCTTATCTGAACCGGGATGAAAGGAGTATCTATTCTTGTGAGCTTCATTCATGATAACGTCTCTGTACCCACCGAACTTCGGTGTCCAGATCTGATTCATGAGGTAATGAACTCCATCATCCTTAACCTCCAAGTTTTTATCCGTTCCTCTTAAGGATTCATCTGCCACAATCTCCGGTTTCAAGGCTTCCATCTGAGCGTCTTTGATCTGCGTGGACAAGTGTGAATGGATGGTCATGGTTAGTGACTTTAATCGGCGGCTCAAGTACTCCTTTCGATTATGGGCATCTGCTACTATATTGGCTTTGCCTGGATGATAGTGAATCTTGCATTCGTAACCATTTAGTAGTTCTACCCATCGTCGCTGGCTCATGTTGAGTTCCTTTTGATCGAAGATGTGCTGGAGGCATTTATGATCCATGAAGATTGAGCACTTCGTACCATAAAGGTAGTGTCTCTAGATATTCAGAGTGAATACTACTACTCCCAGTTCGAGGTCATGTGTGGTATAGTTGACCTCATGGTTCTTAAGCTGTCTCGAAGCATAGAAAATGGCTTTCATCGTTACATAAGAACACAGCCTAGCCCTTTCTTGGAGGCATCGTAGTAAACTACAAAATCTTCCGTCCCTTTTGGGAGGGACAAGATCAGGGCGCTGCATAGGGCTCGCTTTAGTGTTTGGAAAGCAGTTTCTTGTTTCTCCTCCTTGTTGAAAGTTACACCCTTCCAAGTCAAGGTGGTGAGTGGTTTTGCGATCTTAGAGAAGTTTTGTATGAACCTCCTGTAGTAGCCAGCAAGGCCTAAGAATTGACGAATTTCAGTCAGAGTTCTGGGTGTCGCCCAGTTTTCGATTGCTTTAATTTTAGAGGGATCTACGTGTATTCCTTCCTTGCTGACCAGGTGGCCTAGGAAGTCCACCTTTCGAATCCAGAATTCGCATTTCGAGAACTTCACATACAATTTCTCTGCCGTTAAAGTTTCCAGGACTTGTCGCAGGTGTTGACTGTGTTCTTCCTTACTTCGTGAGTAGACTAATATGTCGTCGATGAAGATTATTACAAATTTGTCTAAGTAAGGTCAGCATACACGGTTCATCAGGTCCATGAACATCACGGGTGTATTTGTTAATCCGAGGGCATTACTATGAATTCATAGTGACTGTAGCGAGTTCTAAATGCGGTATTGGGAATATCTTTCTCCTGGACTCGCAACTGATGGTATCCTGATCTTAGGTCTATTTTTGAGAAGTATTGATTCAAGGTAAAGGATATTGGATTTTGATGGTGAGTTTATTTAGTTCCCGGTAGTCAATACACATGTGGAATGATCCATCCTTCTTCTTCACAAACAAGACTGGTGCTCCCCAAGTCGAGAAGCATGGTCTGATGAATCCTTTGCTTAGAAGTTCGTTCACTTGACTGGATCATTCCTGTATTTATGTCGGTGCTAAACGGTATGGGGATTTGACTACGAGGGTGGCTCCGAGAATCAAGTCGATTCTGAACTCGACTTGGGGTTCGACTGGTACTTCTGGGCTAAGAAGGCCGTAAAAGTAATGTTAATTTTTATTATTTAATTTGTAACTATTTGATTTTCTTTCACTCAATTGTCTTTTATTTGACTTTATTTGACTTTTATTGACCCGAAATAACCAGTTGTTACAAATTGTATTAAAGGGAGGTACTTTGGATATGACAATCTTTCTTCGAAGGTAGTAAGTGCTAAACCTAGCTTGGGGTGCAAGAACCTAATATATTTTGGTCATTGGATCTTAGTCTAGTAAGCTTAGTGTGGTGGTGGTTGAGTAATGAGATTTTGGGATGGCTCAGTAATCCAGTGGTATTGAGGTTATCAGAGTGTAGATGAATCCAAGTGGGGGATAATCCCTTGGGGCCACCGGAGATAGTTCCAAGTGTAAGCCATTTTAGAATTTGTACCCATGTCGGGGATGTGGATCGGTACATCTTGAGGGAGCGCCTGAGTTCCTTGCGGTCAGGTAGAATCCAGGATAGGTTCAGGTTGAAAGTTGTGTTAGGACCTCTCTGCATGTTCTTGTCTGATGAAGGCTTTGGGATTTGAAGCATGACCGGAATGTCTGATAGAGTCCAACAGGACAAGGTTTCAGCTCGTAATGATTTTGATTAGGTATTCTTGCGTGTAGTAGGCAAGACCATGAGTTGGGCCTATGGCGGTTGTGGAAGTGTTGTAAGACTGTGTAGCAATCGTAGAATTCACTAGGATGGTAGGCAGTTATGGAAGTGTTGTAAGACTGCAGATCATCCACATCATTCACTAGGATGGTAGGTACTTGTGGAAGTGTTGTAAGAGTGCGGAGCAGCCGTAGCATTAACTAGGATGGTAGGTAGTTGTGGAAGTGTTGTAAGACTGTCGAACAGCCTTAGCATTCACTAGGTTAGTAGGTAGTTGTGAAAGTGTTGTAAGATTACGGAGCAGTCGTAGTATTCACTAGGTTGGTAGGCGGTTGTGGAAGTGATGGAAGTCTATGACTTGCCTCGTAGCATTCTCTAAAATGATTTAGATCATCATAGGATTGGGTGGAAAGGTTGTGGATGGGTCACAACATTTTTAATATTTGGGTAGATCGTAGGTTGGGTTGGGGACGAATGTGATGTGAGATTACGGTTTGGTTCATAGAAATCAATTGGATTGAAGCGGACTTGGTGATCGTTCGTGCATTGGCTTATTGAGTTATCTTTTATTTGGATTGAATGACTGATGGAGTCGTATTGGCAGATGGGTCAGGACAACCATTCTCGGTTCGACTCTTAAAGTTGGGAGTCGATTTGGTATTCGAAGCAGGATTTCTGATAGAAGTGGATGGTAGAGATTTGCATTTTTTGGATATTAGTGAAATAGTTTGGATCGGATGGGTTTGTTCGGATAGACATGGGGTGGTGGTATGCTAGTTAGAATACCAGGAGGTAGGTGATCTGGTTGGTTTTGAGTTTCATGGTTGTCTCAGATGATAATTGTACACTTAAAGGATTTGGGAAGCTTGGATATCGTACGAGTTTGATTTTGGCCATGGTTTCACTCGTGGGAGTAGTTGGTTAGTTTTGGCTTGCCAAAAATCCAAGTATGTAGTTGGGAGATTTTAGACGGTCTCCGAGCTGGGGTTGGGTTGAACTCTCGATCGGAGTGTTTAGTGTCCCTGTTTAGGGACTTGGGGCTATGTATGACGAGTGGATGATCGTCAGCCATTATGTATGACTCTAGTAGTTAGACTGTTGGGCTTCCAGTTGAGGTACCTTGATGGGGATGGCTGGTAGACTCGGTTTTGAAAATTTCAGTTTAAG
Source organism: Lactuca serriola (assembly GCF_051521515.1). Lineage (NCBI taxonomy): Eukaryota > Viridiplantae > Streptophyta > Magnoliopsida > Asterales > Asteraceae > Lactuca > Lactuca serriola. The sequence goes on along the minus strand of NC_136412.1, from coordinate 264,379,647 downwards.
TGATTTTCGCTATGGGTTAGGTCGTTATTGCGGTTGAGTGTTTCAAAGTGACTGGTTGGTTGTTGGAATCAGTTGGGTTCAAGAAGGTCTCCCAAGTCGTTATGGATTGTTATCGCAGTTAAAGTTCTAATCGAGTCAGATTTCGAGGAAGAACTCGAATTTTAGTGGGGGAGAAATTTAACACACGTTCCCAGTATGGATCAGGTTAGGGCTTAGTAAGATCAGAGATCTGATTTTTGGGTAAAAACAAGGTGCCATGACGTGGTGATTAGAGCACACGTTGTGGCGTATTTTATGCATCTGGCTTATCGAATGTCACGAATTCAATTCTTTTATACTTGAGAAGACGAAAATGGTTCATGTGGCTTATGAAATGTCACGAATTCAGACATTTTATACTTGAGAAGACGAAAATGTCCTTATAAACTCAGTCCCAACGGCTTAATACTAAAGAATTTACTAAAAATGGTCATTCATGCAAGTTTTGTAAATCATAAGGACCATTTGCATCAAAAAAGTTAACAATGACTAACTTTGTAACTTTTAGTAAATCACAAGGACATTTTTAGAATTTTGTCTATTGAAAATTGGCAAACAGCTACCTAAAAGCTTTTAGGAAACACAGGCACGACAAATGTTCCTTTCACACTAGAACCAACTTGTAACCTAGAAAACATACTTGCCATCCGTTTGTCTGACTTGTCTCGCATAATAAAATATATTCTTTAATCTCGAAAATAATATTAAATGGGAAATTAAAAAAAACTAACATATATAAATAAGATATATATTTTTAATTAACAGTTTTTATTTTAGTTTTTGAAACAAGAACTATTTTTTTCGGAATTTCTTGTATTGTTTATATTTAAGAGTTTTTACTCGCAAATGATCAATTCCAGATTTGATCTTTATATTTCGGAGTTACTTTTTGTTTTTTTTTTTTCAATTTTTTTAAAAGAAATATCTTTGGTTATGTTTGAAATGTTTAATGCTACGATATTTCAATAAAATGTTTGATCTTATGTATTAATATCATATTTATTATGTTTGTTTTAACTTTTTGTTAGATTTAAATAAATGCAACTTTTTTCTAGAAATTTCGAAATTGTTCATCGGATTTTAGACCTTTTATGAAATTCCAGAGTTTTTTTTTTTTTTTTTTTTTTTTTTTTTTTTCCAAACTCCAAAATGTCAGTCCGAAATCCAGAATGTCGATCCAAAATATATTTTTTTTATCTGAATAAATGTTTTATAGTCTTGCACACTCCGGAACGTCAATTTAGACGTTATAAATTAATTTTACTTTTAGTTTATAGCTCCTTTTAATTAGATTGAAAATATTTTTCTAAGACAATACACTCAAATTAAATATCACACATTTTATAATAAAATATAAAAGGCCCACGGAGAAGCCCAAGCCCAGCGGACTTACTTATTATTATTATTTTTTATTTTTTAGACTGTATATATTATAAACAAAAACATTTATACTAATCATATCCATCTATAGCAAAACATCATTTCTTTCAATGTCGATTAAATATGTAACAGCAGAAATTAAATATCCTCCTTTTTTATTAGAAACAGCAATATATATATATATATATATATATATATATATATATATATATATATATATATATATAGAGAGAGAGAGAGAGAGAGAGAGAGAGAGAAAACACCCTCATAACAAGAAGTTACAATACAGAAATGGAAATACAACAAAAATGGGACACCCTCTTTTGAACATCTTATCATTCTTGGAGATCCACATTAAAGTAATAAAATACCGGTATCAAGATATCCTTTTTTCAGGAACAGTTTCCCTAAACAGCAGCATAATCAACAAATTCTCTAACATTAAATATCATCATACTTTTTGTTTCTATTCATCTTCATATTCATATAAAATGGTGACATGTGACATCCACTAATTTTTTTCTCTTAATCATCTTTTTATATTTGAAACTTATCTTGACTTTATTAGCAGGAAGATGGTTAGGAACAAAAAAAAATAGTAGGATATTTAATTTCTCATGTGATAAATATCATTGGTAACAATTTAAAGGTTAAACTCTTTACATCAAATTGTTAATTTACTGGCTTTTTATTCTAAATGGATTTATAAATGTTTCAACAAACCAACACACACAAACACATACACACACACACACACACACACATATATATATATATATATATATATATATATATATATATATATATATATATATATATATATATATATATATATCCTAATAAGTGAAAATAATTTTGCCACTTATCATCCTTTTATGCATTATACTATTTAGATTAAATTATATATATATATATATATATATATATATATATATATATATATGCGTGTGTGTGTGTGTGCATGTGTCATTTTGTGGGTTTTTTTTCATCTTATTGAATTAAATATAATACTTAAATGTAATAAATGTAATAATAAATGAATATCCAATTCATTAATGAATTTTTCGAGTTAAAAAAATAAGTTAGGGTCCAAGCACGCAAATTACCCCACACCATAGGGACCATTCGTGTAATTTACTCTTTTCCTAGGGATGAGCATTTTGAGGGGAATTGGCTGGAACCGCTGTACCAGAACCGGATAGAACTGATCAGGCCGGGACCGGGAAGATATTCTTGTGGATTTTTAGAACCGGCAAAAACTGGAACCGTATTTTGTTGTTACTCGAGGACCGGTTCCAACATTGAAGACACGGCAAGAACCGGTAAGAACCTGGAACACGGCAAAAACCAAAACCATATTTTGTTAAATTATATCTATGTGTCATTTTGTTGTTTTTTTCATCTTATTAAATTTAATGTAATACTTAAATGTAATAATAAATGTATATCCAATTCATTAATGTATTTTCCTAGGAGTAAATTACACGAATGGTCCCTATGGTTTAGGGTAATTTGCGTGTTTAATCCCTAACTTATTTTTTTAACTCGGAAGGTCCCTACTGTTTGTTTTTGTTACACGTTGGTCCCTGTCTTACCTATAAAGACTATTTTTCCCTTGATTTTTTAATTTATTTAAATAAACACTCCCCCAAACCCACCTCTCTAACTTTACCTTGTCTAGCCCACAATTTTTCCCTATTTAAGTAATAGTTTTTTGGGTAAATTACACCATTCGTCCCTCGTACATGTGCCAAAAAGCACGCTTAGTCCCTATTTTCAAAAATTAACTCGGACCGTCCCTAGGTTTGTTTTTTCTTGCACGCTTAGTCCCTATTGACATAAAATGACTATTTTGCCCTTAATAATTTGTTTTTTAATTTAATTGAATTTATTTATCATTTTATATTTGTAACAAAAAAGAAAAATAAAAAATATTATGTCCAAATCCACCCACCCCTCCTTTCCCATATTCTATCCCTCTTTTTCACCCATTCATCTTCCTTTAGAACTCATCTTCCTCTCTAATGATCGACACCCCTGAAGCTATTCTGACGAGATCATGAAACTATACACCCTCAATGCACGGTGTAGAAAAAAAGCAACAACAGAGAGAGAAAGAAGCTAGTGGCGGTTCAAATCTGTGTTCCAGATGAGAGTTTCATATCCGACGGAGCTGGTGGTGTTTAGGGTGGTTTTCGGTAAAAAAAATCCTCCCTCTTTCTCCTCTAAACCCACTGATCAAAGAGAGAAATAAGTTGAGGGAAACAAAATCGATGAGAGGAAGAGGAATAGGAGATCAAGGAGATAGGTTTTCTGGAACTGAAATAAAATCCTCCATGTGTCGCCTCTAATCCACCACTGTCCTCCCCCGCAAGCCACTGACGTTGTAAGTAATGGATTTGCACTTCGTGGATCTGCACTCCATCGATATGCACTCCAGAGATCGTCTCTTCGAACTCTTTTAGGTGTTGGCACAGGAGATGTTTGATTTAGAGATGAAGGAGATAGAAGGGGTTAATGAAGTCTGGTCGAAGGTGGAGGGGGACGACGACGTCTGGTCGAAGAAGAACGTTGTCTTCCCCATTTTGATTTTGCCCTAATTTTGGCTTGTTTGCATAATAATTGGTTTGTTAATATTTTTTGGGTTTTCTGGTAGTGATGATTGAGCGATGACAGGTGGTGTTCGAAGGGGGTGGGGTGAGCTGAGAGCAGATTTATGGTGGTGGTTGTCTATGTTTCCGGTGGTGGTGTGCAGGTTTTCAATGGTGTTGTAGAGCATGTAAAATATTTTTTAATAATTAAAAATAATCAAAAATATTAAAAACAAATGAAAAAGAAATTACAAAGGGCATTTTGGTCATTGCAAGTCTCATAGGGGATGAAACATACAGATTTTAACTAACGAGGGATGAAACATGCACCTTTCTACGATATAAGGGACGGTCCGAGTTAATTTTTGAAAATATGGACTAAACGTGCTTTTCGGCACATGCACGAGGGACGAATGGTATAATTTACCCTAGTTTTTTTTAGGTAAGAGAGAGACCCAGAGCGTAACAAAAACAAATAGCAGGGACAAATCATGTAACAAAAACAAACAGTAGGGACCTTATGAGTTAAAAAATAAGTTAGGGACCAAGCACGCAAATTACCCCACACCATAGGGAACATTTGTGTAATTTAGGTCCCGTTTGACAATTGCTGATTAAGAAAGTGCTGACCGAGAAAGGTCTGTCTAGATGAGAAATCCTGACTGAATAAGAAATTATGTTGTTTGGTTATACATCTGACTGAATGTGCTGACTGATGAAAAATTACCATTTTACCCTGCTGCTCTATATAATGATGCATGAAGTTGCTGAAGAGTTATAAAAAAAATATCATAAAAATATAAATTACACAAAAATCATTTAAAAATCCAAATAAAAGTTATAAAAGAAATCATTGTTTTTATAAAGTTATAAATAAATTCATTGTTTTTCAACAATTCAAACAATCCATTCATTGACTATATTCACGTTCATCAATCAATTTAAGCAAGTCATGGATGAAATTGAAGAATCTAGAACATGGTATTTCAAACCAAATACTAGTTGCATAATTCATCCAAACCAATATCAAGAACAAGAACATATCAAGAACATGCAAGAATCATTCAAAAACCATAAATAAAAAATGACGATTTTACCCTTTTACACACACAAGTAACAAAAATCATTCAAAAACCATAAATAAAAAATTATCATTTTACCCTTTTACTCTATATAGATCTATTTTCAGTTGAAAATGTGATTTCCAGCACATGTTAACATCCAATTTCAGCAAATAAAGCTGATTTTTAGCAAATATACATATGATTTCATAACACATATCAATAAAAGAAAACAATTCTCATTGCCGATCAAACTAACAATAAACAATCTTGTAGCAAAACCCAAATCATATTTTATAACAAGTAAATTGAAAAGAAGATAATCAGATTTTGAAAAAAAACTGATTTTTGAAAAAAAAAAACTATTGTAGTACCTGAAAAGTCGACAGGGAGAGGACAACAAACATGAACAGGAGAACAAAAAATTGGAACATAACATCAAAAATCCAATTGAGAATAGCAATAAGACGATAAAAATTATTATTAAAACATTAAAAGCTTGTGATTTTTCTAAATAAATAACAATAAATGGAATATATCCAACAACCGAATCCAATACTTTAATCAGAGTTCTAATTTAATATTATTATGTAGATGGTGGCTGCTAAGGAATGAGGAAACAAGTAAACCAAGATTCAGAAATCTTTGATCGGTGTACCTGATGAGAAGATGTATAAGGCGTACCTGATAAGAAGGAGAGAAGGCGTTGATTGGTGGGAGGCAGATGCTCAAATCATCGACAATCAATTGGAGACATGAACGAGGAGAAGAATTGGGAACGGAAGAGGAATGTATCGCATGGGGACAATTGGAAACACTTCTCTGTTTCTCAGTCAGTCAGTTTCCATCTTCTTACCAAGCCAGACTTGGCTTTATGAGTCGGTCGTCCAAAATTAATTTATCAAACAGCTTTAGCTGACCGAGTCAGCCAAAAACATCTGAGTTGACTCGGTCAGACGCATATCAAACACAACCTTACTCTTTTCCTAGGGATGAGCATTTGGACCGGGGAATCGGCCGGAATCGGAACCGGATAGAACCGATCGGATCGGGACCAAGAAGATATTCTTGTGGATTTTTAGAACCGGTTGGAACCGGCAAAAACCTGATTCATATTTTGTTGTTTCTCGAGGACCGGTTCCAACATTGAAGACATATCAAGAACCGATAATAACTAGGAACCGGTAGAATCGGCGGTCCGGTTTGATTCTTAGTTTCGGCCGACTTTGGTTCCTGGGTCGGGTCCGGTTCGGGCCGGTTCTAGTCAGGTCGGTTCCTTTGCTCATCCCTACATTTTCCTTATAATTTCTAAATTTCTAAATTTCTAAATTGAATCCAATTATTTTAGTTGTTTATTTATTTAAATTATTAGTTTAAATTTAAAAGATAAATAAGCACTTCATTTTTAATAATTAAATATTTTTCTTTTTTCTTATAAATTTAAAATTTCTAAATTGTTTTATATTTGTGTTTGTTTATTATTTTTAATAAACTCATATAATACATAGGTCTCACAACTAGTGTGTGTGTGTGTGTGTGTGTGTATATATAAGGGGTTCAATGGAAAACACGTAAGGGCCTTGGTTTGTGTTTTGGAGTAAAATGGTAAAACAAGCAAAGTGATGTTTCGAACTTCTTGCATGAAATATGGATTTTTATTTGTGAAGTTTTTAGTCCAAGATATTTAGATAATATAATGAGGCTCTTCAATACCTTTATGTGGATATAAAGATCGTCGAAATCGGAGTTGAAACGAATAAGTTATGACCATTCGAAGCTTGGAGGGTTTTAGGTGTAGCCTAGTACACTAGGCGTACAAGGAGTATGCGGGGCATCCTAGACAAGGCAGATCGTGAAGGCTTAACATGGTACGTTGGGCGTACACGACTAGGACATAAACCCTAATTTTGGGGTTTTAAGCCCTATTTAAGCTCCTTAACTTCCCCAAACCCTTATTTCTTTTAGCCTCCATCCTCTCTAACCCTAATATCGAAACCCTATCCCCATCTATGAGATCCTTGAGCCTTTGAGAACTTTAGAGTGTTCTTGGTGCATCATGTCGAAGAAGGATCTCATTGAAGAAGTGTTGGTTGCATTGAAGCTTGTATATCCAGACCATGTTCACCTTCATCTTTCTTCTGGAGGTATAAAGCTTGAATCTTGATGATGTATTTGTTAGATCTGGCTAGATTTGAATGTTATGAGCTTTTGGTCACTTTAGTGCATCATGTTTAGATCTTGAAAGTTTGTGACCTTGTTATGGATAAATTTGGAAACTTTACCCATCTAAACATCAATTTGATTCAAATCTGAAGGTAGGAGACTTGAACTTGATGAATTAAGTAAGAAAGATGCACTTTTGGTCCCTTTGAAACTTAAAAGACTAGATCTTGGTAGTTTGGAACATTCTAATGGATAAAGTTGTAAACTTTATCCATTATGGAGCTATTAGGAACCATAAAAATGTGATCTTGGTCCTTCTATCCCTTCCATTCAAGAGTTAAGTTGTCTTAATGGATACATAAGTTAGGGTTTTAGCTTTTGGACCTTTTCTAGACATGGTAAGTCATAAAGGTGGAAACTTTATGACTTAAGTCAATGTTTTGAGTCTAGATCTGAGCTATGGGCAAAGCCCTTAAAGGATAAAGTGCTTAATGGGAATATTGGAACCAACTCGTGTATGTGGGGCGTACCTAGGAGTACGCTTAGCGTTCTAGGCTGAGATTGTGTACGTTGGGCGTACTCAACTGCATTGGACTTTGAATTTTGTTGACTTTTGTTGATCGTTGACTTTTTAATCAAGTTTGACTTTGGGTCAAACTTGAGGATTTTGGGTTATTGATTAAAATTTTATCTGGTGATAATGTTAGTGGATTCGCAGGAGCAAGTAGTGAAAAAGGGAGCATATCGCAGTGTTTCAAGGTTCTTCGATTCATGTCAGTTTTCCTCAATGTACTTGTGGGTCGAAGGCACCAAGGCCGGCCCACTGGATTTGTGTCATGGTATATAGGATGTTGCTATGTTGTAGTGATTTGTTAGATCTGTATTTTGTATATAGGATGTTGCTATGTTATAATGATATGTTAGATCTGTATCCTGATATATAGGATGTTGATATGTTGTAGTGATCTGTTAGATCTGTATCTTGGTATATAGGATGTTGCTATGTGGTAGTGATATGTATATTTGTATGACTATCTGTACTTACCGGCTATTGATTGTTATGGTATATGTTGATGTGATTGGGTCGATTGGGTTGAGGCGGTTGCGCTTTGTGTTAAAGGCCAAGATACTCGGAGAGCGGTCCAGAAAAGTTGTAGGCCCGGTGAGGCGGTTCAGTCAGGCCGAAGGCCCGGAGAGCGGTCCAAATTGGTTGTAGGCCTAGTGAGGCGGTCCATCCATGCTGAAAGCTCTAAGAATGATCTAGATAGGTTGTAGGCCCTACGAGGCGGTCCATTCATGCTGAAGGATCATGTATGCATGTTGTTTTTTGTATGTTCTGTGGTGGTACTTTGGGGGAACTCACTAAGTTCCGTGGTTACAGTTGTTTGTTATGATTTCAGGTATTTTAGATGATCGGGGCAAGGCGAAAGCTTGATCGTGCACATCTTTGAGATTTTAAGATATTCGATTTTGGGATACTCTGATTTGTAATTATAACTTTTGTAAATAGTGTTTTGTAAGCATTTATGATTTTGGGCTTGGATTTAAAAATGAAAAATTTTACTCTGATTTTTGGGATCTTATAGAAACCATAAAAACCATAAAATAAAATAAAAAACAATAGAAATACATATAAAAAAAATAATTTGAGATTCTTTTTTGATTTTAGAAACAATAAAATCGCATATATATATATATATATATATATATATATATATATATATATATATATATATATATATATATATATATGTTTGTATGAACTCACTTGAAAAAAAATGATTATATTTATATTTAGTTTTGTTTTTTTTTTCTAAAACTTTTTGGTGAATATATATATATATATATATATATATATATATATATATATATAGAGAGAGAGAGAGAGAGAGAGAGAGCGAGAGAGAGAGAGAGAGAGAGAAAAAGAGAGAGAGAGAGGGAGAGGGAGATGTTTATTTATTGTAATTATCTATTGTGTGGATATAAGAATTATTGTAAACCAATCATTTCAAAAACCTCAATAAGAGTATATTGATAATTTTCTTTTATACACCTAAATTAAGATCTAATATATATAAGGAAATTGCTTATATGATTGAATCCGTTTTATTTTTCCCTTAAATTGCTTCTTCAATCTTCACCATCGACTCCTTCATGATGCCAGGAAAAGGAACCCACCATGCCCACCATCATCAATCTGACGCACAATACAAACATCAACCATAATGGTACCCAATTCCATTTTACATCGAGCCCTAAACTCTCTATGGGTCGAGCCCTAAACTGTCCATTATCGATCATCAAAATTCCAGACCCATGACCATGGATAATTTTTTTCTCCAATCGATCACCATACTCGAACCATGGACGATTATCATTCTCCAATCAACCCTTAAGTTTAATTTTCTTCTAATGAACTCATTTTTTTATGTATTCAGTTTTGGGTAATTGATTTTGTGTACGCCATTTTTGAAAAATTTATGTTTGCAATCTGCTTGGAGGTATTTCTTTGCATTTTATTTGAACCGATGGCTTGCTTATGATTTGTAATTTTTGAATTGTGATTTCTAAAAAAACTGATGTTTGCAATCTGTTTTGGATGTATTTCTTTGGGTAGAGGGAACCCCTACCATCGAGAACACCGGCCTCCTTCTCCGATTAAGTAGGTAACCAAGCTGGTAAATTCTTTGCCTTTTTCTACTTCGTTATATTTATCTTTCTTTTATTCTTATTTTCTAGTCAACTTGATGTTTTTGGAAACCCAGAAGCTATTGTGATTGGTGATGAATAGTGTTATGGATGATATTGAAGGGCTTGTGAGAGTTCAATGAGTTCTCGAACACTGGATCAGTGACATCTTCAATTTCACAGCTAGAAAAGACCGATTTGCTTATGTTTTATTTAAAAATCAGAGTATCTTTTTTAAAGAATAATGTTACGGAATTTGTTCCCAAAAGTATGATGATGATATAATCAAACCATTTCCGAAGAAATGTATTTTAATTATATTAAAAATGTTGGAATGTCATTGTCAATACAGTACATAAGAATAAACGGAAAATAACATAGGCCTTACAACATCTATTATTCTACTGACCTATAATCCATAATTATGTCATCTGTTCATCACACTGGTGCTCTTGTGCCACTACCTGTAACACAAGAAACTGAGTGGGTCATGCTTGGGATCCTGGTGATCACATAGGGTTTTCATCCTTCAATAATTAAATTCTTTATTTTTATCAATTCATTCAACCCGATTACCCGTTCCCGTTATCCTCACTTTCTGTCCCTAAAGCATCTAATTTAAGGGACCTAGCCTAAGGATTATTTTCGTGATTAACAATAATGCTTAGGGGATTCCTCAACAATATATCATTAAGGCAACTATGAGAGGGATGGAGTACACCTGGTAAACACGTAGTTCAAAAACACCTACAGGTTGCGAGCCTGCCCGCGTTCCACTGGACTGTCTAGAATAGTCTGTGGTCGTCATTTATACTCCACTAGACGTCTGGATCAGCTTTAAAGCCAAGGAGTCTCATCATTTATTTCATATTTCAACATCTATATCATCTTTCATCTACCCATCTTTACCTTACATATTCATAAATATAAATACATATACTGTTTAAATCAGATAAAGCATGTATAAATTGTTCATCCAACATAAATATCAAGAACACAGATAATACGCACATATAGCATGTAATTTATATTAGATACTTCATATCTATGTGTAAGACGAAAGTAACTAAGCCCTCGCTTGTTAAGATGATGATTCAAAATCCGGACAACGCTTCGCTTCTATCGATTGACTTTTCCTCTGACGTAACCTAGTATCGTTATCACTAAGTCTTAGTTTATTATTTATTTGACTAATTAATAGTTTAGATTCATCATTAACTCAAAGTCTATTTCAAAATCTATCAAGTATGGAACAACCAGGTAGGATCATATCGGAGGTAGTGTATGTTTGGTATACGAAGTATACTATTTGGAAATCTTATTTTAAACACCTCACTAAATCCAACGTAGACTTCATCCCTGTAAGTAGATCAATCATTATAACGACTTGGAATCACTGATAAATCTTGTTTATAGGTTCATAATAACAAATTATGACTATAAATATAAGTTACACTGAAAACTGAATAATGTAGCTCAACTTATAGGGCTTTTAACGAAAACCGAAAAAAATTACGCTGGCAGAACTCCGAATCTAAAAACTTCTTTTCGTCCGCTTTTTGGCGACTCTGAGTTTCTCTATCGCACCCTAAAACTAGGATAAATGGAACAAGAAAGAAATAATAATTCTAGAGAGAGTTTAGAGGAATTGAGTAATGAAATATGAAGAATTCATCCTCTATTTATAGGGGTCTGATCATAGAGTAAACCCTAAGTTTCGTCCATATCTTCCTTGTACGAGCTCCGTTTTCTACGTTTTTTATATCCACATGTAGGTATTTTCAAGCACTACAACTTTCATATAGACTCTGTCAGATATTTCTCATTCTATCTTAGATTTAGAAATCTGTATCGAATTCATCACGCTCGACGAGTAGGGACTAAGTTTTGTCCATATATTTAACATACAATCTCTATTCTCGATGTTCTTTATATCTATGTATTGGTATTTACGAGTGCTACAGCTTTCATTTAGACTCCATCGGCTAATTCTCATTCTATCTCAGATTTACAAATCTATATCGAATTCGCCGTGCTCAAAGAGTATGGACCAAGTTTCGTCCATATCTTTCGCATACAAGCTCCGTTTTCGACTGTATTTTTATCGTTAAACTCCTATTAATGAGATCTTAAATTCTCGTTTAGATCCTTTTGGCTAAAATTCGATCGATCTAAAATTCGATTTTTGAGTTGTACATTGCTACGTTGAATCTTAGAAAAATCATAATTTCCTCAAATGAAGTCAGATTTTGACGTTCTCTATATGCACGATCTCGGTTTAATGTCTACTATGATTTTCATCTAGATCTCTAAGTTTAAAAAATATTTTGTCAAAAATTTACTTTTTACGATACGCAGTGTCGTGCCGGTTTAATCGCAAAAATTCGACGAGTCATAACTTATGTGTTATAAGTCGGATTTTAGCATTCCTTATATATTCGAAATCCTTATTATGACTACTTCAACCATTTTCAACAATATTAGGTCCAATTATTATTTTATTTTAGATGCGTATTTTATTCTTATTTTATTATATCGTTATAAGCACATATATTGCATATAATTTACACGTAAATCACATAATACTCAAATAATTCATCTTTATTACATTAAATAGGTTACAATTATTGACCGTAACTATTACATCATCATAATAATGCTTAGATAGAAACGCAGGGGTTACAATTTTCTCCCATTTAGGATGATTTCATCCTGGAATCATGCACCAACAAACATATGTAGATAACGACTCATCATGTCACTCTCTATCTCCCAGGTGAGGTCCGGCCCATTCGAATGTTTCCATCGTACTAGCACTAATTCGACCATCTTTCATTGCAATTTCTTCATCTTATGGTAAAAAATAGCTTCAGGCTCTTCGATTAACCTCTTATCTTCGTTAATCCTTAACTCTGAAAGTGGAATTATATCGGGAACTTCTCCTGTGAACTTCCTGAAATAACACACATCGAAAGTGTTATAAATACCATCGAGTTATTTTGGGAATTCCAGCTTGTAAGCTTGGTTTCCAATCCCCTGAAGAACCTTGAATAACCTAAAAAATCTTAGACTCAACTTTCCTTTCTTTCCAAATCTTATAAGTCCCTTCCATGGCGAGACTTTGAGCAATACCGAGTCTCCAACTTCGAATTTCATTGGTCGTTTCTTCTTGTCAGCATAGTTCTTTTGGCGATATTAAGTTGCTAACAGTCTTTCTCTAATCACTTTTAGCTTCTCAACAGTCTGATGGACTATTTCGGACCCATAAACTACTTTTCTCCGACCTTAAGCGAACAAGACGACGTACGACACTTATGTCCGTACAAGGCTTTATAAGGTGCCATATTAACGCTCGAATGGTAACTATTTCTGTAAGAAAACTCTACCATGGGTAAATGCTCATCCTAGTTACCTTGAAATTCTAGGGTACATGTAACGCCGGGTTCCTGGTTGTGGAAGAAGAAGAAGATATAAGGATCAAGAGGTAAAGAGTAGATCCAAAAACTATACACCATTTGCTACATTTTCTTGTAATCAAGTTTCTTTCTTGGCTATTAGTTCATTAGATCTCTTTATGTCCATCTTTATGATGGTTTTTCGTCCAAGAATGATAGCTCTTGGAGAATGATCGACCAAAGTGGGTATTCTTCCAGATCTAGGACCTAGAGGGGCTAATATGACATAAAGGTGCAAACTTTATGCCATTGGAGCCCCCATGGGTATCCATTAAGATAGCCCATACATACAGGGGAACTCGGCGAGTCCAGAAAGGGACTCGACGAGTTGAGTTAGGTTGTCCCGATTCTATGCCAGGTAGAAATCCACAAGTCTGTGAAGGGACTCGACGAGTTGACTCGGTTGATCACGAGTTTGAGTAGTATAGGAACTCGTCGAGTTAGGAGGAACTCATCGAACTACAGTCTGATGTCGGGCGAGGCCCGATGTAGGTTTATATGCTTTTCCATATTTTGATACAATGTCGGGGCGGTCCTAAGGAATGCTTGTATGCTTGAAGTCTTTGTGATTCTTGCATGTGTTTGTACTTGTATGTTTCCGGACTTCGGTCCGATGTCGGGGCGGTCCCGAGGAATGTTAGTGTGTTTCCGGACAACGGTCTGATGTCGGGCGGGGCCTAAGGAATGTTTAAATGTTAATGATATATTCTTAGGTTTATGTGTATTATTTGATTATGTTTACATGTATTCTGAGATGTGATTGATGCCGAGCGAGGCTCGATGCTGGGCGGGGCACGATGCCGAATAGGGTTCGATGTTGAGCGGGGCCCGATGTCGGGAAAGTCGTTGCCGAGCCTGACTCGATGTAGCAGGTTTAGGGCCCAAGATATGTTTATGTGATATGTGTAAGATATGTGGTAGTTGGGGAGACTCGCTAAGCTTCGTGCTTACAGTTTTCAGTTTTGGTTTCAGGTACTTCTACTAGCAAGGGGAAGAGCTCGGGATGACTGCATGACACACACCACAGTTTTTAGCCTGGGAGGAATTACTCTGATTTTTGACATATGATTTGATACATTGACCGATAATATGATATTTTGAGATACATGGTTTATGACTTTTATGTGATGGATGATATTGATGGTTTTACTAATGAATTAAAACGAAATTTTTGGGCTATATTTTTGGGATGTTTCAGTACATGCTCTTAGAATATCTTCCAGTGTTTGAATTGTCCTTTCACTCTGACCATCAGTTTGCGGATGATAAGTTGTACTTAAACACAACTTCGTACCCATTTCCTCTTGTAGACTCTTCCAAAATCTTGATGTGAAACGACTACCACGATCCGATACACGATCCGATACAATCGTTAAGGGAACATCGTGAAGTCTTACTATCTCCTTCACGTAAGCATTTGCAAGCTTATCCATAGACCATCTCTCATTAGCTGCTATGAAGTGTGCACTCTTTGTGAACCGATCCACGACTATCCAAATCATGTCATGACTGTTCTTTGTCCTAGGTAGTTTAGTCAAAAAATCCATGGTGATATCTTCCCACTTACCCATGGGTACATGCAAAGGTTCTAAACTCCCATACAGTTTCTAATGTTGCGCTTTAACTCTTGCACATTTACACATTCTGCCACATACTTTGCAACATCGAGCTTTATCGTCGGACACCAGTAGTAATGTTTTAGATCCATATACATCTTAGTGCTATCGGGATGAATCAAGTACATTGTCTTGTGAGCTTCTTCCATCAGAAGATCCCTTATCCCTCCCATCTCCGACACCTAAATCCTGTTTAGGAATACCTTCAATCCTTGCCTATTTGTACCGAATACCAACATTTTGCCTAAACATTCTTCATTTCGCTCATTTTTCTCCAAAGGTTCTTCCTGAGCATTGTTAATGCTTTCCATAATTGTTGAGACATCTTCTATTCTTAACGCTCTTAGCCTTTTTCTTTCCAGCTTTACTTTTCGTCTTAGAGCATCAGCTACGACATTTGCTTTACCAGGGTGGTAAAGTGTCTCACAGTCGTAATATTGGAGTAACTCTACTCAGCGTCGTTGTCATATATCCAATTCCTTTTGATCAAAGAGATACTGGAGACTTTTATGATCAGTGAAGAGTTTGCACTTTGTGTCATAAAGATTATCCCTCCATATCTTTAATGTGAATACTACTGCTTCCAACTCCAGATAATGATTGGGGTGGTTCTTTTCGTGCTCTTTTAGTTGTCTAGATGCATATGGTATCATTTTATCTCTTTGGGTCAGAAAACAACCTAACCCAACTCCAGATGCATCTCTATAGACTGCAAAGTCTTTAACTCCGTCAGATAAAGAAAGAATCGGTGCTTCACATAACTTATTCTTTAATTTCTCGAATGATTCTTCGTGTTTCTCACTCCATGTATATGTAGCTCCCTTATGCATCAAAGTTGTTAATGGAACATCTATCAAAGAAAAACCTTCGATAAACTTTCGGTAATATCCAGCTAATCCCAAAAAACTATGAATCTCAGTGGGACTTTTTGGTCATTCCCATTTCATCACAACTTCAATCTTTATTGGATCAACCATTATTCCTTCCTGGTTAATCACATGACCCAATAATTGGACTTCTCGAATCCAAAAATAACATTTGGAGAACTTTGCGTACAACTTATCCTTCTTAAAAACTTCTAACACTTCTCGCAAGTGCTTTCCATGCTCTTGCTGACTCTTTGAATAAATTAGAATGTCATCTATGAACCCTGTTCATCAAATCCATTAACGTTGCTCGAGCAGTGGTTAGTCTAAATGACATAACCAAGAACTCATAGTGTCCGTATCTCGTTCTGAATGCGGTCTTCTCGATATCTTGCTCTCTCACCTTCAACTGATGATATCCTGAATGAAGATTGATCTTTGAGAAATAGCTCGAACCTTGCAGCTGATCGAATAGTTCGTCAATCCTTGGCAATGGATACTTGTTCTTTACCGTTTCCTGGTTCAGTTCTCTATAGTGTATTCACATCCTCATGCTCCCGCCCTTCTTCTTCATGAATAACACTGGAGCTTTCCAGGGTAAATAACTAGGTCTAATGAAACCGTTGTCTAACAACTCCTGAAGTTGCATCATAAGCTCTTTCATCTCTGTTGGTGCTAACCGGTATGGTGCTTTTGTTATTGGCATCGATCCTGGAAACAAGCCTATTCGGAACTCTACTTGTCTATTAGGGGGGCAATCCAGGAAGATCTTTGGGAAAGACTTCCAGATAGTCACACACCACTGGTATTCTTTACATTTCTTTCTTATCCTTCGTTGCATCGATCACAAATGCCAAGTATGATGTGTATCCTTTGGACAAACATTTTGTTTTGCATCATGGAAATGATCCCATAATTTACTATACGTTTTCCCCATACACCATAAACGACTCTTTTCCAGGTAGGTTTACTCTCACCATCTTCTTCCTATATAATATCTCGGCGTCGTTTGCACTAAGCTAATTCATCCGTAGTACAATGACGAAAATGTTCAACTCAATGGGAAACAACTCCTCGTGGAATTTATTCCCGTTCAAGTTGATGACGATGTTTTTAATGCAATCACTAACATGTATGGATTTTCTACTAGCAACTTCTACAACTAGAGCATTATCAAGTTTATTTACAGGCAGTGCTAGTCTTCCATAACATTTATGTGATATAAAGGAGTAATTAGCTCCAGAGTCAAACAGTATATTGGCTGGCAATCCTCTTACAAGAAAGGTACCTGAAGTGACATCTTCTTCATCCCTTACTGATGGGTTTTGGTCATAAGACATCCTATGTGCTCATACAAACCCTAATGCTTGGATCTAGGTTTCTCTATTGTACATGCTTTGAATCCAAGACTATAAACCCTAATTCTAGCATACAAGTAATCATATTAGATATTAGAATAAGTTTATAATGTTACCTTGATTGTTATGTAGCAATAACAATCCCAATTCCTCCTTGAATTGACTTTGGAAGGCTTAGAGTCACAAGTGTCACTCCTCTAATGGTTCACAAACACCATAAGCAAGAGGATGAAGAGGAGAGAGGTTAGAGGCTGCCCAAAAACGTGTGAAACCCTAGAAGGTTGCTTGTCCATGTTTTTGAGGCATAAGGGGTCTTTATATAGTGAGGCTATTAGGGTTATCTAACAAGGAAACCCTAATTTGGTTGCTTAAGCCCTAAGCAACCCATGGAGCCCTTTTCTTAAAGCCTTGGACGATTTCATATGGGCTTCCCCCATAGAATTCGTCCACCTTACAATAAAAGGCAATCCATGGCCCTAATTGCAATTATCTTATAATTACAATTCCAGTCCTTTAAGTTTAATTAATCTCTTTTAGTCACAAAACTAATTACCAATTAATTATTGACTAATATTAATTAAACAATATGATTTCTCCTTTAATATATTATTCCCATAATATATTAATAAATCATATTTAATCCTTTCTCTCCATAATTCATCCTATCAAGTTGCTTTGGTGAAGGCAACCCAAAAGGACCATGCACCATCGGGTCAAGTACATACCAAAATAGTTATGGAATTAGACACTAATCCAACAGTCTCCCACTTGGATAAGTCTAACAACTATTCTGCGTATGACTTCAGATCCCGATCTGCAATCGTAACTTTCCAAAGCCGCTGTCAACTCTGATCCTATCAGATATGCGTGTCCTTAGATAAGGGATCATATATTCCTCCATTCTAGATATCATATGAGATATGATTTCAAATCATTCTCTTTGTACTATATCTCGATTTCCGATTTATGACGACTGACTAATTGAACAAATCAAATTAGCCCTAGCCCGGCCGAGCATTTACGTTTGTCATCACTAAACCATCGAGGGGCCCAAAGATATCGCTTTTATCCTACTTTGGATAAAAGGAACGAATAAACTTTGATACAATGCTCGCTTGCACTCACGCACCGAATCACACACAACAATATGTTTTATAACATCAAGTTACTAGTGCGTTTACATATTATCAATGTGCAACCGATTTGCAAGATACAACTCACACATCTCGGTTTCAAGAATATAAGATGTTATCGTCTCACCAATCACTCGTGATACAATTCATGGAGTGATCCAAGTGAGTGTGGGTCTAATCCAATGTTCAAATCATATTCATAAGCACTCATGAACGTTGCAGCAAACATTTGCTTATGTCTAATACTTTTCTAGACAATCCACACACCAATTCACGACAGTCTTCATTCATATCTACTTCCAACATATGACCGACTGTGGCCCGTTTGAATAATTTGATTATTCTTAATAAACTCAATTATTCTGGAAGTCAAAACATGCAAAGTGAAACACAAGAATAATACTAATCCCATATGGCCTCAAACCTTTGAGTATAAATAAAACGCCTTTTATTTATCACCATATTGATTACTCATTATTTGTCGTTTCGGGTAATCAACTTCTTACTTGAATTCCAACACTTGTCCCATGCTCCTAGCATGAACACAATGTTTACCTATGGTTCTTACTTTGTGAAATAGATCTCATTGAATACATTTCCAATCCTTCTCATTTCACAACTCCAAATCCGTTTTTCATAAGTCAAAGAATATCAAATTCTTGCTACTTATAGAATATGCTAGATTCTAACATTCTATGCAACTATCCTTTCGTAATGTCACTGCACCAAAGTCACAAAGACAATTGCCAATGATATTACAAAATCCTCTATCGGAGATTGTTACAATACAATTCCTTAGACGTGATGTCTCTCACTCAAAGTACATTCTTTGAACATCCTTTTGCATAGAAGTTTCTAATCTAGTCATAGATTTCTCAATATTCAATTCCCAATATGGACACATTTCCATATGTTCCATATGACAACTCATTCTTAATAGAATCTTATCTATTCGTAATGATGTCGATACGGTCCATCCAATATGGAAACATTTCCATATTTTCCAATACTATACTTCCAACTATTCACAAGCGACCAATCCTCGTCGAACTTTGGGTTGTCCTTTGATAGTTGTTTAATTGTTTTTAGTCAAAACCAATTCTAGTCCCTTTTCCCTCTAAATGCGCTCGACATTTGGAAAATTTTAGAATGGTCAAACATTAAAGCATTTGCAATCGATCCTATACCCGAAGTGTATGGGACACGACGCATAATGTTTTATTTGCTATGTTCTCAAAATTCGAATTGTGAAGAGGGATGCCGTAATCATAATCGAAATTTTAAGAACACACTATGTACCTTTGACTAAATTTTATTAACATTCCACAACCTAAGCCTTTAGATTTGAAATGAAGCATAATATTCTATCCCTTAATTATAGCAAAACAACCTTTCAACTCTTACAACTTTGCAAAGTATGACTCTTGTTTTCTATAATTAATATTGCTAACCTTGCAATACTTTCCTTAATAATCATACAATCATAACATTTATGCTCCCACTATCATGATGATTATTATAAAACATAACACTTATGCTCCCACTAGCTTCGACATGTATTCATAAACATCTTAACTTTCAGAAAACAATACTTATTGAATTTCTTAAGTTCATGTTTCTAATACTTAGTGCTTTGATAATCCTTTATCAATGCTTCTTGAACTTATACACCTTTGCCTTTGATAGTTCATATGTGTGTCTAAACAATTAAGACTAATTGCCAAACCTCACAATTCAAATTATGGAAAGGGATGTCGTAACCATAGTCGAATTTGAGAATGCAATTTTACAATCACTATCTTCTTAAAATCTCTCTTAGTGAAAGCATTTCTTCACAATCATTTTCATGAAGGAGGAAATCTTATGACACTTAGATTTAAACGGTGTATGTGTTCCTATCCATGTGAATTTGTCAAAACCAAAGTTTACGGCAAACTCATATGGATCGAACTTTCTTGATTTCTTGCCTTTATGGTAGCACAGCTGCCCACCATGTCTTCCAAGTAGTTAAGCAGCTCACCTTTTCTTATCAATGTACTTTCCATTGATCAAGGTCCTTGCCCTGTATGCATTCAAATGAGAACTCATATGACTCACATGCATAATTAACTCGATTGGATTGGCACAGAAACTAAATAATGTCAACACGATAGGTTGTAAACCTCAACTCGTGTGCTAGTGATGATCAATAAGGTTTATTTGATTTGTTCTTGAAACCTTTCAAGACCATTAAGACTCCCACTGACTCCTTGACATATAAGATTCTCTTGTCAAAAGATTTCTTGACAAACAAATATTCAAGAGTTAGTGTAGCTTTTATCAAAACTCTTCATAAATTGGTCCTAGTTGGTCTTTGTCTTATCCAAGACATCACAACTTACCACATTTAATGAATGTTTTATAAACCTTCTTAATACCTTTCACTCAATGTCACAATCTTAACTTTAAGACTTGTTATTGGAACGAAGTATGATTGACTTATTGATTTAACCATTTCTTCAATTCTTGATACCTCTTCTTAGACATACAATTGTACTAAGACTCACTTAGAGGATCAATTGAGATATGGTTCTTAATCATTAAGACCTATCATAAAGCATAAAAGGTACTCTCCCATCTTCTTAGAATGGAGAAACTTTTATCTTTCTGCCTACTTGATTCTTCTTATTCGTTCTGCCATTGATCTAAACCCTTTAATTAATTCAAAATTACACTTAATCTTGTAAGTATAATCATATTTACTAAACCTTTAGTAAATCATGACGAATATCATTGTTACTCTTATGGTGGACTTGGTCAACACGCAACATTGTGTGCTCGATCTCTTAGTCCTTCACTTGACACTTTGTCAATGAATTTGTCTAATTTCCAAATATGAGATTTCTCATTCATCGTGCAACCAAGTTGCATGATTCCAAATTTCTGTCCAATTGAAACTTTGGGCGATGAGAAACTCTCCCTATTTGGTAAATTCTTAACTTTCCATAAATAACAATATAAGAACCAAATCCATTATTGCTAATAATAGAAACATTTTAACATCAATTTTTCATACACGCCATTGTGAGGATAAATAAATAAAATTTAAAATTTAAATTTATTTTATTGCGGAAAAATTTGTCCTTACAATGCAACTCATTGAAAAACTTATGCTAATACATCTTTCTTAGCAATCTAATTCTAACTCTAAGTAGTAGCTCAAGAATCTAATCTTCGAGAAACGCGATCGAAATCCATTCCTGCACGGTTAGATTCTGCTCACTTCTTCCCTAAAGCTTCCTTTCTTTTCTTCGATCCTACAAAACATCAATTGTATTCTCATCACATTATGTTTTAAGAATCTAGAATAGAAGCTTAAAAGAGTTAGTCAATGGATTTTACCCAAAGCAAAGCCATACGTTTTGACTCTCCCATCTCTTAGATCTCTTAGGTAAATGGGGCAGCTTCGTCTCCAATGCCCTTCCTCTTGGCAATAAAAGCAAATTGACTCTTTTGGAACAGGACATGGAACTACTTCAGACATTGCCTTTCTCTTATGATCAAACTTTTCGATCATAGAATGTCTTTCGTTGCCATTGTCTATATCCATAGAGGTCTCGAAGGCAGATTCACCAATCAACTTTGCTTTTCTATTGCGCCAAATCATTGCAGATTTAGCAGCAATAAGCATATAGGTGAGAATTATAAGGGTCAGGTCGTAGTTCATCATATAGTACTCTTTCACGAACTCACTATATGAGTTGGGAAGTGACTGAAGAACCCAATCAACAGCCATTTCCTCACAGACAACGGATCCCAACATTCTTAACTTATCAATGTGTGACTTCATCCCTAGGACGTGTGCACACACGGACTTTCCTTCTTTATGTTTACTTGCCAAAAGGGCTTGAGTGATCTTGAACTTTTCAAGCCTTTGAACTTGTGGGTTAGGGAGAATAATTGGAGGAGGTAGAGGAAGTGATTTCTTGTTCCTCGATCGAATCGTGGAATATCATCTTCATGTGGAATGCTTGTTCCACGGGATTTGAGAAGACCATAGTTGTCGAAATTTGACATCTACAATACGGGAGAAAACGAATTCAAGTTAGTTGATTGATTGAGTCCTTAGTAGATCACCCAAATGAAATTCCAAGGCTAGGACCCAACACAATACGCTACAACCTAGAAAAGGGATGTCGTAATCTAGTTGCAGAATATTTGAAGGTAAGTGAATGACGATTCACTAATTTCCACCATGAAAAACGAAAAAGAAATTTAAGTTTTAAATCTATGAAAACTCCTAGATCCTTTGAGATTCATTGAACTTTCAATGGCATGTTTAAATCTCGATATGCCCCTCTTGTTTGTGACTGGGATGCCGAGGATCACAAAGCGGGTGTGAATAACCATGCAAACTTACATGGTGCACTCACATGTTACAGTCACCTATTCGATGTGCCGGTAAACCACACATGCTCCACCGAACTATGACAAACATTGAGCCACCCTTTGCTACCTTTGCTTAGACCCATTTAGTGTGCCGGTTAACCACACACGCTCCACTAACGTCTTCGCAAGGGCACAAAGTGTAATTTCATGGAATTGCATCAATTCACTTTTTCCTAAGTAACTAAGATTGAGAATTTTTGAAAAACATTTAGTTACTTTTATAATTCATTATACTTATAATGGAAGGTTTCGTCCTATCCTACCCGTTCGGCTAACGACCCTCCACTAGTCAAGAGTGCGGTGGGTAAGAGTGGATACCCATTCAATCGCCATTTTATAGGCAATTTCCTTAAACACCCCTTATAGACCAGCTTCGTGAATGAGGCCTACTAACGGTAAGACTGACTTTTACTCATACATATATATATATATATGTAATGTTAGACCTTTAATGTTATATATAGTATAGGGTGTATTTTTATACTTTTAAAATACTAGGTGGTCTAATTTAACAATTATACTTTTAATTCAATTAAATTGTAGACCTAAACTTTTATGGATTTATTAAACTTCTTTTAATTATACACCTTAATTAATTAATAAAACCATAAGGGTGTGATTTGAACTTTTTCAAAACTATGCTAGGGTTTTAGAATTTAACATTCCTAATTAAACTTTTAATCAACTTTTAAATTCCAAAACTTGAGGGCAAGTTTTGAAACATTTCAACACATTAGGGTTTAGAATTTAAATATGCATCAAAATTAAACTATTTAATCAAAATTTAAATTCCAAAACTCGAGGGCAAGTTTTGAAACCTTTTTTCAAAACATTAGGGTTTCAACTATTTAAATTTCAAAACAACAAAACTTTTGGGGTTCAAATTTAAACTATAAAACCTAAAGGGCCAAATATGAAACTTTTCAAAACAACAAGGATCAAATAACAAATAATTCAAATTAACATTTAATCACATAATTATCCATATTTGATGATTTCTTTAATGATTTCTTGTAAAACAATTTATCAATTTACTCAAAATAATTAATCAATTATCTTATAAGGAAACAATTATCTTATTAATTGATAAATATCTTCAATTAGATCAAAATTATAGTCAAATATATCATATAATCGGATTAATAATGATCTAACATGATAAGGTAACTATCCATAAGCAAAAACAGCAAGAAATCCCGAAGTACCCTCCTTCTGACGAGTTGACTCGTCGAGTCAGCCTTGGACTCGTCGAGTCACCTTGGACTCGGCGAGTTCAGCCATGGACTCGGCGAGTCCAGCCTCCAGAATGAAAAAAATCGAATTTTTCAATTACAGCAAGCATCAATACAATAGAAACCAATCAAAGCTCTGATACCTTTGATGGGTTTTGGTCATAAGACATCCTATGTGTTCATACAAACCCTAATGCTTGGATCTAGGTTTCTCTATTGTACATGCTTTGAATCCAAGACTATAAACCCTAATTCTAGCATACAAGTAATCATATTAGATATTAGAATAAGTTTATAATGTTACCTTGATTGTTATGTAGCAATAACAATCCCAATTCCTCCTTGAATTGACTTTGGAAGGCTTAGAGTCACAAGTGTCACTCCTCTAATGGTTCACAAACACCATAAGCAAGAGGATGAAGAGGAGAGAGGTTAGAGGCTGCCCAAAAACGTGTGAAACCCTAGAAGGTTGCTTGTCCACGTTTTTGAGGCATAAGGGGTCTTTATATAGTGAGGCTATTAGGGTTATCTAACAAGGAAACCCTAATTTGGTTGCTTAAGCCCTAAGCAACCCATGGAGCCCTTTTCTTAAAGCCTTGGACGATTTCATATGGGCTTCCCCCATAGAATTCGTCCACCTTATAATAAAAGGCAATCCATGGCCCTAATTGCAATTATCTTATAATTACAATTCCAGTCCCTTAAGTTTAATTAATCTATTTTAGTCACAAAACTAATTACCAATTAATTATTGACTAATATTAATTAAACAATATGATTTCTCCTTTAATATATTATTCCCATAATATATTAATAAATCATATTTAATCCTTTCTCTCCATAATTCATCCTATCAAGTTGCTTTGGTGAAGGCAACCCAAAAGGACCATGCACCATCGGGTCAAGTACATACCAAAATAGTTATGGACTTAGACACTAATCCAACACTTACTGCTTCCAGGGTCATCTAGAAAGCTCTTTCCTTTGGCCTTGGTGGAGCATTAGGCCTCGCCGCCTCCTTTGTTCTTAGACAGTCCCTAGAAATGTGCCCTTCTTTATTACATCTATAACACACCCTCCTGTTGAATGTACACTCGTTGGCGTAATGCCCAGGTTTCCCGCACATGAAACAAGTCACCTCCTCGCCACATTTTCCAAAGTGTTTCTTTCTTCACTTCTCACACCATTGTGCTTCCCCTCCTCCTCATCCTCCAAACTTATTAGAACCAAATTTTGAGAACCTGCTTTTCTTGTTGGGCCTTGAAGATCCCTAAAAATTACTCTTCTTGCCAACTTCAACCTTGTTGGCAGTTCTGTCTTTGATCATTTCTTCAACAGACATAGCAGCCCAGATGGCTGCCTCAAGTGTAGGTGTCTGGCGTACCGGCACAGTGTACTCCCATGGTAGTCCCTTTGTATACTTATTGATTTTTGTTATCTCCTCAAGGACGATGCGCACAACAAACTCCATCTTATCTATGAAGGCATTGGTATACTCATCAATGGAAATATTGCCCTTTTTCAAAGTTAGAAACTGGTTCTCTAGTTCTAGCATGTTTTGGGCTGAGCAGAACTTGCATTTAAAGTGTACCAAGAATTCTACCCATGTCATCTGTAGTTGCTGATTGGGGCTTATGGTCTTTCCCAAAGTGTTCCACCAATGAACAGCCCCACCCCTAAACTGACGAACAACATAAGTGGTTTGTAGCTTGCCCTTGCAACCACATGTTAAGAAAGCTAGCTCCATTTCAGAGATCCAGTCCATAACTCCGATTGGATCTTCTTTCCCAGTAAAAGTTGATGGTTTGCAAGTCGTAATGTCTTTATACTTGCATCCGTTCCTTCAATTCCTTCATCCTGGTTATTTCTTCTAACCACTTGTGGTTCAGCTTGACTAACGGTTCTACTATAGTTTCCTTCTTCTGACTGTCCCTCATTCAATTTAGGTTGCACAACTGGTACAACAGGTTTATCCCTATTAAGGAACATTTGCCTCATCTCCTCCCTTTGTTCGACCAATATAGCCCGAATCATTACTTGGACTCCTTTCATTGTGATTGGATGGGGTGTAGCTGCTACCTTTGGTGCACTCTCGATCACTTGTCGCTCAGGCTGCAGGTTTCCATTAATGTTTCCTAATCAGCTGCGAGTTCTCACCATGTCGATCTATTCACCAAAGCAAGAGAATTAAGATCTTTATTTATGATAGACGTTTAAATCCTCCTTGTCTCTCCGAAAAGTTACATGTCAGTTCTAATATCATAGATAAACGTTTAGAAATCTAAGCACATCAAGTTTCCAGATACGGTCGGCAATAGACCATAGATCTGAGCAAATAATAGCATCATAAGGCATTTTATATAAATCATTTATCACATAAGAGCAATTTAGGCATCTTTCCTAAAATAAGCTAGTGCTTGTGTCTATATATTTCCAAAATATAGTAGACACTCATCTCACAATTATCGCTTAGCATTCTAAGTGTAAGTCTAGAAATCCTACAAATTCCTAGTTCGCTTAAATTAATGTTCTAATACCAACTGTGACATCCCCAATTTCACTTCCAGAAAAGACCAATTTGTTTATGCTTTATTTAAAAATCAGAGTATATTTTTTAAAGAATAATATTGCGGAATTTATTCCCAAAAGTATGATTATGATATTATCAAAGCATTTTCGATGAAATGTACTTTAATTATATTAAAAACGTTGGGATGTCATCGTCAATATAGTACATAAGCATAAACGGAAAATAACATAGGCCTTAGAACATCTATTATTCTATTGGCCTATAATCCATAATTATCACATCTTTTAATCACACCGGTGCTCTTGTGTCACTACCTTTAATACAAGAAACTGAATGAGTCAGGCTTGGGAGTCTGGCGAGCACATATGGTTTTCAACCTTCAATAATTAAATTCTTTATTTTTATCAAATCATTCAACCCGATTACCCGTTCCCGTTATCCTCACTTTATGTCCATAATGTATCTAATTTAAGGGGCCTAGCCTAAGGATTATCTTCGGGATTGACAATAATGATTATGGGATTCCTCAACAATATATATCAGTAAGGAAACCATGAGGGGGATGGAGTACACCTGGTGAACACCTAATTCAAAAACACCTACATGTTGCAGGTCTACCAGCGTTCCACTGGACTATCTACAATAGTCTGTGGTCGTCATCTATACTCTGTTAGATGGCTGGATCAACTTTAAACTCAAGGCCTCTCATCATTTATTTCATCTTTCATCATCTATATCATCATTCATCTACCAATCTTTACCCAACATATTTATAGGTATGAAATACATATACAGTTTAGATCAGATAAAACATGTATAAATCGTTCATCCAACATAGATATCAATAACACAGATAATAGGCATATATTGCACGTAATTTATATTAAATACTCATATCTATGTGTAAGGTGAAAGTAACTACACGCTCACTTGTTAAAGTGATGATTTAGAATTCGGACAACGCTTCGCTATCACTAAGTCTTAGTTTGTTTTTTATTGCGCGTAATTGCTAGTCTAGATTTGTCATTAACTCAAAGTATACTTCAAGATCTATCAACTAAGGAACAACCAGATATGATCATATCGGAGGTAGGGTCCGTTTGGTTATAAAATATATTGTTTGGAAATCTCACTTTAAACACCTCAGTAAATCAAATCTAGACATCATCCCCGTAAGTAGATCAATCAGTATAACGAATTGAAATCACTGATAAATCTTGTTTATAGGTTCATAATAACGAATTATGACTATAAATATAAGTTACACTAAAAATAGAAAAATGTAGCATAACTTATAGGGCTTTTACGAAAATCGGGAAATTATGCTGGCAGAACTCCGACTCTAAAAACTTCTTTTCATCGCCTTTTTGACGACTCAGAGTTTCTCTATCACACCATAAAACTAGGATAAATCGAACAAGAAAGAAAGAATAACTCCAGAGAGAGTTTAGATGAATTGAGTAAGGAAATATGAAGAATTCATCATCTATTTATAGGGGTCTGATCATAGAGTTAGCCGTAAGTTTTGTCTGTATCTTCCGCATACAAGCTCCGTTTTCTACTTTCTTTATATCCATGTATAGGTATTTCCGAGTACTACAACTTTTATATAGACTCTGTCGGCTAATTCTTATTCTTTCTCGGATTTACAAATCTGTATCGAATTCATCACGCTCAAAGAGTAGGGACTAAGTTTCGTCCATATCTTTAAAAATACGAGCTCTATTCTCGAAGTTCTTTATATCCATGTTATTGTATTTACGAGTTCCAAAACTTTCTTTTAGACTCCATTGTCTAGTTCTCATTCTATCTTAGATTTACAAATCTGTATCGAATTCGCCGCGCTCGAAGAGTAAGGACCAAGTTCTGTCAATATCTTTCGCATACGAGCTCCGTTTTCGACTGTCTTTTTATCGCTGAACTCCTATTAATGAGAACTTCAATTCTTGTTTAGATACTTTTGTCTAAAATTCGACCGATCTAAAATTTGATTTCTGAGCTGTACACTGGTACGCTGAATCTTAGAAAAATCATAACTTTCTTAATGAAGTCAGATTTTGACGTTCTCTATATTCACGCTCTCAGTTTAACGTCTACTATGACTTTCATTTAGATCTCTATGCTTAAAAAGTGTTTTGTCAAAAATTTACTTTTTACGATACGCGGTGTCGTGCCGGTTTAATCGCGAAACTTTTGACATGTCATAACTTCTTCGTTATAAGTCGGATTTTAGTGTTCCTTATACCTCTAGAATCCTTGTTATGACTACTTCAACCATTTTCAACGATATTGGGTCTGATTATTATATTATTTTATACGAGTATTTTATTCATATTTTATTATAACATTATAGGCATGTATATTGCATATAATTTACACATAAATCACATAATAGTCAAATAATTCTTCTTTATTATATCAAATAGGTTACAACTGTTGACCCTAACTATTACATTATCATAATAATGCTTAGCCAGAAACGTGGGCGTTACCGGATCTCCAATCGATGTAAGCATTTCTTTATATCAAAAGGACTCATTTATCTGCAAATTGAAGACCACCAATTGTAAAGAAAAAAATGAGTTTTTTCATATGTATTATATGGGGTGCTTAATTTCATTGAGACATTTTAATCTACTTGTCAATTGTCATTATCAAAAGTTTATATTTCAAGGATCATCTGTTTCTTTGATGTTTTCTCTACTTTAGGCTTATCTAATTTATCATGATGTTTTAAAATTAAATGTGCAGAATATTAAATTTGTATCTATTTTAAGATATAAGAGAAGGCTCAAATTATAAACGATACAAACTAGAGATAAAGGGTAAATTTATATAAATGTGAGTTGCACCAAGTGTAAACAGAAAATATTAAATTGATATAAATGTGAGTTATTTATGAATTACATATTATGTATTTTTTTAATTTTTCTTTTTTCAATGCATAACTGCATATTTTCATATGGTATGTTACTAGTATTTATTTTTGTAAATTTAAAGCACCCGTAAATTTTTATTTGTAAATTGTCATTTTGTTTGTCGAAAAGTTTCAATTATCTCGTACTGGTGGTTGATCTTCTTCATTTATCTCGTACATGTAAACTATATTTTGTTAGAGTTACTAAAATTGCAATATTATTTTTCGTATAAAACACTCTCACAGAATGTTATTCGTATATAAGTCGATTTCATGACAGTTATTCTCACAGCATGCCATTCTTGTAAGAATGCTCGGAATGAAGTCAACTTTAGACCATTGAAGAAGATCATGTGTATTCATTCAAGAATTGTATATTCAAGAATGCTATGCTCTTAAGAATTTTATTTATTTTTTTATGACCATCTATTAGAATATGTATAATTATATTAAAATGTGTAAGACTAATATGCTGTAAAAATATGTATAAATCTATATTTGCATTTCAATGTTTGAATATATAAAGATCATGTTATTTTTCAACTGAAGGTTCAAAAATGTTGTTTTTCTACAAGAAGTTCCTTCAATCAAAATATGTACTATATCAAAATAAATATTCTGGCATTTTCATAGAATATCATTCTAACATAATTGCATTCTAAAAAAATAGAATCGGGTAAAATTAAAAATTATGTTAGAATTAAAAATGAATTAATTAAAAAAATCACAATTCAAAATTAAAATAATCAATATCCCTTAAAATTCGAAAATTTCATTAATTAAACACATGTTTCCTAATTTGAAGATAAGTTAAATGTACAATTTTACCATTCTTTTAATTAAATGGTATATATTCTGTTTTATTTAATATAATAATATAGGTAAATCACTTTGAAACGTCCCAAAAATAAGACCCAAAAATTTCATTTTTAATTTATAAAAACAATAATCCAAACATTGTCATCTAACCCCAAAAAGATTTTAGTATTTTAATACATCAAATATATTAGAGTAATTCTTAAAATGCGTAAAAAGGTGGTGTGTGCTCTGCAATCATCCCAGACTCTTCCCTTTTCGATCCGGAAGTACATGAAACATAAACTGAAAACCGTAAGCACAAATCTTAGTGTGTTCCTTAAGATACCGTATACCCTACGTAAAAAAATCACATAACAGGCCCCACCCAATGGGTGTATCACGCCCTGCCCACACTCATATAATGCCCCCCCTGAGTAGGCCCCGCCTAAACTCGCATATCGGGCCCCGCCCACTGAGTATAACGGGCCCCGTCAAAACTCGCATAATGGGCCCCACCCAACATACAAATCATATAAGAATATACACATACAAGAGTCACACAGACATCTAGTATCCTAGCATAACTGATCATGAGTCAGTATTGGTGCCTTAGACCCCCTAAACATGGTGCGGAAACTCACCTCGCACTGCTGAATCTTACATAAAAGTCTCTAGCTGCTGAACCGCTAAAATCTCCATGCTATCAATCACAAAATAACTTCCAATTAATAACTGAATCCTGACTCACACTAACAGTCTAAACTAGGGTAGAAGACCTTTTTACCCCTTTCCTTAACTCGACTCAAGGACAAGGCCCAATTTCCAAAATAATCACTCAAGGCCCAAATATGGCCCCAAATTGGGCTCAAACCCCTTCATGGATTTCAACTAAAAGTCCACTAAATATCATTAGCCCAAATCATAATCCTAAGGCCCAACATGGTCCAAAATCTACGGTCCAAACCCCAACCACGGGTTCTCACATCGTGATCAGACCTTGGTCACGTCATGAGGACTATCTCAACTCAGAACCGACTCAGCAAGTCAACTCAACTTATCCAAAAATATTCCAGTCCCCATCACGCCGCGACCCAACCTTGTGTCACGTTGTGACCTAAACCAAACAAAATAGATAGGGTGGCCAACTTCCTCACGACGTGACGGTCCTAAACCTCACGTTGTGAGATCTAAACAGACCAACTTAAAACATTAAGCTCTTAATCCTTACATCCATGACTTGGGACTTTCCAGGGGCTCTTCCTTTACCTAAAAGAAGAAAAAAATTGAGGCTTTTCATTCATGCATGTTCAATGCATGAATCAAGCTCTTACTAGACCCAAAGTGGAGAAAATGAGATCTAGACTCAAACGTGGATTCCCAAACTACAGCAAAACTCAGATCCAACGACTATGTTCAAGAGAATAAGTCAATAATCTATAAAGTTGCCAAATTTATGGACCCCATGCAAGCAACCCAGTCAAACATGCAAACAGGTGGTTATAACTTAAATCTAGAATGAAATAGGTAGAAAGGTCCAAGCTTGATGACTTACAACGGTCTAAAAGCTCCAAGAGATTTCAAGGTGGAAGCCAAAATGCCAAAAGGCTGCTCAACCGTGGTCTTTTTCCACTTCAAGTAGCTAAAAAACCACCAAGGAATGCTTCAAAGATCTCAAAAATGCTTAAAAGCTTCAAGAGGGTCGAGACTAGGGTTTTCAGAGGCTTAGAGGGTAAGAAAGGCTGAGGATGGATAACCATAGCCTCTCATTCACTTAAATACACGAAAATTAGGCTTTTGGGTCATTAGTCCT
Source organism: Lactuca serriola (assembly GCF_051521515.1). Taxonomy (NCBI): domain Eukaryota; kingdom Viridiplantae; phylum Streptophyta; class Magnoliopsida; order Asterales; family Asteraceae; genus Lactuca; species Lactuca serriola. The sequence continues at coordinate 264,347,582 of NC_136412.1, read as the reverse complement.
TCCTCATGTCGTGAGGCCTTTTGCCTCACATCGTGAGTTTCCAGAAACGCATGTCAACATGTCAATGGTCGATCACGACGTGATCCCTAAGACCTCACATCCTGAAGACCCTCGTCATACAAATGAAAGAATGAATTTAGTACCTTAGGGTTCCATGTGTTACACACTTTCTTAAAATAACTAAAACCATTGGTCCACATTCATCCATACATCCACACAATAATTAGTTATAACATAATCACCTAAGCTGATACATACATACGTATATATATATATATATATATATATATATATATATATATATATATATATATGCGATTTTAATGTTTAGAAAGTAAAAAAAAAGATTAGATATCTCAAAGTATTTTATTTCTATGTATTCTATTGATTCTTTAGTGTTTTTAGGGTTCATGTATTCTCCATTGAACCCTCTCTCTCTCTCTATATATATATATATATATATATATATATATATATATATATATATATATATATATATAGAGAGAGAGAGAGAGAGAGATAGAGAGAGAGTATGATAGGTTTAAGTATTCTAACTAATTATTGTGTGGATATAGGAATGATTGTGGGCCAATCATTCCAAAAGGGTACTTGTGTAAAGTTACATTTTAATTAATATTTTTAATTTAATCAATTTAATCTTACATATAGTTAATTAGGATAAAAAATAACTTCCATACCTAATTCCCTTTAATTATGCTAAAACAACTGACTCGTTAAAACCTATTTGTTTGGCCTTTTATCTGACCAGCCGCACAAACACACACAAACCTCATAATGAAGTCGATCTTCTCCATCCTAACAGAGATAACTAATTCTTCCATATCCATCTTCGCCACCAGTTTACTTCCTCTTCGTCTATGTCGTTGATATTCCTTCACCTAATACCACCAACACCTACCTCTAGTACCACCCTCCACCAATGCCGACCACCTCTAGCGCCCCCTTGGTCGACTCTTTCTCTTTGTCGACTCTATCTCTTAGACGACAGTAGCCTCCGCTTCTATATCAGAATGGCCCCACGCCTCCACTCCTCCTGATTCCATTTTTTAGCCACTACCCCTCAGCGACGCCAACTTTTTTTGCCCTATTAGTCGAGATATCCGTGGAATCATACATATTCACGTTCTTCTTTAAAAGCAGGTACTAGATTATCCATCCATTTATAAATTATATTAAATTTGTTTTTTAAGGATTTTCAATTGTCAATATTGTAATGGTGTTTGGATTCTTGTAGTTAGATTCTCTACTCCATCAATCTGGAGCTATTATCTTCAGAGGATTTCATGTCTCCTCTACATGTATGTGTGTTTATGCTTTAGTCTTGTCGTTGATTGTAATTTTGATGCAGGTATTGAGGAGTAATTTTTTGTCAAGAAATTCTATAAAAGCGTTCATCATTCGCTCATGGATTACTTCTCTCCTGGATGTGAATCGAACTTCATGGTGGTCGTATGTTTCACACGTATCTTTTTTATTTTAATTGTAATATCCCGGATTCAAATTCTGTTTCTCCAATTGAACTTTCTTGATTCTTAACTTTCAGTTACTTTAACTTATGAAACAAAATATTTTTCTACTTAATTCATCTATATCATAGTTAGATCAACTTGATTTGTTACAGGCTCAAATATTTCCTTCTAAATTGTTCTTCTTCTGCGAGATAGAAACAAGTAATGGAGGATAAAATTTTATAACTCTAAGTCAAGTCATATACGAGAAGTCGAAACAAAACACCTAAGTTCGTTCAAGAAATGGAACAAAAAGGGTTGATTTACACACGAGTTCTAGGAGAAGAGTCTGATCCATATCACCATTTGGCAAGGTCATCTTCTTCATGATAATAGTGACTCGTGAGACTGGGTTTCAATTTTGCTAGAATTGAATCATAAAATTAAATTATGTCGGAATCTAATCTTGGAATCCAATTCATCTCAAAAGGGTAAATTACTTTCATAAAAAAAATCAAGTCTTTTTATGCATTTTTAGAGATTGATGATTCAAAGTAAATAATGTAGGGTGCTTATCTTTTAGGAAGCAAGAAGTCCAGCCCCACCTCGTTAGTTCAAGATCCAAAGTCAAAGGAAATAAATTCCCTTCTAGGAAGCAATAAGTTCAAGTAACAAATAGCAATGTCATTTAAACTTTTAGATTCTGTCAGAATTGAATCTTGAATTTGAATTATGTCGGAATGGAATCTCAAATTCCGATTTTATCAGAATGGAATCTCGATATTTCCTCTATGATTTGTGCATTTTCCAAAATTCTTGGTAATGAGTTTTGGTGCAATTCACAAGTCTACAGATTTGTACAAAGGACTTTAGTTTTTTTTCTTTTTCATTTGGTAATGAATTATTGTTTGAGAATGGATTGAAGAAGGAATCAATGATTGACCATACAAGAGAAAGACTTGGTATTTAGTTCAATAACAAGTTACATTGAAGAAGATGAAGTGTAAACAAGTAGATTATTTGGACCATTGAAGAATATTAAGTGTATTTGTTGAATAATTTTATATTTGAGAATGTCATTCTTAAGAATTTTATTCATTTTGATGATATTTTGTTAGAATATGTACAATTACATTAAAATGTATCAGTCTGTAAGAATATTTATGAATTTGTATTTAAGTTCGGATGTGTATAAATATATTAGAATGTTGTGATTATTCGACTTCAGGTTCAATAATTATATTATTCATCTTCAATATTATAATAGAATAACATTCTAACAAAATAATATCATAGAACATCATTCTAATAGAATAACATTCCGAGAGAATTAAAATTGAATTAATTAAAAAAATCAGAATTCAAAATCAAGATAATAAAAATCTCTTAAAATCCGAAAATGTCCTTTTTAAATTTGTGTTTCCTAAGTTGAAAGTCATGAAAATGTACATTTTTACCTTTCTTTTAATTAAATAACATTATTCTATTTTTTAATTTAATAATATGGATAAATGTCTTTCTTAAAATAACTAAAATGATTGGTCCACAATCATTCCTACCTCCAAACAATAATTGGTTAGAATATAATAATCTAAGCCTTAATATATATATATATATATATATATATATATATATATATATATATATATATATATATATAATGAGAAGAGTAGTACTGAGTATAATAATAAGTTAGTATACAATAATTAGTTGGCTTCAAATAAAAAGTAAATTTATTATGAGAAGAGAAATAATGAAATATATACAATCATTTTTATTTTTTTGATTTAATCAATTAAACAAAATAAAATAATTAAGTAACCGTCCATAATTAATACATATTTGTATATTAGTCATAATGTTAATCATGATTTATGGAAACTACTATGTTCAATAATATTATAATAATGCAAATGGTTTAATTATTCGGATTTTAATACTTTTTTAAACAGAATTCAATAGTCTTCAATAGTTGAATATACATGGAGAATACACAGGTTGATTATACATGGAGAATGTCATACACAAGTTGAATATTCATGGATAATTTGATACACAAGTTAGATATATATGGATAATTTGGTTAGAAACAAAGCAGATCTAGAACCACCGGTCTACTACCCTCGGTTCTTGATTTTCCATATTTATAATCGCATATCGTAAACGAGATCGTTGGCAGGGAACCATAGATCGCAAACGAGATCGGTGCCCGGAAACCACATATCTGGAAACATGACTTTTCATCAAAGCTTTTCACAAGAGAAGGTAACAGTTACAATAGAGGGATGTGGTTCACTTTGGTGGTTTAGAGTGTCAGTTTAAATGGTTTAATAAGAATGAAGGCCGAGGGTAGTTATGCATGAACATGAGAGAAGAAGGGATTTTCTAAATGTAACTATGATGGTTTGGTGGTTTTGATGGTTCCTGTGGCGGCGTCTAATGGTTCTGGCGACGGTGTATGTGGTTATGCTGGTGACGCTTATCAAACTTCCAACGAGATTAGAAAATAGAGAGAAATAATGTGGTATAAGGTTTTTATAAATGATAGACTATGTGGGGGTGGGGAATATTTTATTTTATTTTTCTAATTTACAAATTATAAATTCATAATAAATAAATTACACAAAAAATAAATAAGGGGTATGGTTTCATGTCTTTGAGGGGCGGAAAATAAAATAAAAAAAACATTCTTTGAGGATGATGAGAGTACAAACAAAGGTTATGGACTCTAACACCTAAGTTTACCCAAATCACATGGATGATTTCACTAATTACTCTAAATAAAAAATGTGATATATTCATGTAGGTTCTCTATGTTTTAATATAAGTATTTGTTTTTACATTGATATATATATATATATATATATATATATATATATATATATATATATATATATATATATATATATATATATATATATCATTTTTGCCAAATGTTAACTTCTCCTTTAATTTGATACATGTCATTTTCTGTAAATTTTAGAATTTTTTTCACTTGTTATTATGCTTTTTTGCTTTTTATTCAAATGTCACCTACTAAATGCCACCTCATATTGATTAATTTTATTAATATATTAATTAATATAGATAGTAACCATCCATTTGTGAATTCTGATATTTTATGTTTGGAACAAAACAAAAAAATATTCTTTAAAATACATATTTAAATTGTAATAAAAGAAAATATTGTCAATTTTGAAAAAAAAAACTATTATATAAAGGAGTTAAATTCCTAAAGTTGAAAAATAATTTTTTAATTCTTGAGCTTTGAATCGAAACTTGCAAGTTACAATCATGAAATCAAACCTCTTTAATGATACTTTGTAAACGAAACCTTTTAGGTTTTTTTATGATCTTTTTTTAACACAATGACTCTCTCTCACTCTCTCTCTATCTCTCTCTCTCTCTCTCTCTCTCTCTCTATATATATATATATATATATATATATATATATATATATATATAGACAAAGTTGAAGAACCCGTTACTCGGTACCTGTTCGGCCGACTACCGAGTAGCGAGTACTCGAGAGTACACGAGAGTATTCAGATTTGATAATTCATGTAGAAATATTTTTAGGGAAATTATAAATGTCAAAATCATAAGTTAAAATCATAAGTTGATTGAAATATATAACAAAACTAGATGCATGTGTACATAAAAAAATTGAAAAACACATAATGGTCTCACTTCATGAATAATTACTGAAAATTTAAGATATATATATTTAGTAATAATCACATGTGTCTGTGTTAAATAATAAATCATTAAATATATTATACATATTAATCACCGAGTTGACCGAGTTTGACAACATTGCTTAGTTCAATAAGGGGTCGATCGAGGAGTACTCGGGATTCTGTAACTCGCCTCGGGAAAGGGCCGAGTAGTGAGTACTCGGAGGAGTAATCGGCAACTCGACGAGTTTTACAAATCTGTGTGTGTGTGTGTGTATATATATATATATATATATATATATATATATATATATATATATATATATATATAAACATTACACATTTTGACATTAACTCGTTTATGTATGGACTTTTCAGATGACTTTTTATTCCATCAATGTGATTTATTAAAATTAGTTTATCGAGCTTTCCCTCAATATCTAAGTTGTTGCTGAATTTTTTGAAAAAGTCTTGGTATGTATGTTGATCTTAGAAGGCTTTTAGCTATGTTTATGGCTCATGATGGGGTGTTGATGGATTTTGAAAAACTCATGGGTCTTGGTGGTTACTTATTTTTCATATTTATTCATGCGTAAGTATTTTCTTGGGGATAGGCTATTGTACCATTAGGCGTTAGCATTGTGGCTTGACTTCATCGTAAATTTCGTCAACAAGTGGTTGAGTTCCATGAGTTTTAGAAGCACGAATTTGTCCCATTTTGTTGCATTGTGTGGAAGGGAATAATGGTCATTATGATTAAGTAATGACTTTTGAATATGAATTACTTTTTATATATTAAATTACTTACAAATTCATCATTTCTTTTGTATTTGTTTCAAAGTTTACTTTAAAAATACTTTATGTTTACACCTTGATATTTGACTTTTTTAGTCAATGCGTGTAGTAAACGGCTCTCTCACCTAGTGTGTGTGTGTGTGTATGTGTGTGTATATATATATATATATATATATATATATATATATATATATAAGACGCTACTTGGCAGACTAGAAGGAGTCTCGCGATCAAGCCGTACCTACACAATGAATGAAGCTGTGGAATTCGGTGAATTTTTTACAATTTGAGAAAGCTCTATCTCAATAGAAACTATATAGACGCGTAGACAAAGCTATTCCCTGAGAATGACTAAGTAAATAGGTTATTTGGTAATACGAATACGTTCGAATTCACATAACTATTTTCATTATCACACATTCTCACTAATTAAATCGTCTAAAATGGTATTATAGACTTTTTTTTGTATGATTTTCATTTTATCAAAATGTGCTATTGATAATCGTATTCTGTAAGAATGAAAATTCATGAAAAACAATGCATGTAAAGATAAAATTAAAAAGAATTAGTGAGAATGCATGATTATGACGATAGTTATGTGAGGTTGAACATATTCACATTACCAACCAACCTATTCACTTAGTCATTCTCATAGAATAACATTATCTACACAATAGATGTCATCCACATTTTAACCTAGTCCTGTCAATGTGAAAAAAAATACTTATATAAGACTAGGTTCAAATGTGGATTGACATCTATTTTGTGGACGTATGGACAATCATATTCCCTAAGAATGACAAAGTAAATAGATTATTTGGTAATATGAATACGTTCGACTTCACATAACTACTTTCATTATCACACGTTCTCACTAATTAAATCGTTTAAAATGGTATTATATATATATATATATATATATATATATATATATATATATATATATATATATGATTCAGATCTCGTAGAAACCCCAAAAATGATAAAAACCACAAGGACGATTAGTATCCATTCATTTTCATTAAGGGCAATTCCATCCACATTGAAATTTTTGGGTTAGGACAAGCTAGGGGAAAATAAAAAAGGTTGGGAAAGCTTAAGGTGAAAGCATCACCATCTTCTCAATGTAACATCGCATTTTGATACAGCTCCAAACCAAAACTAATCATTGAACAAATTGATTTCTTCCTTCAATTACTCATACAATCTTTAATTTCATACACGGTTAGGTCAGTTTCAATGAAATAATGTAAGAATAGGTTGCTTGTTTTTCACATAATTGGTTCTGTTAAAACTTTTTAAATTTCATTAACAAAAACAATTCATTTTTGGTGGTTTTATTTCTAATCACACTGATTAAAATTGTAAATCAATATGAACTAACATAAATTCTTATTCAAAACGATATTTAGATAACGATATTCATGCCTACCTTCTTTTCAGTTTAAAGTTAAAACAACAAGTTTTCAAAAAGCAATTTGTGTAAATTCATATGAATTAGATTATGTATTAAGGTAAATTATTGTTATTGAAACTATTTCTAAGTGTTATATTTAATTTGAAGTCTAACTTTGATGAAGCATTTAAGGTGTTTGTTAAAATATCTCTAATAAGTTAAATGCACATAAAGTGTTTGAAATGATTTTCTATAATTCTATTATACCTTGTGCAAACAAATTGTTTATATTTATGTTATCTGAGTCGAAAGTGAGTGTAACATCCCAAAAATCAGGGTAAATTTTTCATTTTTAAAATTCAACTAAAAGCAAGAATCGTTTACAAAAATTGTTACTAAAATTATTAATCTCATATTAGAGTGTCACAAAATCAAATATCATGAAATCAAAAGGATATGCATGATCACGCCTTTGCTTTCCCACGATCATCTGAAGTACCTAAAAATGTAAGCCAAAACATAATGACTTCCCCCAAAATACCACACACAACCAAACAAATATACAATTATGCATACTAGGTTCAATCAGTCATCAGACTAGAATACCCTCGGGATGGCTTACCCCTGACCCAATCAGTCATCGGACTGGAATGCGAATATGCAACGGATCCAATCAGTCATCAAACTGGTATACGCTTGGGGTGCACAACCATCGGGCTAGCTTACTCCCGGTATGTTGGCTCACGCACATAGACTTAAACTTAATCTACAGGTCGAAAATACCCAAAATACCTCTAGCTCAAACTTGTTCAAAGTCAACGGTAAAACAAATCAAAGTCAATGTCAACTACAGCAGGTCGCCTCGTCGTGACCATCCTTGGCCATGTCGTGGCCACTAAATGACAACCAAACGGGCCTTGACCCAGTCCCCAAGTCGTGGCAACCTGAGCCACACCATGGGGACTGGTATGGGCAGCTTAAACCATTAATTCGCTTTTCTTTCCAGCTTGAAGGGCTCCAAAACTCAAATCTAGTCCTTTATAAGGTCTAAGTTGATAAAGTGTCCAACTTTATCCCTTGAGACCCTCCAAGAGACAGACATCTCTCTTTTACGCCTAAACAAGGAAAATATAACTTGACTTAACCCATTAAGCACTTTTTGTCTTGAAGGCTTACTAGATCCTCATTTTAGAACGTTTCTAGCACCTTATAATCACATAAAAATCCTTACTTTCCGGAAATGCATGTCTTGGACTCTTATTAGCTCAAAATAGAGAAAAAGGGGCCAAGATCTCATGAAAGAGTTCAAAAATTTATAAAAATCCAGATCCAACACTATTAACTATAATGGGACTCTCGAGATTCTTAAAGTTGGCAGCTTTATGAAATCCCAACACTCCAGTATGTCCCAACATGAAGAATAAGGCATAGAAACCTAGATCTATGCACCATAAACCAAAAAGCTTGGAACTTAGGGACTTAAAAGAGTCTAGAAGATGCACAACAAGATAATGAGAAGATTTTCTTGATAAATCCAACACTAGGGTCACCTTCTTCATATTCTAATCCCCAAAATCAACACAAAAAGCTTAGAGAGCAAAAATGGAGGTTAGGTGTAACACTTGTACCATGGTATGTACCTTATGGCCGTTTTATTTTTGGAATTGTGAATTTTAGTCTCTAAAGTAGTATGCGGGGTGTACCACTTCGTATGCTTAACGTACTAGTTGTAAAGCTAGTACGCGAGGCAAACCACTTGGTAGCTTACTGAGTTGATGGTAAGACGGGACCCATGTCACATACGTTGGGTGTACGTGGACTTTAATGAAACCCTAGTTAGGGGTTTTGCACCCCATATAAACATCCTTATTCATTCTGGTTGGCCTCCTTACCAGCCTCTAAATCCCCGAAACCCTAGATACAAGTCTTAACCTCCATTGTTGAGTGTTTGAGCCCTTGGAGAGAATTTGGTGTTCATTTTGTGCATTTTGAAGGATTTAGAGAAACTTGAAGTTGCTTAGCTTGGAGAGAAGGTCTTGGATCCAGAATCACCACCCTTTTTTGCAAAGATTTTGAGGTATCAAGATCTTATCTTGACTTCTAGTTGTTTAAATCTCTTTTTGGGATGTTGTGTCATGCTTTTGGCCATTTTGGGTAGATTGTTGAGTTAAGACATCCTAAGGACTTATCCTTTCAGATCTAGGTTTATCATGGGCTCCTTAAGCATAAAGGTGCCCGCTTTATGGATTTAAGGGCCTCATGCATGAATTAAGTCACTTATTAAGTCCTTGTTGGGCTTAATAGCTTCATTTATCCATGCATGGACTTAAAGTTAGCATCTTCACTTGGTAATCCAGCTCAAGGAAGTCAGATCTACCTTCTAGAGTGAAGTCTTAGTGGGTTAAGAGGTGAAATTATAAAGTAGCTAAAACTAGAAGACTACATTGGGCGTACAAGCCTGTACGCATAGCTTACAAGCCCGTGAGCCAGTACGCTTAACGTACAAGCTGAGTATGCCCCGCATACTCAGTCAAGTGACTTTGCGATTTTGGGCTTTGAGTTTGGGCCATGTTTTGGGCTTAGAAGGTTGTGTTTAGTTAGGCCATCTGAATTTGGGAAGTATTGGGCCATGAACATTATTGGGCCATAGGTTAAGGCCCATGAGAAGGGATTAGGCCCAATTGGAAATTGGGCCATAATTGGGCCTTGGTGGATTATTTGACTTTTTGCCCTTTTAGATTGTAAGATTGGGTCTTAGTTATGGACCAATCTAGGTTAAGGGTAAAATGGTCTTTTTACCGAAAGTATGGATTTACGGTTATGGATTGGAATCCAAATGTTAATTGGATTTTATTTGATATTGATAGTCGGGGATTTGTCGGACTAGAAGCCAAGCCTGGGATTATTTATTTGATTTAACAGTTCGATGTGAGTTTTATCACTGGGTTTAGCGGGTCGAAGGCACCAATGTTGGCCCATCTTTATGCTATGTTAGTATGCTAGTTGTCTGCATGACTCTTTCATGTGTTATGTGCTTATATGCTTACCGGGCAGGGCCCGATGATCATTTTGTATGCTATGTATCTTTGTGATTATTGCATGTGCATGTGTTTACTTGATATATGTTATATGTATGTTGGGAGGGGCCCAATCGATTTCTGTGCGGGGCTCGATGATGCGTGCGGCCCGATGTCGGGTGGGACTCGATGCCAGACGGGGTCCGATGTCGAGCAGGGCCCAATGCAGGGGGGTGTCTGATGTAGGGCAGGGACCATTATGTGTTATTATGTATGGTATGTGGTATTTTTGGGAACTCACTAATCTTTGTGCTTACAATTTTCAGTTAATGTTTTAGGTACTTCTGGTTCCAAGGGGAAGAGCTCGGGTTGACTGCATCGCATACACCATATGGATTCCACTTTTGAGATATCAGTATGATTGTTATGATGTTGAGATACTTATTTTCATCTGAGTTGTATGGATAATGTTTTTGTAATACTGTTTTATTTTAAAAAAAATATGAAAGTTTTGGATTGTAGTTTTAGGACATTACAAGTTGGTATCATAGCCTTGGTTTGACGGATTCGGATACACTCTTGGGGTGTGTCTGAACTCAAACTGAGGATATGGTAAAGTTTTTTCAAAAAGAAATATATTTTTAAGAAAATGGTTTTTTCTAAAAGAAGACCGGGTGCGGTGCATGCAATCAGCCGAGCTTAAGTAAGTTTTCCCAAAATACCCATAAATGTTATCTGTTATGCTTTGATCTGTGAATATGTGAGTCGCATGCTAGTTAGGGCTAAGGATCTACTCTGTTTTTGTATAATAGAACGCTAGGAGAGATGCCTTTGACTGCCTATTATATGATCTTGTAGAATTGTATGCTAGTAGTAATTATTCAATGATAAGGTGGTTGATTAGGCAATGTTTGAACATGGTTACTTAATGCCTGAATGTTTCTTTCTTTGTGCTTTATAAGAGTTCTAACTAGATTTAGCTAACTAGTAAGCAAATATGCTAAGTTACATATTATGATAGCTAAATAATTTGAGAAGGCTAGGTTTTAACTCTATTGCGCAGCTCTTGTCTGAGTCCAACCGTTGTAGTGTGAGACCTCTCATTCGAAAAATTATCTAGTTTTCGTAATATGTAATTGTATTCGTGAGCTAGTTAGATGAAGTTAGTGGGAGTTCCTTCTGCAGCTGATGGAGGAGAGTGGAGTGGGGTTTGCCCAAGGAAAACCTAGGATGAGATCTAGTGCTGGGAGCCTTATCTGAGAAGGATAATTGTATAGATATAGAGTGACTTGGTGGAGTCAATATAATCCTTGAGGAAAGTACGGATAGATGTGGAAGGTATTATGAACCCATACTACTGAAAGCAGAGGATCCGTACTCGATTCAAGGAGGGCTGCGATAAAAACCAGGGAACTTGTGGAGTTAGTGATTCCTTCGATATATATATATATATATATATATATATATATATATATATATATATATATATATATATATATTGATGCGTATTCTGATGGTTTATATAGTCTTGTTTTAATATGGTTACATTGAGAGGCAGGCATGTTGGTAGTTCTGGTGCTGGTGAGGGTTCGGGCTCAGGTTTTGGAACCGGGCAGCTTGATGATCAGACGAGGGAGTTCATCTCGTCTGAGATTACACGCATTATCCTTGAGCAGACTCTTGTGATCTTTGGCACAGTCAAGGAGGGTATACTGGAGATTCTAGACGAGCAGTTAAGCGACTTTCGTGCTAAGATGGGGGCTTTGGTTGGGATGCATTCTTTGACCTTCAGGGAGTTTCGGGCATGTGGAGCTCTGGATTATCACGAGGCAAGCGACCCAATAGCAAGCAGGAGGTGGTTAGCGGATGTTGCTAATGCCTTTTGTACCAGTCGTTCTCCCGAGGGGGACAAGGTCAGACTAGCTTTCTGCTTTTTGAAGGACGGGGAACGAGACTGGTGGGAGGATGTAGGGTGTCCAGTGGATAATGAGGTGGTTGAAGTGATGTCATAGGATGATTTCTTGACCAGGTTCTGAGCAGAGTTTGCACCGGTGATTGAGGTGTAGAAATTGGTACGAGATTCTTAGGATCTCCGCCAGACTACTGAGATGGTGGATGAGATCACCGCTATGTTCAGGGAGAGGGAGCTTCTAGTTCTACAGTATGTAGCGGGCAAGGAGATGAAGAAGGCCAGGTATCATGAGATTTTGAGGAGTGACATTCGGTAGTTTGTGAGTCGATCTAGCTGTAATACGTTGGAGGATATGATAGCTCGAGCTAGGGAGAGGGAGATTGACCTGGATATAGAGGAGAAGAGGAAGCTTGAGTATGTGCTGAGTGCTGAGGGTTCGGTTAAGAGGCCCAAGGTATCTGATTCTAGACTGAGAGGCCATCGGGGTCATAGCCACTGTGTCAAGTGCAACAAGATGCACGAGGGGGTGTACAGGGTGGGTGTTATCGATGCTTCAAGTGCGGTCGGACTGGTCATATTAGTAGGGATTGTACTTCTACCACCACCACCACCCAGGTATCTGATCTGATTTGTTTTCATTGCAATCAGAGGGGACACAAGAAGGCCCATTATCCGAGCTTAGCTGCAGCAGGACCGGTATCAGCACTCGTTCTTGCAACTCTCTGGATTACTGACGACCACTAGGGCCGGGAAGGCACGCCTGTGGTGAAGAGCAAGGTTTCCAGCTAACGGAAGAGGAGGCGCGTGCAGCTCCCGATGTGATGATGGGTATGTATCTTCTCCTTATCTCTTTATTTATATTGAATTGATTGCATATGTTTATATGTTTTTATTTTAGGATCGTTCCTTATGAACGGTATTTCTGTTTTGGTATTGATCGATTCGGGGGCTACCCAATCATTTGTATAGCTTGTGTTAAGCAAGATATTTGTTGTAGCTTTGGGGGAGCTAGATTATCCTCTTGATGTTGAGATTGCTAACGGTAGGACTGTTCGGGTTGCGAGGGTTCATCCAGGGTGTACTCTTCAGTTGTTTAGTGAGCAATATTTGGTTCCCAATTTGTTGCGTGGGAACGAGGTCATTGTGGGCATGGATTGGTTGAGCCCTAATGGGGAAGCGATCAATTGTGAGTAGCAGTTAGTTTGGGTTCAAACCCCAAGTGGGGGAGAGTTGGTGATTCATGCGGAGAGACTGCAGCGTGGGGTGGTTTTGTGCTCTGCGGCGAGGGCCAGAAGCTATCTTCAGCAGGGTTGTATCGGTTATGTCGCCTATGTCATGGATACCCGTGATAAGGGTAAGGCGACCGTGGATGATGTGCCGATTGTGCGGGATTAACCATATGTATTCCCGAAGGACTTTCCTGGGGTGCCTCCGGAGAGGCAGGTTGAGTTCAGGATTGATTTGGTATTTGGTGTGGATCCGATAGCCAAAGCACCGTATCGGTTGGCTCCTCCTGAGATGCAGGAGTTGTCTACACAGCTGTTGGAGCTGTTAGACAAATATTTATTCAACCGAGCAGTTTGCCTTGGGGAGCACCGATTCTGTTTGTGAAGAAAAAGACGGCTCTCATCGTATGTATATCAACTACTGGGAGTTGAATAAGGCAGTGTTAAGGAACCGTTATCCACTCCTGAGGATTGATGATCTTTTTGACCAACTTCAGGGTGCATCTTGGTTCTCCAAGATTGATTTGTGATCAAGTGATCATTAGATGCGGATTAGGGATGAGGATGTGCAGAAGACAATTTTCCAGACTCGTTATGGTCATTATGAGTTCGTGGTGATGCCTTTTGTGCTCACCAATGCCCCAATCGTGTTCATGGATCTCATGAACCACGTGTCCAGGCCGATGCTGGATCGATCTATGATAGTATTTATTGATTATATCTTGGTTTATTCCAAGACTCAGGAGCAACACGAGGAACACATGAAGGAAGTGTTGGAGACATTGAGGAGGGAGAGACTTTTCACAAAGTTCTCCAACTGTAGGTTCTGGTTGTGCGAGGGGAAGTTTCTGGGGCACCTTGTCAACCAGGATGGCATTCTGGTCGATCCAGCCAAGGTTGAGGCCGTGATGCAGTGTTAGGTTTCGAGGTCTCCATGTAAGATTCATAGTTTTCTGGGTTTGGTGGGTTATTATTGGAGATTCATCTATGATTTCTCCAAGATAGTTGTTCCATTGACTTGAATAAAAAAGAAGACGGTCACATTTCGTTGGGGCCTAGGTAGTAGTCAGCTTTTGAGACTCTTAGATAGCAACTATGTGAGGCGTCGATTTTGACCATGCCAGAGGGTTTCGATGATTTTGTGGTTTATTGTGATGCTTTGATCTCTGGATTAGGGGAGGTGTTGATGCAAATGGGTCGCGTGATTGGCTACACCTTGAGGCAGTTGAAGCCTCATGAGGAAAATTACCTGACGCATGACTTGGAGTTCGGGGCCATGGTTTTTGCCCTCAAGATTTGGCGGAATTATCTCTATGGGGTTCGTTGTACTATTTACACGAATGACAAGAGCCTAAGGTATTTGATTCATCAATTGAATTTGAATATGTGGCTGCACCGGTGGTTGGAGTGGTGAAGGACTATGATTGTGAAATCCTTTATCACCCGGAAAAGGCCAATGTGGTGGCCGATGCTCTTAGCCGCAAGGCAGTCGCGGCTCTGATCAGGGATATATGCTTGAAGATGAGTATGATTACTCCATTATTAGAGCGGATTTGGGAGACATAGGTTGAGGCTATTAAGGAAGAGCACCGAAAAAGAGAGCCTATTGTGGGACAGGTGGCTTCCTTCGATTATGATATCCCTGGTTTGTTGAATCTGCATCGGCGAGTCTGGGTTCCGTATTGGGGTGGCATGTACCAGATTTTGATGGGGGAGGCTCACAAGTCGAGGTTCTCAATCCATAGGCGACGAAGATGTATAGGGGTCTTCATCCTAATTATTGGTGGCCCTGCATGAAATGGGATGTGGCATGGTACATGGAGTTGTGCTTAACCTACAGGAAGGTCAAGGCCGAACATTAGCATCCTCATGACAAGATGCAGTCGTTGGAGATTCCCGTATGGAAATGGGAAGACACCATCATGGATTTTATCACGAAGCTTCCTAGGACTACGTGTGGAGTAGATTCGATATGGTTCTTGTGGTCCGTTTGACCAAGAGTGCGCATTATTCCAATTCAAAAGGGTATACTTCATAAAAGTTGGCCGAGGTTTATATCAAGGAGGTGGTGGCCCGTCATGGGGTGCCGGTATCAGTGGTTTTTAACAGGGTTGTTCGGTTCACTTCCAGGTTCTGAAGAGAGTTCATGACGATTTGGGCACTCGTATTCATTTCAGTACAACATTCCATCCACAGACTGACGATCAAAGCGAGCAGACCATTCAGACCCTCGATGATATACTGCGTGCTTGTGTGTTGGACTTTGGTCGGAGTTGGGAATTTTCGTATAACAACAGTTATCACACTAGCATTAATCGACTTCATTTTGAGATGCTCTATGGGAGGAAATGCATGACCCCGATTTGTTAGGGTGAGGTTCGTCAACGGGGTGCGAGATATGGTTCTCCTGAAGGTGTCACCTTAGAAAGGTGTCATCCGGTTCAGGAAGCAGGGCAAGATCGGCCCCAAGTATATTGGTCCCTTTAGGGTTTTGGCCTGGGTGGGCCGGGTTGGGTACCGTTTAGATCTTCCAGCCGAGCTCGGTCAGATTCATAACACTTTTCATGTCTCTCAGTTGCGGAAATGCGTGTTAGATAATTTCGCAGTGGTGCCATTAGAGGATATTCAGGTGGATGACCGCCTGAATTATATTGAGAGATCGGTGGCGATTCTAGATCGAAAGACGAAAACCTTAAGGAACAAGATAGTTGAGTTGGTGAAGGTGCAACGGCAGCACCCAAAGTTATTTGGAGCAACGGACTTCGAGGACAAAGTCTGATTCAAGTGGGGGAGAATTGTAACACTTATACCCTGGTATGTATCTTATGGCCCTTTTATTTTTGGAATTAAGCATTTTAGTCCCTGAAGTAGTACGCGGGGCATACCACATGGTATGCTTAGCGTACTAGTTGTAAAGCTAGTACGCGGGGCGTATCACTTGGTATGCTTAGCGTACTGAGTTGGTGGTGAGATGGGACCCAGGTCACGTACGTTGGGCGTATGTGGACTTTAATGAAACTCTAGTTAGGGGTTTTGCACCCTATATAAACATCCTTATTCATTAGGGTTGGCCTCCTCACCAGCCTCTAAAGCCCCAAAACCCTAAAAACCTTTGCCTCTATTGTTGAGTGTTTGAGCCCTTGGAGAGAAACTTGAAGTTGCTTAGCTTGGAGACAAGGTCTTGGATCCAGAATGACCACCCTTTTTGCAAAGCCTTTGAGGTATCAAGTTCTCATCTTGTCTTCTAGATGTTTAGATCTCTTTTTTGGGATGTTTTGTCATGCTTTTGGCCATTGCTGGGTGGATTGTTGAGTTAAGACGTCCTAAGGACTTATCCTTTCGGATCTAGGTTTATCATGGGCTCCTTAAGCATAAATGTGCCAGCTTTATGGAGTTTAGGGCCTCATGCATGCATTAAGTCACTTATTAAGTCCTTGTTGAGATTTATAGCTTCATTTAGCCATGCATGGAGTTAAAGTTAGCAACTTTACATGGTAATCCAGCTCAAAGAAGTCTGGTCTACATTCGGGAGTGAAGTCTTAGTGGGTTAAGAGCTAAAATTAGAAGGTGGCTAAAACTGGAAGGTACGTTGGGCATACAAGCCTGTACGCGCAACATACAAGCCTTTAAGCCTGTACGCTTAGTGTACAAGTTGAGTACACCCTGCGTACTCAATCGAGTGGCTTTGCGATTTTGGGCTTTGAGTTTGGCCCATGTTTTGGGCTTAGAAGGTTGGGGTTTATTCCATTTAAATTTAGGAAGTATTGGGCCAGGAACATTATTAGGCCTTGGGTTAAGGCCCATGAGAAGGGATTGGGCCCAATTGGAAATTGGGCCAAAATTGGGCCTCGGTAGATTATTTGACTTTTAGGCCTTTTAGATTTTGAGATTGGGCCTTAGTCTTGGACCAATCTAGGTTAGGGATAAAATGGTCTTTTGCACAAAGTATGGATTTGAGGTTATGGATTGGAATCCAAATGTTAATTGGATTTTATTTGATATTGATAGCTCGGGGATTTTTCGGACCAGCAGCCAGGGATTATTCGTTTGATTCAGCAATGCGAGGTGAGTTTCCTCACTGAGTTTAGCGGATCGAAGGCACCAATGCCGGCCCATGTTTATAATATGTTTGTATGCTAGCTGTCTTCATGACTCATGCATGTGTTATGTGCTTATATGCTTACCGGGTAGGGCCCGATGACCACTTTGTGATTCCTAGTAGTTAGACTGACTGTTTGAGGAATTTTCTTCTTGGAATTCTCAAGAAACCTAGAGAATTTCCTAGACCTAGTTTCTTTTGTTAGAACCCATTTTTATAATGAACGGTGAGTGCAGAAGTAAGATATCTCGAGATTAATCGTGTTTTTGGAAGTATGAACACGAAGAACATATTATGAGTTCATAAAAAAACAAAGAGAGAATAATATTGATATTCATGAAGAACATGGTGGGAGAGAAACTCTCCCTGGGTGGGAGAACCCACCAACTTTCTCTCTCTAGATTACATTGTGAGAAGTAAAGTAATCTCTAAGAAAAGTAAAATGAGCTAGCTAAAAGAATAAATGACCAACTCTCCCTTTATATAGGAGGGAGAGTATTTACACCATAAATACAATAAAGGGAAAATACAACCTAATAAACACTCATTATTTTTGGAGCATTTCCATGCACCAACATTCTCTCCCTAAATGCTTACAAATGATGAGAGATCCAATAAGTGATATAAGGCTATAATACAGTAATCCGACTAGCAAGTGTGGTAATAAAATGAAATCAAGTGTTGAAATGTCACTACTAGAAAAACAACCTTTTACGACGCTCATTGCACGTCGTAAAAGGCTCAGACGACGCGCAAATGCGCGTCAAGGAAGGCCCTGTCATAAAGAGAGACGACGCGCATTTACGATGTGCAGTTACGACGCGCGCTTACGACACGCAATGCGTATCAAGGAAGGCCCTG
Source organism: Lactuca serriola (assembly GCF_051521515.1). Lineage (NCBI taxonomy): Eukaryota > Viridiplantae > Streptophyta > Magnoliopsida > Asterales > Asteraceae > Lactuca > Lactuca serriola. The sequence continues at coordinate 264,329,130 of NC_136412.1, read as the reverse complement.
TCATAAAGGAAGACGACACGCATTCGCGTGTCGTTACCTTACGACGCACGTGTTAATGACACACAATGCATATCAAGAAAGCCCCTGTCAAGAAAGGCCATGTCATAAATGAAGATGACACACATTTTTGCGTATCATAATTTTAAATGTTTAAAAAAATATTATTTATAGATTTACTTATTTTCAAATTAAATTTATATTTAATGTTTAATAGTAGAAAATAAAATATCATATACAAAAAATAGAATCCATTGCATAAATTTAATGTCATACAATTCTATTTCTTACAATATATAAATTTGCATCTAATCTACTATGTACATCGAATTCCAACTAACTAAAGTTGCATCTTGCCTTTCATAATTCTTTAAGACTAATGCTCCAAGCAGCTGATTATATGACTTAGCAAAATTCAACTCCAAGTCTTTACTGCATCTTGCTGATAATACTGCAAGATTTAAATAAAATTCAACTCCAAGTCTTTACTCAATAATCAAAATCCCAAGAGCAACATCCATTGTAGTTCGTTTTCAAAACAAAACATAGTATTTATAATGATAAGGATGTGGAGGGTACACTGTAAAAACTCATACATGGCTATAATGGAGATAACAGGGATAGATATATATACCTTAAACAAATTAGCTTCCAGATCAGATTGAGAGCTGCAAAAAAACTAATATATGTTAAGGTAGTATTTGGAGGATGTAATATGATGACATACATGTCCAGAAGGCTATTATCTATGAGCTTGACCAACACCAAGGGCATTATTGGTAGAAATAATGTTACTATTTGTAGGGTTGATAGGGATAATGTCTCCTCACTTTGTTCATGTACTGAAGCTCCCTGTTGAATATATTATGTTTTTCTATGCATATGGGAACATGGGGAGGCGTCCTATGGGGGTAGATTTGTCATTTGACATACCGGTGACTGAACTGAAGGTGAAGACAAAAGAATTTTCATGAAATTTTTTGTTCATATGAATTCCTTCTACATAGGGCAATTAAGCCAACTAACTTGACTAAGTTGACATGGTTTCTAATTGAAACTAGTTTCTAGATGATGAATGGAATATAAATTCAAGTAGGGTTTTGAAGTTTGAACAACAGATATGTTGTTACCTTAACGAGGCCAGGTGGAATTACTAACCATCAACACCAATAGGCCAATGCGGAGCCTTAGCTGCAACATCGAGGCATTGCAGAATTGCTTGCTCTACCTTAATTATAGATATTGAAAACGCTACACCACAGCACAACACAAAGATATTAGCCACTTTTTTGCATCAGAAAACAAAATGAACTTAACAAACCTCCCATATCGGTTATGGTTCATATGAGGTGAGATATCGCTTAATCGCTTAACCCGCAAAAAATCCATGTCACAAAATATAAAAAATAATAATAATAAAGAAAAAAAATAGAAGATATCTTCCCTAAAACAACCAATTCTGCAAATATCCAATAACAATGGTAGAACCAATGGTGATTTTCATCTTGAGACTGAAACATTTAACAAATCATGAAATTTGATTTAATTAAAACTAAAACATTAAACAAAAATTCATACCTTGTTTAATGGGTGAGAAATCAATTGTTGTTCAAGTTTCTCAATCTGATTTACCAGGTCCACAAACTGAGGTTCTTGTATGCCCATATCCTGTCAACAGAAGTCATGTATTTTTGAATTAGTTATGAAAAATAAAAGGTCAGTAAAACGCAAATAAAGTTACCTTGACAGGATTAAGTTTTGGAAGACCTTGAGGAAAATGTTTTTGAAGCTTAGGATTCAAAATTTGAAAAACATTACCAGTCTTGATATTGCAAATAATGGTATTTCAGATACTATTCCTCTCGAGTTTTGGGGCTCGTGGCCTTCCCGGTTAACATTCCTGAATCTTTCTTCCAACAACATAAAGTGGGAAAGTACCAGATCTGTCATCAATATTTCACAACAATTCAGTGATAGATTTAAGCTCCAACAGCTTTGATGGTCTAATAACTAATGTCTCTTCCACTATGGCATTACTAAATCTTTCCAGAAACAAATTTTCTGGAGGAATCTCCTTTTTATGTGAGGTTATCCATGGCTTTTTAGTTATACTTGACCTCTCTCATAACTATCTAAGCGGACAAATTCCAGACTGTTTGTGGCATTTCAAAGAACTAAAAGTTCTTAATTTAGAACACAATAATCTGTCTGGAAGGCTTCCTGCTTCTGTTGGATCTATGATTAAGCTCGAGGCATTGGATTTATACAAGAATGATTTCTCCGAATCTGTCCCAGCTTCTGGAAGGCACGGCTTTTTCACCACATTTACAACCACCCCCACCCCCAATCTGTCCCAGCTTCTCGAACCTTAACCTGAAACAAAAAAAAAATAGACGAATATAACCTTATCATTTTCTCAAGTATTTGACACTGCCCCAAGTACAATCTCAATTTTATGAATAAGTTGATGAACAAACACTTCACTGAGCTCAAACAGTTCTTCATGATCATGGGAGCCATGATGACCTCCCTCCACTAATGACTCATCTGTCCCTTCAAGTGCCACATAGGAATCACCTTTGTGTGCCTGGAACATTAAATAAAATATATAATATGGCCTTTAAATATTAATCAAAAAATATAAACATGATTAAAACAATAAAAAGAACATGACATACTCTGTTATGATGTGCCTTTAAACTGAAAGGCTTGGGTAGCAGCATCCATGGGACAACAATTAAGGATAGAAGTAGTAGCATAAGCTGTCATTGCCATTGCCAATCAGATCATTTCTGTTAGTTGTCACCTTCAATAAACTTTAGATGAATACAATTTATTTTTATAAAAAAATAACATTTTTTGCTTTATTCATTAACTTAATTTACTTAGTTTTCTAGTTATACCTGACTGTCTTTCAACGGAGATGAGTGATGACCTAAACTCTTTGCTATTCAGTGTTTTCATTTTTTATATTACTTTCAAGTTATGATATGTAATTACTTTTGCACCAGACTTAGTATATACTCATATGCACTCGTCATTAGCCCAACATTGCAACATGCATCTCATGATTTCTTTTATGTTGGATCACATTGAAAAGAATCAAAATAAATATTCTTAGATAAAGATTACTTTATAATAAAATCCAATAACACAAGTGAAGGAATGTAGTGGTAAACAAAGAAGTATGAGTTGAAAGTTTGGAAATGGAAGTTAACCTCTACTGTTCTTTTAGCTTAATCAAATTCATTTTTCAAATTCTCAACATTTGTACGCTTGACAGCTATCATCTTAATCACACATCTAGTATTATAAATAGAAAATCGTTATTAAAAGATGGATATGATAAATAAAATATTAGAAAGAGGTTAAAAGCTATCTCCATATTAGGTGAACATGAAAGGTATGTTCAAGCACATTTGGCAGCCATCTACCAAATGAGTAAGCATCAACATTAAAAAAGAAGAAAAACCTCAACTGTGAAAAGGAGACAGACCCATGACAACTCTAAGATTCTTTTGAGCATTTATACAAACACATTGTGTGCATATCCATGTTCCACATAATCATATAAAAAGTTTACACTAACATCGGTCCATGTAGTTAGAAATTAATGAATTACAATCCACATACAAAAAATTAATTTTGCCATTTCAGTTGATGGATGAATCTCACTGACACTCAAAAATTGCTTTGATAACAAAATTTATGAAAACATGAACCTGTAAAATGATGTATCGATGAAAGAGACGAGAATAACACCTCAAAATTTGGTACAGTTCACACAAGTCAGCCAGCAAGTGATTATAAAAATTGATTTTAGGGATGCCATTCATCAAAATACTTGCTCTATAAATGAAAAAACCCTAATATCAAAGAGAGAGAGAGAGAGAGAGAGAGAGAGAGATCACGAGGAATCAAAATAGGACCTGAATGTTCAAGTTGTTAGCTCAACCCGTCTTTTTCCATCCTCGTCCCAGTTTAGAGAGATGTGCTTGAAATTTCACAAGAATATAGGGTTAGAAAACCTTGGACGGCCTAATTCGATTGTGGACTTGATTTTTTTTCTAATAGAATCGCACAATAGGGATGTGAATGAGTATCTGGTGGAAGCTCTCCAATCTTCGTTCCCTTAATTTTATCGTCATCTTTGTGTGCGTGAAGAGCCGAAAAGAGAAAAGTAGAAAGAAGGAGAACAAGGCAGGGTTTTCGAATTTTCGGGGATTTCGTTTCCGTCTTAGCTATTAAAGGTCGGAAAACGCATGTTTCATCGATTTTTGCATCTAGGTTAGAACGAAGAAGGAAGTGTGGGGAGCAAAAAACCCTAAAAAAAGGGGGTGAACGAATTAACTAGAGATCGATTAACATCTAGAAAGAGATCATTAGCTAATAAAACCAACGAAGCCTTGTTATACGATGAACTTGGAATGATTGAAATAGAAGAGGGTAGTGATGCATAAAAGAAAATCCCCAAATTTAATAGTAAATAGAAGAGGGTAGTGATGCATAAAAGAAAATAGAAGAGGGTAGTGATGCATCCAATCGGACGAACTGATACATTATCGGAATCATCTCTATCTCTCTCTCTCTCCCATTTGTTGTGGTTAATGGGAGAGAGAGAGAGAGAGATTTGTTATAGATAGGGCGCAGGTGGTGAATGAGATGTTTGGTGATACTGATAAGAAGGAGATCGAGTAGAGATCCGATGAACGAGATGTTTGATGATACTGAAGATGAAGATGAAGGACCTAGGGCTTTTTCTTGCTAAGTAGAAGAGGCGGGGGGATTAATTTTGGGATTTAATAGGCGGGGGTAATTTTCGTCGATTTCATTTCCCGCCTAAAACGCGTGTTTCACTTAAAATTATAAAGCGACACATTCACATGACGCACATTTTATGAAAGGTGCCCTCCGCATTTCTTTTTTTTTCTTTTCTGACACAAATTTTAGGGCGCGCAAAAATGCGTGCCCTCTATCCTTCAAATTTTGCAAAACTGACATTATCTTTTAGGGCACTTACAAATGCGCGTCGTGTATCAGCGAGTGTCATTGTTTGCGCGTCATTAAAGGGCTATTTTCTTGTAGTGTGTCTCTGAAACTCTGAAGTGTCAGTGAAGTCTGAAACTGACCATGAATCTCTAACAATGAAGGTCTTCGGCTTCAAAGCACAACCAATGAAGCAGAAAAAATAAGATCCAATTTGTCAAACCAGTCATGATCACCCGAAGAAGGAGGTCACCATGAGCAAGTAGAAGATCCAATAAAAGAAACACTTCGGCTTCAAAAGTCTGAAAAACATCTCAAGTTCTCGAATCATAATACACCGAAATTCTTCAAAAAATAACCTGCTAAAAATGTGAAGAATCCATAAAATGAAATTCGGATAAAAATAATGTAAGTCCAAAAACATGGTCCAACAATGCCAAAAAATTGATCCAAGGACCAAAAATAAGTGTCACGTCACATCACCAAAATAATCTTCTTCTTCAACATATCACAAATCCAAACTCGTGAAACCATAAGATCTGAACTGGATGCGAACACAAAATCATCCTGTGGTAGAGTCCGAATAATAAATAATCTGAATCGGAAAACATCGAGTAATGCCAAAAATTTGATCCGTAAAGACCAAAAATAAGTGCCATATCGCATCACTAAATAAATAATCGTCTTCAGAAGTCTTCAAAAATCCAAACTCAAACAATCATAATAATCAAATCTGGATGATATTATCTCCCTATTTTTGATAACCAATGATCGGATTATCAAAAATCAACAAATCATCGGATGATAAGTGTCGGATACCAAGAGCTAACAGAGAAGCTCTCCCTAGATGTATGAAGGGTATCGATAAGAAACGAGACAGAGTAAAAGAGATACTCTTGCGGTCCTGAGGAGGCGGGTGACATAGTTGCTGAAGTTGTGCTGAGAGTAATCTGTTGTGCCAAAAATATATCCAAATATCCAAACTATGGTGTCGGAACACTTGAAGTGGTCTTCAATAGAGAATAAAGTCCACATGCTCAAGATACATGATTCGTCAACCAAAAATCAAGAGCGACAAATCATAAAACCCCATAGAGTAAAGAATGCGAAACAACTTTGTTGATCAATCGCCGTTGCGGTGCAAACATCACAAAAAATAATATGAAGTCCGACTGCGGTAGGTGTATTCTTCCAATAATAACCGACATGAAATGAACTAATATGACAATCCAAGGCTCGGTTGTGGCAAAAATTGGTGTTAAAAAATGGTTTTAATAAAAAAATGGCTAAATAAAAATAATTGGTGTTAAAAAAAATTAGCTGAATAATAAATAATTGGCGTTAAAAAAAATTGGTGTTAAAAAAAATTGGAGAAAATAATAATAATAATAATACAAAAAAACTGAATAAAAAAAATGAGGCTTAAAAAAATAAGAAGGCTAAAAAGAAAAAAAAAAAAAAAAAAAAAAAAAAGGGGGGGGGGGGGGTGGAGGGGGCTGATGAGAGGGGAGGAAAAGGAAAGGAGGGGAGGAGGGGAGAAGGAAGAAGGAGAAAGAAGGAAGAAGGAGAAAAGGAAGGAAGGAGGAAGGAGGGATGGTCGAAGGAAGGAGCTGAAGGAGGGAATCCGAAGTCTGGTGGTTGCAGGTGGGAGGTGATTGCGGTGGGGTGGTTGGGTGCGGATGGTGCTGACTTGTGGATGGAAGGGCTGGGTACCGAAGTCAGTGAAGTAGCTGCGGTTCGGAAGGAAGACGAGGCGGTTGCGGATGCGAGACAGCAGTAGGCGTGTGCTTGTGGTCCGAGGCTGCGGTTTGAGGTCTTCTATCAGCATTCAAGGGTGGACTTCGGTCAGCAAGGAAGGGTTGCGGTCTCTTGGCTGTGGACCAAGAGGCTGCGGGTATGACTTCGGAGCAGGGGCTAAGAAGGGATGCTGAGAGACTTCTTAGGAGACTCCAGTAGGCAGTTTTTGGTTGCGGTTCGGGGCTCCGAGAAGGGCGGAATATTGATGAAAAATGCTATTTTTCCATGAAAAATGGTACCGCAAAGGCCATTTATTCATATTTTAATGAGAGAATCTTTTTACAAAGCATTCTAAGTCAAAGGTGGGTCTTGGGAAGGCAAAAAGAAGAGTGTGCAGGGGTTTTTTCGGGACAAAAGGTGATGGGTTTGGACAATGTCACATGGTTTTTGTCTTTTTGAGGGAGCAAATAGTGGAGCACTCTTTACCTAAAAGAGTAACAAGGACAAGATGCTTTATGCAAACACTTAAACACGTCCATATGCACTAATTTGAAGATTCACAGCAACAAGTAAAAGGCAGAATGTATGAATATCATACCTTTTTGATGATCATAATAAACATGCTGTAGAAAAAAAATCTTCGAGAAAAAGTGTTTTCCTCCACTATCTTCAAGAATAATAAGTGCATAATTTTTGTGTCTCATTTCCAAGGCATAAATAAAATGCCTGGAGCACATCTTCAACTTTTTGGAGACCACAAAATAAATTTCTTCTCCCATTTTTCTTCATTTCTTCAACAACAAAAAAATAATAATTTTAAGAACATCTTTTTCCAGCAACAAATAGAACGAGCAGCAACAACAACAATTTATTTTATTAAGTAGGAATCACCCAAAAAATAGAACTAAGAACGAATTCATAAAAAAAATTCCGGAAAGAAGCCCGATTTTTTTTTTTTTTTTTTTTGCAGAAACACAGAAAAATCACAAGATTATCACTGAACGGGAGTCGTTCCCTTGAACTAATCGTGAGATCTTCAAGGTACGGCTCTGATACCAATTGTAGAGACCCATTTTTATAACGAACAGTGAGTGCGGAAGTAAGATATCTCGAGATTAATCGTGTTTTTGAAAGTATGAACACGAAGAACATATTATGAGTTCATAAAAAAAGAACAAAGAGAGAATAATGTTGATATTCAGGAAGAACATGATGGGAGAGAAACTCCCCCTGGGTGGGAGAACCCACCAACTTTCTCTCTCTAGATTACATTGTGAGAAGTAAAGTAATCTCTAAGAAAATTAAAGTGAGCTAGCTAAAAGAATAAATGACCAACTCTCCCTTTATATAGGAGGGAGAGTATTTACACCATAAATACAATAAAGGGAAAATACAACCTAATAAACACTCATTATTTGTGGAGCATTTCCATGCACCAACATCTTTTTCAAGAGATTTCCTAGCTTTGGTCTCTAGATGAACAATGTCTTTCTTGTTTAGACAAGGTTTCTTCCAAAAGTCAGATGATGACTTGGAATTTTGTCCAACTGATGGATTGTTGAAATAAGGCTTAATTGGCATTAGAGTTGATCTTGAAACCACATTAGAGTTGGAGACACAGGAATCGGATGAGGTGTCGTTATCACTCTTAAGTTCTACATCACTATCAAGTGAAGCCCAAAAGTAGTTGAACTTGTCCGAGTCATGTCCATTTGTCTCACAACTAATTTCCTTGATAACACAATTTTTCGGAGGACCAGAGTTCTGAACACAAAATCCAGTACTTCTTGTGCTATGTAAGGGTTCCGAAGACTGATTCAGGCTTAGGGATATTAGAGGCGGAAATTTTCATGGAATCGGGACATGTAATAGTGATAGGTTTGAACTCAGGAATCAAAGATTTATATTTATCTGAAGTCTCATGAAGGGATGACAATGGTGAGACAGGGGTATTCGAATAAGCGTGTTTCAGAATATCTCCCATAAACGTTAAGTTTTGAAGTTCCTTTAGGGGACGACCAACTAGCTTCGGAAACTCACTTCCAAGACTAGGAGTTTTGGACCTGGGATGACAAATATTGTGATGTCATTCTTTCATTAGCTTCAAGAATATCTATCGATTTGTGCAAAGCGTCAATTTTTTACATTAGGACATTTATTACCAGTAACCAAGATATTTCTTTAACTAATTGAAATTGCACATTTCTTATTTAAAATAATACATTCATCCTTAGCCATTAAAAGTTCTCTCTCTACTGATTCAATCTTAAGCTTGCGGTCTTCAAAACGTATTCTAAGTCTAGTCAACTCACTATCCAACTTCTCACTAACTTCTATGGTAGACTCATAGGATTTATGGATAACTATCATATCTGATTGAATTTGAGTTAGATAAGGTTCACAAACAAATAAATCAAATTTATTATCACTAATCATGGATTTTACCTGCTGGATGATGCTTCGGCCAGGTGGATCATTTATTGCCATGTAGCAGTAGTTTGGCTCCACATCATCATCATTAGCTTCGAACCAGAGGTGTAACACCCAGTTCCGAATCGTTTCATTACTCAGGGATGTGACCTGATTATCAGTTATCATAAGGCTTAGGGTCTTGTATAAGAAGGTAATTAACCTTTTTGGTCGTGGGTATTATAGATTAGGTGATCCGAGAGTTTGGTTGTGTTTCGGAACCCAGGGGTATAGTCGTAATTTGGCAGTTCAGGTCTTTATGCATTTTGTTTTTTAGAAGATCTTTAGGCGATGGTGTGTTAATAGAAGTATAGGGCTTCCCTTCACCTTTCCGTGGATATAAAATTCGTCGAAAATGGACTTAGAACGAAGGAATTATGGTAAAATGAAATTTAACTGTTGTAGTGGGTGATCAGATCGCGAAGGCCTTTAGAGTATGCCAGACGTACTAAGGGGTACGTGGGGTGTACTTCCTTTAAATAGAAACCCTAATTTCTAGGGTTTTACCCCTATTTAAGCTTCATTTATTCTTTGAGCTTTGCCTCTTATCAGCCTCCATACCTCTTAAACCCTAATCTCGACCCCTAGCCACCATCTTGGAGTTCTCAAGCTATTGTGAGGGATTTTGGAATGTTCTTGAGCATTTTGAAGAGATTGAAGGTTATTGAAGGATCATCACTTGGAGTGGGGCTTGTAGATCCAGAAGTTGTAACACCGAAAATTTCAAACAATTTTTCATTTAAAAATAGTCGTTTAATTCTTAGAAACACTAATTTTAAAATCTCATTCATAATCGAATTACAAAACATGACTCCATTTTCACTTGTATAGAAAACCAGGATCCTCAAAACATGACACTTTCTCTTGTGTGTACAATCAAGCCGGTGCCGTCCCATGATCCTGAAAGAAACCTGCAACACATACATAAAACAAAACACTGTAAGCACGAAGCTTAGTGAGTTCCCCAAAATACCACACATAACACATATTAGCCACTCGAGGCTATAACTCTGTGGGTCCGTGGACCCTGCTCTATGAACCCTCTGGTTCTAACTCTGTGAACCTTCCGGTTCTAACTCTAGGAACCCTCCGGTTCCAACTCTGAAAACATGCACAACATAAATCACATAGAAATAATGCAGTACAACACATAACATATATAGCATACAAATACTCTATCACATAACTCTGGTTACCTACTCTAGGTAAAGTATAGTGAGAAGACTCACCTGGCAAGCAGAAAGCAGATATCCCCACACTTGAATCTCAAACTCGCCACCGCCTAACACGTAAGGCATATACTCTCATGAATATAACTCTCGAGACTAGAATCAACCCTCTCATGGCACCCTCTTAAGGGTAAAAGACTATTTTACCCCTCTCTTGGCCCAAAGGCCACATCGCTGACCAAGCCCTAAAAGTCAACGGTCAACTCATGGTCAAAGTCAAAGTCCTCAGTCAAAGTCAACCCTCCTGGTTGACCCTGCTCGCCGAGTCAACCCGTCGACTCGTCGATTTCCCATGCTCAGAACTTCCCCAGTCCGCGACTCAACTCGCCGAGTCACCCCGAGACTCGCCGAGTCCCACAACTCTGAGTCCACTCGCACACAACTCACCGAGTCATCCCTTGACTCGCTGATTCTCGACTCGACCAGAAAATATTGGGACTCTTCAACAAGACTCGCCGAGTCCAACAACAGACTCGCCGAGTCTAAGGCTATCTTCAACCTACTCGCCGAGTTGTTCATACAACTCGCCGAGTTCCAGGCCATCTTCATCCAACTCGCCGAGTTGTTCTTCTAACTCGTCGAGTTCCAGCTTATCTTCAAGCAACTCGTCGAGTCCACCCATGTGACTCGCCGAGTACCACCGGTCTGAATCCATACTGAAGCATTCCAGGCCATGCAATTGATCCAAAACATAGATCTAGCCTCCTACAACTCATCCATCACGTAAAGTGGCAAACTTTACGTGAATCCAAAGAGACCTATGCAATTTCACATTAGGGCTAAGGTTGGGGACAAAATAGCTCCATCAACCACTCACAAACAGGGACTTTCATGCATTCCAACCCTTCTCCATTCCAGATCTGAGGTAGCAACCTCAGATCTAACCTTAAACTCCAATACATCCAAAGATATGATCTCTAATACCCCCAAAATGATGCATCTAGGAAATAACAGCTCAAAAAACGAGATATTACCTCAGAAGAACGTCCCAACTGCAATGAAACTCAATTCCAAGCAAAGCCCCTTGCTCCAAGCCTCTTCTTCTCTAAGAACTCTTCAACAACCACCTCTCCAAGCTCTAATTTGCTCAACAATGGGGTTCCTCCATGAAATTAGGGTTTCTGGGACTCAAGGGGTGATAAAGAGGCTGGGAAGGAAACATAATGTTCTTTATATAGGGCTCAACCCCGAGAATTAGGGTTTTCTCCACTCAGAGCCTACTCGCCGAGTCCATCTCATTGACTCGCCGAGTCGGCTACTTAACACGCGACCAAATCGCAACTCTACTCGCCGAGTCCATCCATGGACTCGCCGAGTCACTCTCTCCCAATTTACTCTTTTAGCGCTTCAACTCTACTCTTGATATTTCGGGATGTTACAAAAGTTCTTCACCTATTGCAACCTATTGAAGGTTAAAAGCTCTCATCTTGGCATCTCTTTGGATAAATATTGTTTAGGGTGGTTCATGGCACATTTTGGTCCCTTTGGTTTATCTTTATGAGTTTAAGCTTGCCCCAAGAGTTTGGACACTAGATCTGGACGTTTTAGGTGCTCCAAATTCATAAAAATGTAATCTTGACAGTTGATATCAACCATGCATTTGTATTAGCCCCTTTGTTGAAGTTGTAAAGTAAGAACTTGGAGTTGGGACCCATTGAGTCATGCAAAAGCTCAAAGTTGATGACTTTATGGATTAAGTCATGTTTTGGAACTAGATCTGAGCATTGGACGTTTTGACTTAAGGGATTAATACATTTTCTAAGTGGATTGTGGATAGAGTAAGTGCGGCATACCTCTTAATATGTAGCGTTTACTGAGTTAAGTCGAGGTACGCTGAGCGTACAAACTGAGTACGCGGTGCATACTTAGTCTATTTGGGTTTTCTCAATGTATTGACTTTTTGACCTAGGACCATGGAATAGAAGTTTGAAATGGGTTGACCATTGGATGTTTTGAGCCTCTTAGGATATTGGGTCTTCTCGGTTTAGGCCCATGATGGGTTTGGGCCCGATTTGGATATTAGGCCTCGTGGTGCCATTTAAGGGTTTAGGCTTGATGCTAGTGGATTGGTCCTTGGACTTTAACAAAGTAAGGAAAGGGGTAAAATGGACATTTACCCTAAAGGTTGGTCATTGGGCTATAATTCTTGTTTGGTTCAACAATCAATTACTGATGGGATGTTATTTGTTGTTGTTAGTGCAAGGATTGCGGTAGCAGCAACTCGAGTGTTATGTTATCTTGGTTTGAGGAGAGTTTCCTCACCATTTTTAGCGGGTCAAAGGCACCAATGCTGGCCCATGATTTTGTTATGTTAGGATGCTAGATGTATGCATGACTATTGCACGTCTTATGTGCTCGTATGCTTACCAGGCGGGGACCGATTACCATTTTGAATGCGATGTATCTTTGTGATTATTGCATGTGTTATGTGTTATATGTTTATATGTATGTTGGGTGAGGCCTGATGACTGACAAATCTGTATATCGAGTGGGGCTTAATGATGGGTGGGGCCGGATGACGGGCGGGGCCCATTATGTGTTTATTTATGTATGTATGTTATGTGGTATTTGGGGAACTCACTAAGCTCTATGCTTACGGTTTTCAGTTTATGTTTCAGGTACTTCTGGTTCCAAAGGGAAGAGCTCAACACAACACGATTCCACATTTTTTGATTTACTCTGATGGTTGATGTTGTATTGATACAATTTTGTTACCTTGGTTTTATGACAATGATATGGTTCACTATCTTATTAATCTAAAAATGAACAAATTTCGGTTCTTATTTTAGGACGTTTCAAGATGGTATCAGAGCCTTGGTTTGAGGGATTCAGACATACTCACAGGTATGTCTGAACTCAGACTGAGGGTTTGGTAAATTTTATCCTAAAAAAGAAAAAGAAAAAAAAAAAGAAATGCTTTTAAAGAAAAAGGGTTTTCTAATACAAAAATGGCGTGGTGCATGAAATCGACCGAGCTCAAGTAAGTTTTTCCCAAATACCCATACATTTTAGCTGATATGATTTGCGTTATGAATTTGTGAATCACATTCTAGTTAGGGCTAAGGATTTGCTCAGTGTTTGCATGATAGAATGCTAGGAAAGATGACTTGTATGCCTATTGTGTGAGCTTGTAGAATTTCAAGCTAGTTATGATTAGTTAATGATAGACTGGCCTGATATGTGATGCCTCGTAGCCTAAGTAGCATGGGATGTTATATTGGGTATAATTTGTATGCGTAAGGAAATCGGTAGCGAGAGTGGAAGTTCCTAGCATGAGTTGTAGTATGTGAGATTGGATGTTCTTGGTTATTCTTCGATTTGAATGTTACTACACAAATGATGCCTACTTGGTGCTTTGTGGAAATCTTAAGTGATGTGAGTTAGATACAAAGTGAATATGTTAAGTCATTTGACACAAAGGTTGAATAATCTCAGAGTGATGGATTTGACCCTATTGTGTAACTCTCGTTTGAAGCTAACCGTTGTAGGGATGAGTCCGTTACTCGAAGGATTATCTAATCTTTGTTTCATGTGATTATATTTATGAAATAGTTAACTCACATTATTGGAAGTTCTTCAGGAGCTGGTGGAAGGGTAAGGTCAGGAACCTAGGAAAGCCTAGGAAGTACTCCAGTGGGTTTAGTTGCGTTGTTTAGGGATCACGTGGAGTATCAGTTTGAGAAGGTGACTTAGAGGATTCAGGATGATTCTCAAGGAAATTATGGATAGGTGTGGAAGGTAGTATTGGGCTCGTACTACTAAAAGCATAGGACCCGTACTCGAATCGGGGAGAGTTTCGGAGAATCTAGGAAACCTGTGTGATAAGGATCTTTGGGTATGTTCTGATCATTTGCATGTTGTTTTTCAGTATGGAGATGAGCTCTCGGGAAGGAGGTTCGGGTTTAGATTTAGGCTTAGGTGCAAGTGTTGAGCCGATTGATGAGCGCATGTGGGAGTTTATCTCGTCAGAGATTACCCGCGATATATTCGAATGGACTCCTATGATATTTGGTTCGGTTAAGGAAGGGATTTTGGAGCTTTTGGATGGTCGTCCCGGGGCTTTTCAGGCCCAGACTATAGCGGGGTAGTTGGGGGCTCATCTGGAGCCTAAAGCTTGTGGAACCTTAGAATCCTTTAGGAAGGAGGATCCAATTGCGAGTTCTTGTGATTTGAGATCTGAGGTGGGTTATGCACCATGCTTTTAGGGGGATCGATCCCATGATTGGATTGTCACGAAGATTTTGTGAGCCTTACATGAGGAGTTACCCAACATCATTAGGCATGTCACTGATAGATTGCTCGCCAGGTTCGAGTGTCGGACCTTGGCTATTCAAACGATTGATGGGATGGTCGGGGTAACCTAGGAGCAGGAAATTGGTTCGGATAGGCAACTGGGAAAGGGGAAGTGGACTCATGGTACGACTCGTTGATCTAAGCAGTTGGACGTTGCCATAACTAGTGTTAGAGTGATTGTTTTGACCCCTTTGCACAGCTCTTGTCTGGGTCTAACCGTTACGGGGAAGAATCTTCTACTCGAAAATTATTTTAGCCTTTTCTCAAGTATAAGTGTTCTATAGCAGTATATGGACAGTGATTTTGGTTCCAAATGGAAGCATCAGGATAATTAAGGGTTAGAAGCGTTTTGTTTGGTCTAAAATTCAATGAGGATTTTGCATGGTAGTGGTTCAGTGTGGGTGGTCTGTCGGGGAGTCAGACCAATTTGAGATTTTAGGTTTTAGAGAAGGAAGAAGTGGTTTTCTGCAAGGGATTAAGGATTCTTTCTTCTTTGGGTTTGGAGAGTTCTGCCATGGTTGGTTTTGGTTGCCTTTGGGAAGGGTGAGGTACGCGTAGGGGTTATGATTGTGTTGTTCAAGCTGTATGGTGTGCTGGAATGATAAGTAATGATATCCATGATGAAATCTAATTTAAGTGGGGGAGAGTTGTAATGACCTGTTCCGAATCGTTGCCAACGAGTATTTTGGTAAAATGGCAGGGAGCTTTTATGTAAATTGGGTTTTTGTTTGGGAAATTTTATGGAAATTATGATTTGATAAAAGTGTAGAGCTTCTCATTACATTTTCATGGATATAAGGATCGTTGAAATCAGATTTATAACGAAGAAGTTATGTCCTTCATAGTATTTTAGGGTTTAACAGGGAACCCTAGTAGGCAGGGCATACAAAGGGAGTACGCAGGGCTTGCTAGTGTAAAGGGAAGTATGTTGGGCGTACATTGGTGTATACTTAGCGTACCCATAAGGAATGATCATGAACCTCGACCTCATACGTTGGGCGTACGATGGGTTCTTAAACCCTAATTTTCGAGCAAGTGTTAAGCATCTTAAGTCTTTTGGGTTGGCCTTTTTACAAGCCCCCAAACCTCCTAAAACCCTAAATCGACCACTTAGCCTTTTGGTGGTGTTCTTGAGGTAATAAGAAGACTTTGGTTCTCATTTTTTCCTTTGTGAAGGAATTGAAGAAACGTGAAGTTGCTTTACTTAGTGAAAAGGCTTTAGATCCAGAATCATCATCTTGTGGGAAAGCTTTCTGAGGTATCAAGTTTGCTCCTTGGTTTGTATATGTTTAGATCTCTTCTTAGTTAGTTTGTTATGCTTTTGGTACCTTTTTGGGTTAATGGATGGGTTAAGTCGTTTAAGGGCTTGTTCTTTTAGATCTGAGGTTGTTTTGGTCTCCTTACGCTTAAGGGTGCAAGCTTTATGAGATTTTTGGTGTCATGCATGCATTAAGTCACTTATTAAGTCCCTTTTAAGCTTAAGAGCTTCATTTGGCCATGCATGAACGTAAAGTTAGCAACATTACATGATAATCCAGCTCAAGGAAGTCAGATCTATGTTTTGGAGCTTTGTCTTAAGGGATTAAGTGATTGAATAGTTTCGGCCGAAGAGGTTGATTGCGTTGAGTATACAAGCAGGTATGCTTAGCATACAAGCCTCCAAGCAAGTACGTTGCGCGTACAAGCTAGTTACGTCTCGCGTACTCAGTCTGTTAGGCCTCGCATGTTTGGGCTTCAGGTTTGGTCCATCTCTTTGGGCTTTCTTGCTTGGGGCATTGTTGGGCCAACTAACAACAAGTTTTTTGGACTAGGAAGAGTTATTGGGCTTTAGGGTAAGGCCCATGTAAGGGTTTGGGCCTAATTTGGAAAATTGGGCCATATGTGGGCTTTGGATGATTATTTGGTTTGTGGGCCTTTTTGATTGTGAGTTTGGTCCTTAGTCTTGGACCAAATGATGTGAGGGGTAAAATGGTCTTTTTACCCCATATATGGATTGTTGGTTTTGGATTGGAACCCAAATGTTAATTGGGTGTTGTTTGATAGTGATAGCTCGGGGAATTGTCGGACCAGCAGCCAGGGATTATCCGTGTGATTCAGCAGTGCGAGGTGAGTCTCCTCACTATACTATGGGTCGAAGGCACCAATATCGGACCATTTGGTTTATGTATTATAGGAAGACCAAGGGGTTGCCCTTGGTATTTGTATGAAAGACCAGGAGGCGGCACCTGGCGGATCTTTATGCAAGACCGGATTTTGGACTCTAGCAGTTAAGTAGATGAATAGTTGTAGATTATATGCTAGCTGTCTTTGTGATGCTTGCGTGGAAGACTAGGAGGTGGATCCTAGCACTTGTCTGTAAGACCCAGGGTTTTGGTCCCCGACTTGGCAAAGAAAGACTATGATACAGATCATGGCATAATGGCAAGACTATGGTTGGCACATAGCACTTCCTATTGCATGTTTGATATGTATGACTCGTATGTTATGCACGGTATGTGGTATTCGGGGAACTCACTAAGCTTTATGCTTACAGTTGTTTTTTATCATTTTAGGTACTTCTGGTTCAAAAGGAAAGGGCACGGCTTGATCGCAGTGCATACACCTATATTTTCCACAACTTTGAGATTTTGGGATTGTACTCTGATAACTGTTTTTATTATAAATATATCTTTAAGTATTTGTTTAAATGATAAACGGGTGTTTTGATTGTTTTAAAATGAAACTTTTACCCTCGTGTTTTGGGATGTTACAAGTTGGTATCAGAGCCTTGGTTTGAGGGATTCGGACATACTCTCGGGTATGTATGGACTCAAACTGAGTGTTTGGTGAAAATTTTCATTAAATAAATGTTTTATTAAAAAGGGGCTTCTAATCAAAGAAAGTGGTGTGATGCGTGCAATCTTCCGAGCTCTAGTAAGTGGTTCCCATAATACCAAAAGATAATTTATTATGTTTAAATTGTATTTTCAGACTAAAAGAAATGCTCGAGTTAAAATGGAAGCGGGACCAGTGATCGGAAGCTCGGTAATTGAAGAAAGAAGAAATTAAGCCAAAAAGTTGAAGGACTCGGCGAGTTGGTCATCAACTCGACGAGTAGATAGGAATATTTGCGAACCATTAGGTGTCTTATCATGCACAAGATTTAAGTGATGGACTCTTCGAGTCAGTCTATGGATTCGACGACTTGCCCGTGTTTTTTCAAAAAACTATATAAAGAGCACTAAGTCCCAAGACAAGGACTTCTCTCGGGATATTTTGGCGACTTATCTGCAATTAGAAGGTTATTGAAGCTCTGGAATTCGAAGATCAACCCTAGAGATCAAATTGGAAGAGATCAAAGGCAATATATATTCTCTTTTTCTTAATCTGATGCACAAAACTATGTCTTTACTTATGGATTTCGTTTTTGAGATATTACTTGTTGTTGATATGAGCTAAAAAAACTCATTACTTCTATTTAGTGTAGATTAGCTAGTTAATATGGATTGAATTTATGGCATGGATTATTTGATTTGGTAAAATTGTTTTGTTAAGCTTGTAAATGAACCTTATGTGCTGACAATAACTATTTTCTGTTAATTATCAAGTCTATTAAGTTGCATGAACATCCTCTTAATTGCTTGCTTCATATGATTTATGTGAAAACAATATTATATGCCTAGTATTAGTGAATATGAACCTAGGATTAATTTGAAAATAGGTAAGTTAGTGTGTGATCTTGTGTGATGAACAACAATACAAGATGTTGATTGAATTAGTAATTTAATTAGCTACAACTACAAGCCTTACTTAACCCAAATCAAAATACTAGGAAATTCATTAGTTTAACCTATTGGCCACTGTTTAAATTAATTTGTTGTCTAAGGATTAGTAATAGTGAATATGAATCTAATCACATTAATCGGTAGCCAGTGACAAAATAATCCATTGCACTTGCCATAAAATCAACTATAGAAACAAGTGAGTCAACCCTGAACAGAAGTCTCTTTTAATATTGAATCTAGTTACTTCTTATTTGCTTTAGTTGTTAGTTATCTTAGGTTGAGTGTTAGTTAACTGTTTAAGTTTCTAGTATTGCAAAACTAGATAAAACCCTTATTTTTATTGTTAGTTTTTAAGTAGATAATTCTAGTAGTTAGTTTAATTATTACTGTTTCCTGTGTTCGATACTCTACTTGCTTGAACTATATTGCTAAACGATAGGTACACTGCCTTTCGTGTGTTTATTTGTGTTTGAAGTAGTAGGATTAAAAACTAGTGCATTTCACACACATCAATGAGAGTTTCAGGATCTCCACTAGACTACTAAGACTGTGGCAAAGATCACTGCCAAGTTCCGGGAGAGGGCCTTATTGCATCCGCAATATGCAACGGAAGAGGAGATGAAGAATGTAAGGTATCATGATATGCTGCGGGATGACATTAGGGAGTTTGTGAGTATTTCATGATGCAAGACCCTGAATGATATGATTTCTAGAGCCTAAGAGCGAGAGATCGATTTGGAGCACCTAGGGAAGAGGGGGGGTAGTTCAGGTGCAGGTAGTGGAGGGTCCCGGGAAGAGACCCAAGACTTCGGATCCGTGATTCAGGGGCCAACTTGGTCGGGGTCAGTGCAGCACATGCAGGAAACTGCACGATGGAGTTTGTCTTTCTAGGAGTTTGGGCTGCTACAAGTGTGGCAGGATTGGTCATGTCAGCAGGGATTGTCCTCAGGAGGCAAGCCATTATGTTTTCACTACAACCAAGTGCGCCAAAAGAAGGTCGACTGTCCGATGTTGAGGGGAGGAACAGTGAGTCCACCTGCTCCGACTACATTGAGGATAACTAATGCTTGTGAGGGTAGGGCAGGAGCCCCAACAGAGAGCAGCCGAGCATTGCAGTGCCAGACATGGGAGGTCAGGACTCCAGCAGGTTATATTGTGGGTATGTTATATTTTGCCTTCTTTTGAGTTGTTATCATTATTTATATTGTTTGGAATTTATTATCGATTGGGGTAAGCGTTATCCTTGGTCTCTTTTCCTTGTTATTGTTTGAGTTGTATCATCAAGAATGGTTATATGCCATTTGCATGCCATGAATCATTAGTGGGTCAGACGTGGTTGCATCTTGTTGAGTGTGTTTCAATGTGTTCGGTTGTTATTCTGGTTCTTGGTTGGGATTGGTTCAGGGGTATTGTGTGGAAGGTCTATGGTCAGGTTCAGATGGTTAGTTCTCCAATATCGTAGGGGTTCAGTGGTTTTAGCATTTAAGCTTGGTTAGACAATGGGAGTGCCAAGGGAAGTGGTCTATTGCTAAGGTTTAGGTCTTGTCATCAATATAAAGGACTTCAATATTTGGGTGCTATATCATTAAAAGCTTCCTTAGTTATCAGAATTATTGGGATTTCGGGGAGTGTTCATATGGTCTTCAAGGGTTATGAGGTCTTTGGGTTTGACTAGTAACGGAACACTAGCATTAGTAAGTGCAGGTTATCAACGGTTCAATCATAAGGAATAAGATGGATTAGGAATCCTTCAAACCTTGTATGTTGGGGCAGCTACATCAAAAATTAAGTGGGGGAGAACCGTTCAGATTTCCGAGAGCGGAATCAGGCATGAAACTAGGATGAGTTTCACATACCCGTCGGGGAGGGAGGCGACTCAAGTGGTCGTCTGGATTGATGAATGTGTGAGTGGGAGTTCAGGAAACTTCCCAAAAGTAGGTTAGTACCTTCTTGGTGATGGATGACATGCTTTTGGTGGACCCAGGTAGGGGTTCCAGGCAGGACTGGAGCCTAACTTGGGCGCTTGGTCGGGTGCGTGTTCAACTTTGGATGTGCACGGATGGATTGATAGATGAGCGGTAAGACCATGGGCGGTGGCCATGGCAAAATAAGGGTGTTGTAGGTTTTCGGGGTGGCCCAATGCATTCACTAGGTTATCACTTAGTGTAGAAGTATTGTAAAACTGTGGCGTGGCCCATATCATTCACTAGTTGGTAGTTAGTGTGGGACTGTTGTAATACTGTAGGGTGGCCCGTAACATTCAGCGGTCACTGTGCAGCGGTGAGAGTGTGGCAACTCCATGATTGGTCATGGATTTCTTTAGATGTATTAGACCAGGGTGGGTCATTTTGTAAGACTATGGGAGGGTCACAACATGCTTGGAATAAGGAAGTGGTAGGTCATTGGAGGCCGAGTATGATATAAGACTACAATTGGTCATGTAGCATTGGATTTGGTGGCGAGATAGTTTGGGCAATTATTATCAGATGAGGCTTTCTTTCGGAAGTCGCTTGGGGCGACTGTGTGTGTCTTTTGACTCAGCAACTGGGTGGGAGTCTGGTGTTTCAGTTAGTTGGCAGACAAGTTGGGACCAGGGAGGTATTGGCTGCTTTTGAAAATCATCTAGGGGTAGCAAGATGAGTCATGATGGTATTAGTGATTTGGGATTTATGTATGGAGTCGCTTGTTATTCTGGGCATATGCTAAGTCACTTGCAATTCGGATTAAATAATCTCAGAGTGATTGATTTGACCTTGTTGCGTAGCTTTTGTCTAAGTCTAACAGTTGTGGGGACGAATCTTTTACTTGAAGGACGATCTGAGCCTTCTGCAAGTATAATTGTTCTTTAACAGTATATGGTCAGTTTTGGTTTCCAATGGAAGCATCAAGATAATCAAGGGATAGAAGCGTTTTGCTTGGTCTTAAATTTAGTGAGGATTTTGCATGGTAGTGGTTTGGTGTGGGCGGTCTGTCGGGGAGTCAGACCAATTTGAGATTTCAGGTTTCGGAGAAGGTAGAAGTTGTTTTCTGCATGGGATTAAGGATTCGTTCTTCTTCGAGTTTGAAGAGTTTTGCTAGGGTTGGGTTTGGTTGCCTTTGGGAAGGTTGTGGTACGCATAGCGGTTGTGAATCGTTACTTGTTTGGGTGCGGGTGACGTAATGTAGATGATTTGGGCGTTCATATTTGGTTTTGGAGCCAAGGGGTATTTTGGTAAAACGGCAGCAGGGTTTTATGGAAATTGGATTTTTGTTCGGGGAATTTTATGGCAAGTATGAGTTGATAAAAGTGTAGAGCTTCACATTACCTTTACATGGATATAAGTATCGTCGAAATCGGATTTATAACGAAAAAGTTATGTCCTTCAGAGTATTTTAGGGTTTAAGAGGGAACCCTAGTACGAAGAGCGCACAAAGGGACTACACAGGGCATACTAGTGTGAAGGACAGTACATTGGGCATACATTGGTGTACACTTAGCGTACCCAGAAGGGAGGATCGTGAACCTCGGCATCGTACGCTGGGCATACGAGGAGTATATTGGACGTACGAGGGGTGCTTAAACCTTACTTTTTGAGCAAGTGTTCCCTATTTAAGCATCTTAAGTCTTTCGGGCTAGCCTCTTTACCAACCTCCAAACCTCCTAAAACCCTAAATCGACCCCTTAGTCTCTTGGTGGTGTTCTTGAGCTATTAAGAAGACTTTGGTGCTCATTTTTGCCTTTGTGAAGGAATTAGAGAAGCTTGAAGTTGCTTTGCTTGGTGAAAAGGCTTTGGATCCAGAATCATCATCATGTGGGAAAGCTTTCTGAGTTGTCCAGTTTGCATCTTGGCTTGTATATGTTCAGATCTATTCTTAGTTTGTTTGTTATGCTTTTGGTCCTTTTTGGGTTAATGGAAGGGTTAAGTCGTTTAAGGGCTTGTTCTTTTAGATCTGAGGTTGTTTTGGTCTTCTTAATCTTAAAGGTGCAAGCTTTACGATATCCTTGGTGTCATGCATGCATTAAGTTACTTATTAAGTCCCTTTTAAGCTTCAGAGCTTCATTTAGCCACGCATGAACGTAAAGGTGGCAACTTTACACGATAATCCAGTTCAAGGAAGTCATATATATGTTTTGGAGCAATGTCTTTAGGGATTAAGTGATTGAATCAAGGTTGGGCTGAAGAGGGTGCGTACGTTGGGCGTACAAGTAGGTACACTTAGTGTACAAGACTCCAAGCGAGTACGTTGTGTGTACGTGCTATGTACGTCCCACGTACTCAGTTTGTTGGGCCTCACATGTTTAGGATTCGGGTTTGGTCCATCTATTTAGGCTTGGTTGCTTGGGGCATTGTTGGGCCAACTAAGAACAAGTGTTTTGGACTAGGAAGAGTTATTAGGCTTTATAGTAAGGCCGATGTAAGGGTTTGGGCCCAATTTGGAAAATTGGGCCATAAGTGGTCTTTGGATGATTATTTGGTTTGTGGTTCTTTTTCATTGTGGGTTTGGTCCTTAGTCTTGGTCCAAACTATGTGAGGGGTAAAATGGTCTTTTTACCTCATATATGGATTGTTGGTTTTGGATTGGAACCCAAATGTTAATTGGGTGTTGTTTGATAGTGATAGCTCGGGGAATTGTTGAACCAGTAGCCATGGATTATCAGTGTGATTTAGCAGTGCGAGGTGAGTCTCCTCACCATACTATGGGTCGAAGGCACCAATGTCGGCCTATTTGGTTTATATATTATAGGAAGACCAGGGGTGGCCCTTGGAATTTGTATGAAAGATCAGGAGGTGGCTCTTGGTGGATCTGTATGCAAGACCAGAGTTTGGATTATGGCAGTTAAGTAGATAAATAGTTGTAGATTATATGCTAGCTGTCTTTATGATGCTTGCATGAAAGACTATGAGGTGGCTCCTAGAACTTGTATGTAAGACCCAGGGTTTTGGTCCCCGACTTGGCAAAGAAAGACTATGATACAGATCGTGGCATAATGTCAAGACTATGGTTAGCACACAACACCTCCTATTGTGTGTTTGATATGTATGACTCGTATGTTATGTATGGTATGTGGTATTCAGGGAACTCACTAAGCTTTGTGCTTACAATTGTTGTTTATGGTTTCATGTACTTCCGGTTCGAAAAGGAAGGACCCGACTTGATCGCAACTCACTCACCTATATTTTTCGCAACTTTGAGATTTTGGGATTGTACTCTAATAACTGTTTTTATTATAAAATATATTTAAGTATGATAAATGGGTGTTTTGACTGTTTCAAATATGAATTTTTACCCTCGTATTTTGGGATGTTACACAACAGCTGATTGGTGTTTTCTTTGTGTTAGATATCAGGCATGTAGATGGATCCAGGATGAGGGTTGTGTTAGAGCCGCTCTTCATGTTCTCTTGCGATTAAGGATTAGGGGTTTGAAGTATGACCGGAACACCTGAATGGAGTGTAGTCAGCTGCGTGTTCGACTTAAGATGAGCCCGAGATGGTATTTATGATTTGGCACTCGTATGAGGAGTCGCTTATTATTCGGCGAATATGTTAGTCACTTGCAGTTAGATTAAATAATCTCAAAGTAGTTGATTCGACTCTGCTGTGCAACTCTCGTTTGAGTCTAACCATTGCAAAGTTGAGTTTTCTACTTGAAGGATTATCTAAGCCTTCTGTCAAGAAAAGTGTTATGCAACAAAGAATGGTCTGTGATTATGTTCCCAATAAAAGCAACAAGATAATCAAAGGCTGGAAGTGTTTTGATTAGTTTGGAATTCAAAGTGGGGTTGATCTGTCAGTGGTTCATCATGGGTTGTCTGTCAGGGAGTCATACAAGGTTTCTGAGTTTCGGATTTCGGTCACAGTGGTAAGGATTTTCCCTAGGGGTTAATTTTAGAAGGTACCAATGTCGGCCCATGAATTGTTGTTAGTGCGAGGATTTCGGTAGTAGCAGCTCGATTGTTTGGTTATCTTGGTTTGAGGTGAGTTTCCTCACCATGTTTATCGGGTCGAAGGCACCAAAGTCGGCCCATGATTTTGCTATGTTACGATGCTAGATGTTTTCATGACTCTTGCATGTGTTATGTACCCGTATGCTTACCGGGTGGGGCCCAATGACCATTTTGTATGCTATGTATCCTTATGATTATTGCATGTGTTATGTGTTAAATGTTTATATGTTTATATGTATGTCGAGCGGGGCCTGATGACTGACATAACTGTATACCGAACGGGGCTCGATGTCGGGCGGGGCCCAACGTCGAGCGTAGCCTAATGTCGGGCGAGGCCCATTATGTGTTTATTAATGCATGTATGGTATGTCGTCTTTGGGAAACTCACTAAGCTTTGTGCTTACAATTTTCTTTTATGTTTCAGATACTTCTGGTTCCAAAGGGAAGAGCTCGGGACGATTGTAGAGCACACATCACACGATTCCTTATTTTGTGATTTACTCTATTGGTTGGTGTTGTATTTATACAGTTTGTTACCTTGGTTTTACTATCTTATTAATCTAAAAATGAAAAAATGGGTCTTATTTTTGGACGTTTCAAGAGGACCGGTAACCCTCATCACACTCAATTGATTGTCAAGCCATAAGACACAAGTTCTCTACAAATTTTCCTTCACCTTTTGTAACATCCCCAAAAATACAGTCCAAAAATTTCACTTTAAATCATTAAGAAATTCATAGTTATGAAACATCATATAAAAATCATATGTAGTGTATCTCAAAATATCATAACATCTATCAAAATATATCAGAGTATAAACATCCCAGACTAAACAAATGGTGTGTGCACTGCAATCATCCTGAGCTTTTCCCTTTGCTACCGGAAGTACCTTAAACCAAAACTGAAAATTGTAAGCATAAAACTTAGTGAGTCTCCCCAAACTACCACATACCATACACATAATCACATAATAACATACATTGGGCCTTGCCCGCTACATCCGGCCCCGCCCGGTATCGGACCGAAGTCCGGCATCGGGCCCCGCCCGACATCAGACTGAAGTCCGGAAACGACCCCCGCTCGGCATTGGATTGAAGTTCGGTATACATATAAATACATCAACAACGCATATAAAATAAACACATAACATAAGAATATAAACATTCCTTGGGCCCCGCCCGACATCAGACCAAAATCCGGAAACATATAACATAACATATAAGCTAAACATTCATCGGGCTTGCCCCGACATCGGACCGAAGCCCGGAATATATAAACAAGCACATGCAAAAATTACGAAGACATCAAGCATAAAAACATTCCTCGGGCTTTCCCTGACATCAGACCGAAGTCCAGAAACATATAATCTACATCAGGCTAACCCCAGAATCGAACATAAGCCTGGAACATACTAGCACACATATACGGGCCGACATTGGTGCCTTCGACCCGTTCATATAAGAGGAAACTCACCTCAAACTGTTGAAGTCCCACGAATAAATCTCTGACTGCTGGCTGACAGATTCCCGAACTGTCAATATCAAAACAAAACCCAAACCTCTACACGATCTTAACTTAAAGCCCAACCATTTATTCTAGTCTAAACACTTGGCATTCTGATGGTCCAATATCTCATAATCATCAAGGCCCAATTATGGCCCATCTGTGGCCTAATTTTCAAATTGGGACAAAACCTTTCCAATGGGCCTTATCCTAAAGCCCAATCCAAATATTCTAGTCCATAGACTTATTAATAGTTGGCCCATTAAGAGTCTAGACATCTAGGCCCAACAGAAAGGTCCAATTCAAAACCCAACATAGTTAGGGTTTTCACAAGAATTGACGATTAAGGTTAATTAGAAACACTTAACCCATTAAGGACTTAATCGATTAAGTCCATCAATCTACTAAGTCAATCATACGGTGTGGTCGGACATAATTCAAAATTCAAGTCCAACAGTCCAAACGCGGATCCCGGCAAACCAAAACTAACATCTCCTAAAATTAGGGTTTTCTAAACCCTAATTATGGTTTCAGCTATTGGGCCGGTTAGGGTTTCACTATGTCGAGCACCACCCACTGCCACCTCGGGCGGTGGTGGTCGACGGCAACTCACTGCGGCAACCACCACCTCACGATGGTGGTGGCGATTTTCTTCACTTTTGACTAAGAAAATTGATACAACATTTATCAATCGAGCACACACACTCACAAACCATACTACACACACAACCACCTCTACACGATGGCTGGTGGTGGCAGCAAACGGTAGCAGCCACCACCTCATGGTGCTGGCGGTGGGTTTTTCCGGCCAAATTACTCGCATACTACACCACAAATACCGAAAGCAACCAAAATACTCGAACATGCTCATATTCAGCCACCTCTTAGGTGGATGTCATCACCGGAATAGACGGAAACAGTGGCCAAAAAGGCCACCGACGGTAGCAGCGACACCCTACGACGTCCTACCAACAGAAACGAAGAAGAAGACAGAAGGCGGGTGGCGAGCATTCTTACCAAGGGTTTCCAGTCGCTCACGACCTGCACAACGATGACACAGCTCCTCCTTCGGTCATCGGCTATCTTCCAGCGGTTCTTGACGTCACTGCACCAGTCTCTTGATTCAAGAGTCTTTATCTTCTTATCCCCCGAGCATTTCGGCCCCTCGTGATTCGACTTCTCTTTCTGTAGTTTTAGTATAGTAAGGTGAGTGCTGAAACGCTGCACGAATCTTTCTTAGAAAGATTCAGCGACAAAGTTCTGCCCCTGCAGAGCCCGACTCCTAGCTAAAACCCCATTGTAAGTAAGTTATGCCTACCCAATTTTAATAAAGCTTATATTTAAAATTAGTATTGTTATTATGAACTTATAATAAATATTTGAGCTATTATTATGACTTATATAAGTGTTGTTATAATATCTTTTTAACTACTCGCGGTACGGGGAATCTGGTTTAAAAGGCCACATAGGGTGGTTGGATTTCAAAAGTGTTATATGCCAAAATGGTCCTGCCCTCCGGTGTTTTATATCTGGCCCCTGTCTGTACATAGTGGTTGGAAAGTATTGTTTAAACGTTTATATAATAATAATAATAATAATAATAATAATAATAATAATAATAAGACTAATAATTAGTCACGGTAAATATTAGACTAAAATCTAGTGGTAATACTACTATGTTTCGTTGAAGGAAATTATTTTAAAGTAAACGAAGCGTTGTCCGATACCGAGTTGCCACCTTATCAAGTGAGTGCATAGTTATTTTCATCTTACACATAAATATGAAGTATTTTATATAAATTACGTGCTATGTGTGCAAACTATCTGAATACTTGCTGTCTATGCTGGATGAATGATTTTATACATGTTTTAAAATGATTTAAACTGTATATGTATTTTATATCTACAAATATGTTGGGTATGACATGGGTAGATGAATAATGAGATATAAAAGATGATGTGAGTAAACATTGACAGCTATAGACTTAGTGTCTAATAGATAACATCGGCAGCTATGGACTTAGTGCCTATTGGACAAACACTGGTAGATATGGACTTAGTACCTATTAGGTAAACATAGGTGGCTATGGACTTAGTACCTGTTAGGTGATGGTAGCTATGGACTTAGTACTTGACATCTATGGACTTAGTGCCAGTTAGACAAACATTGGTAGCTATGGACTTAGTACCTACACTAGTAGCCATGGATTTAGTACCTGATCAATGAGCTTTAGCAACTATGGATTTAGTGCATTGGCAGCTATGGACTTAGTGCCTGTCTTATAAACCCTGGAAGCAAGGGACTTCGAAATGAACGAATGCAGGATAAATGACTCTTAGGGTAGACCCTTAAGAGTAAGGAAGATAATGGGGATGGGTAATTGGGTTGATTGTTTGATGTTTAAATATAATAATTATATTATTGTGGGTTGAAAACCATATGTACTCACCAGGTTTCCCAACCCGACCCACTCAGTTTATTTTTATCACAGGTGTTGATATGAAGTCTCATTACACTGAGAGATTAAGGAGATATAAATCACTAGTGATAATGAATGTAAGTTCTGTTTATGCTTATGTTTCTGTATTGACGATGACATCCCAATGTTTTAAAATGAATAAAAATACATTTCTTCGGAAATGCTTTGATAACGTATTTATCATGTTTTACTGGGAACAAATTCTGCAACATTTTTATTAAAAGAGGTACTCTGATTTTTATAAAGCATAAACAAAATCGGTCTTTTCTGGCCGTGAAAATGGGGATGTCACAGTTGGTATCAGAGCATTAATTTAAGCGAACTAGGAATATGGATTTATTTCTAGACTTAAACTTAGAATGCTAAGCAATGATTGTGAGGAGTGTGTCTTAGGTAATACACCTGAATAGACACAAACACTAGCTTATTTAGGGAAAATGCCTAGCATGTTTTTATGTGATTAATGATTTATGATGCTAAATTTATGATCAGATCTATGGTCTGTTGCCGACCGGATCTGGAAACTTTACGTGTTCAGACTTCTAAACGTTTAATTACTGTATTAGAATTGGCATGTAACTTTTTGGAGTAATAGGGAGATTTACACGTTGATCGTAAATAAAATATTTCCTATATTAATTCTTGTCATTACACACCAAATGTTTGAATTGGTGTATAGATCAAATGGCAAGAACCCGAAGTGGAGTCAGGAACGCAAATAGGAATCAACAGCCCCTAGTGATTGAACAAATACTTGTTGTAGTAGAAGCTACACCTGAACCAATCACCATGGCTGGAGTACAAGCTATGATTCGGGCTATCTTAGTTGAACAAAGGGAAGAAATGAGAAGGATGTTGCATGAAAATAGCTACAAACCTACCATGCCCATTGAGCAACCTGAGCTGATTCCCGAGCAATCGGAGGAAGGGAACTATAGCCACCCTGTAAGTCAAGTTGGGACTCAAGGAGAACGAAGGAATGGCCCGGAGAGGGGAAACGACATTGATGCACGAATGTATAAGAACTTCTTGGGTGCCAAGCCACCAAGCCTTTCCGGAAGCCTGAAGCCAGTGGAGATTATGGATTGGATCTCCGAAATGGAGATGGTGTTTGAAAGCTGTGACTACGGCGACAGGAAAAAGACCATCTTTACAGTCAGACAACTAAAGACTGGAGTGCTAAGTTGGTGGAAGTTGTTGGCAGATACAATGCCACGAGGAGAAGCCATGTGAATGTCTTGGGAAGCACTCGTGGAGCAGTCGAAAATGCAGTACTGCTTGGAGATAGATCTGATAGACCTAAACAACGAATTTCAGAATCTGAAGAAAGGAAAAATGAGTGTGGATGAGTATGTCACAGCATTCACCGAGAGGATGAAGCTATTCCCTTACTTGGTACCTACTGAACTCTCAAAGATCGATAGGTTTGCTAATGGACTGCCCACATACTTTGACCCAATGGTCAAAATGGCAACTACTTTGAAAACAGTCGTTAGAGCAGCTAAGAACGTAGAGACCCGGATAAGAGAAAAGGGTCTAGAAAAAGATAAGGCAGGAGAAAAGCGGAAATTAGAAGGATCTTCAAGGTCCAACAAGGAGAGCAAATTCTCGAAGCTTAAAGGAGGAGAAAGAGGTGAAGCGAGATGGTGTGATAAGTGCAAGAAGAAGCATTGTGGGAGATGCAACAAAGAAGTGACTTGTTACAAGTGTGGGAGGAGCGGTCACTATTCCAAGGATTGTACACATAATGATAAGGTACGCTATGGATGTGGAGGCAAGGGGCACATGTCTAGAGAGTGCCCGAGGAAAGATAAAGTTGTGAGGCCAGATACACCACCAAGGCCAAGGGCATTCCACATGATCCTCGACGAAGCAGAAAACAACGCAAGGAATCAAGGATGAGGACTTCATATCCAAAGATCGAGTTATGCGGTAGTCGTGTGGATAGTATCGTATGGTTTAGCCTATTAGAGGCATAGTCTATTTTGAACTAGAACACCTATGTAATAGTTTCAAGAAATAATAAAACCTTCGTTTTGTTATCTGGTGTGTTAAACTGTTATGTGAATTTTTGTATGGTGACTTGGGAAACTGCGAGAAAATACTTGGGACGAGTATGAGTAGGTGTGAATGGTAGTAGAGGCCTATACTATCGGAAGCACAGGACTCACGCTTGGATCAGGGAAAGTCACAAGGTTACCAAGAAGCTAGTAATTGATACCGTTTTATTCAAATATGTCGTTACCATCGTTTCAGTAATGACTAAGAATATGATTGTTATTCCAACCCTAGTGGTCATATCGAATTGATTCCGACTACGATGAGTATGTTACGTGGTTCAGAGAACCAAGTTTGATGTAACATCTGACTTAAGCCGAAAGATTGAAATAAAAGATAATCAAAGCGATCAATAGAGGTATCATGATAGTTCCTTGTAACTAGAAATGCTACTTTTTAAGATGTGATTAGAACATGAAGGAAGGGATAGTATGTTCTGGAATTTGACTCTAAAAGACCTGAGTCCAAGCAATGCATCATACGATGAGAGGTCATTAGAACATGACCCATCGGTCTATTATGATAATCGAAGGAAGAAACTTATCTCAAGTTTGTTAAAGAAGGAGTCTCCAATAAAGATCGAGATCACAACATGAAGATCATGATTAGAAGTCTAACATGAGATAGAGAGCGGGTCCAAGATCGGGCACCGCCTGCAGTCAAGAAGTCTTAGAGTTAGATACTCGTTCGAAGAAACATCAAAGTTATCGTTATTACTTAGTATGAAGAGATAACATATGGAGTCATCATGTGAGCCTTGTTTCGTTGATGATTCCGGGACGTAATCATCCTAAGGGGGAGATAACTGTAACGCCCATAGATCCGGGCTAGTCAATTTAGAGATAATAGGGGTCGAAAATGACTTTTTGACAAAAAATTATTTAAAATAAATAATCTTAACCAAATTTTAGAATATGTCTCAAGGGTTCCGTACATATAAAGAACGCCGAAATCCGAGTTATAACGAAGAAGTTATCGCCCGTCGAAGTTTTACGGCAAAACCGGCACGACACCAAGAGACTGAAATAGTGAATTTACGATAGAGGAACTTTTAGCCTTAGTAATCTAAACAAAATTCGTAGAATATGTTTAACTGAGATCGTCTATAAAAAGAACGCCCAAATCTGACTTCGTATGAGGAAGTTATGAATTTTCTAACATTTGGCATAGCACTGCACGACCCGAAACTCGAATTTTAGCTCGAGCTGTTTTTGGCCTACGCGACCTAAATGAGAGTTGAAGATCTCATTAATAAGAACTCAATGGTAAAAATATAGAAAAAAAACGGAGTCCGTATGTAGAAGTTATGAATTTTACGCGGACAATTAATAGTATAATCTCCTCCTACTGTTAAATTTAAGACTGGACAAGAATTAGCCGACTGAGTCTAAATGAAAGTTTTAGATCTTGCTTTTAACTATGCACGGATATAAAGAATGTCGAGATTAGAGCTCGTATGTTAAAGATATGGACGGAACTTGGTCCCTACTCTTCGAGCGCGATAAATTCGATACAGTTTGGTAAATCTGAGATAGAATGAGAACTAGCTGATGACATCTAAATGAAAGTTGTAATACTCGTAAATACCAATGCGTGGATATAAAGAACGTCAAAAATGGAGTTTGTATGAATGATTTACATATTATAATAGCATATTTATGTATTAAAGTAAAGTATAAATCATATATACGTACACACACATACACACATACACACACACACACACATACATATATATATATATATATATATATATATACACACACACACACACACAAATGTATATATCATTAGAAAGGTATCGACAATACAGTTATTATAATACTAGTGTTGAGTACTTTCGATATTAGTTTAGTACAAATATCGTTAAATCTATTTAAAATAGTATTATGAAGGGGTGTTTAGTCGTTTATATAACTATAAGGTCATTAAGTAATCATGGAGGGTAGTTTTTGTAAATTCAATTACTATAAATACGAGGCTTAGGCTCTCATATTTCTTGCACCATTCTCTTGATTCAAGAGTCTTTCTCTTCTTATCCCTCGAGCATTTCGGTCCCTCGTGATTCGACTTCTCTTTTTGTAGTTTTAGTATACTAAGGTGAGCGCTGAAGCGCTGCACGAATCTTTCTTAGAAAGATTCAGCGACAAAGTTATGCCCCTGCAGAGCCCGACTCCTAGCTAAAACCCCCTTATAAGTAACTTATGCTTATCCTATTTTAATATAGCTTATATTTAAAATTAGTATTGTTATTATGAACTTATAATAAATATTTGAGCTATTATTATGACTTATATAAGTGTCGTTATAATATCTTTTTAACTACTCGCGGTACGAGGAATCTGGTTTAAAGGGCCGCATAGGGTTGTAGGATTTCAGAAGTGCTATATGCCAAAATGGTCCTACCCTCCGGTGTTTTATGTCTGACCCCTATTTGTACATAGTGGTTGAAAAGTATTGTTTAAACGCTCATATAATAATAATAATAATAATAATAATAATAATAATAATAATAATAATAATAATAATAATAATTAGTCATGGTAAATATTAGACTAAAATCTAGTGGTAATAATAGTAGGTTTCGTCGAAGGAAATTATTTTAAAGTAAACGAAACGTTATCCGAGTACCGAGTAACCACCTTATCTAGTGAGTGCATAGTTAATTTCATCTTACACATAAATATGAAGTATTCTATATAAATTACATGTTATGTGTGCATACTATCTGAATACTTGTTGTCTATGCTGGATGAATGATTTTATACATGTTTTAAAATGATTTAAACTGTATATGTATTTTATATCTACAAATATGTTAGGTATGACATGGGTAGATGAATAATGAGAGATAAAAGATGATGTGAGTAAACATTGGAAGCTACAGACTTAGTGCCTAATAAATAACATCGACAGCTATGGACTTAGTGTCTATTGGACAAACACCGGTAGATATGGACTTAGTACCTATTAGGCAAATGTAACGCCCGTAGATCCGGGTTAGTCAATTTAGAGATAATAGGGGTCAAAAATGACTTTTCGACAAAAGATAATTTAGAATAAATAATCTTATCCAAGTTTTATAATATGTCTCAAGGGTTCCGTACATATAAAGAACATCGAAATCCGAGTTATAACGAAGAAGTTATGGCCCGTCGAAGTTTTACGGCAAAACCGGCATGGCACCGGGAGACGTAAATAGTGAATTTTTGATAAAGGAATTTTTAGCCTTATCGATCCAAATAAAAGTTTTAGTATATGTTAAACCGAGAACATACCAAAAAAGAACGCCCAAATCTGACTTCGTATGAGGAAATTATGAATTTTCTAAGATTTGGCATAGCACTGCACGGCCTGAAACTCGAATTTTAGTTCGAGCGGTTTTTGGCCTACACGACCTAAATGAGAATTGAATATCTCATTAATAGGAACTCAACGGTAAAAAGACAGATGAAAACAGAGTCCGTATGTAGAAGTTACAAATTTTACGCGGACATTTAACAGTATAATCTCCTCGTACTGTTAAATTTAAGATCGGTCGAGAATTAGCCAACGGAGTCAAAATGAAAGTTTTAGATCTTATTTTTACCTACACGTGGATATAAATAACATCAAAAACGGAGGTCGTATGTGAAAGTTATGGATTTTAAAAGTCGGAAGTGTGTTGTGCAAAAATGGGTGATGTGGCACAATCTTGGTCATTGTTTTCTCCCCAAGTCTTGCCACTAGATGGTGACATGTGGCACCAAGTTCAGCCATTTTCACCCTATAAATAGAACCTCTCGCACCCTCATTTTTTCACACCTTTCCCATTCTTTCTTCTTTTTACTCTTTGTCTAGAACCTCCCTCTTAGCCCCGAAACCCCCCGAAAAGGCTAGGGAACCTCCCTAGCACGAGGCAAAAGCCCCGGAGTGCTCGACGGATCCGAGAAGAAGAGATTTTCGGCTCGGGAACGCTGCTCCAAGCAAAGCCCGGTTTTCTATAAAACCCGCTGTAAGTGAGCTACGGCTACGCTATTTTTAATATAGTTTTTATTTAATTATAGTAACGTTATTAGGAACTTATAATAAGTACTTGGGCTATTATTATGGGTTATATAAGTATTGTTTAACGCTTATATAACTGTAATAATAGCTAGACTATTAATTAGTCTCCACAAATAATAGACTAAACTCTAGTGGTAATAATACTAGGTTTCGTCGAAGGAAATTATTTTTAAGAAGCGAAGCGCTGACTGAGTTTGGAATCACCACCTTTTCAAGTGAGTGCATAGTCCCTTTCATGAACATGATTTTAATACAAATATCGATTGAAGTATTAAATATATGTTTATGTGCAAATTATTTAATGTTGGGTGAGATACTTATTAAAGAACATACGTGATTATATATGCTGATTTAGGATAAAGAGTAAACCTAAATTAATTATGAGGAATATTGGGTAGTGTTTTCTTCCGAGTACGAGTGAATTATACTCAAAGAATAAAACCTTAGTATATGTCATTGATCTGGGAGCATGGATTAGACATAGTCATTGTCCCTAGTCCGAGAGCATGGATTAGGCATAATCATTCATCATTAATCTGAGAGTATGGATTAGTCATTCGTCCCTAGTCCGAGAGTATGGATTAGGTAAAGTCGTTCATTTCTGATCCGGGAGTATGGATTAGGTAAAACGGCTAATCTTAGGTCCGACAGTATGGATATTCTTGTTGTGAGGATCGACGAGGTGGGATAAGAGTTGTTTATATATATGGTGAAATTGTATATTTTGTGAGTTTTAAACAATATATATGGTATAACATTGTGGGATTGAAATCCCTATGTACTCACCAGGTTTCCCAACCTGACCCACTCAGTTTAATTATATCACAGGTGTTGATATGAAGTCACATTACACTGAGAGATTAAGGAGATATAAATCACTAGTGATAATGAATGTAAGTTATGTTTATGCTTATGTTTTTGTATTGACGATGACATCCCAAATGTTTTAAAATGAATAAAAATACTTTTCTTCGGAAGTGCTTTGATAATGTATTTATCATGTTTTACCGCAAAAAATTCCACAACATTTTTATTAAAAGAGGTACTCTGATTTTTATAAAGCATAAACAAAATCGGTTTTTTCTGGCCGTGAAAATGGGGATGTCACAGTTGGTATCACAACATTAGTTTAAGCGAACTAGGAATTTGTAGGATTTCTAGACTTAAACTTAGAATGTTAAGCGATGATTGTGAGATGTGAGCACTAGCTTATTTTAGGAATTATGCCTAAAATGCTTTTATGTGCTAAATGCTTTGTGCCTGATATGTTGTTATTTGTTCGGATCTATGGTATGTTGCCGACCGGATCTGGAAACCTTATGTGTTTAGGATTCTAAACGTACGACTACGATATTAGAACTAGCATATAAACGTTTTGGAGAGATAAGGATGATTTAAACGTTAGTCCTAAATAAAGATCTATATTCACCTTATTCGGTGTATAGATCAAGATGGCAAAGACCCGTAGCGGAAACGTAAATGCAAATGGGAACCGAGATCAACCCCCAGTGATACAGCAAATACCAGTCGTAGTAGAAGTTGCACCTGAGCCAATCACCATGGCGGGAGTACAAGCCATGATGCGGGCTATGTTAGTAGAACAAAGGGAAGAAATGAGGCGGATGATGCAAGAGAATAGGGACAAAGCCACCATGCCTATTGTGCAACAGGAGCCGATTCCCGAACAATCGGAGGAAGGAAACTATAGTAGGTCAGTGGGCCAAGATGATCCGCCAGTTAATAGGAGAAACGGCCAAGATGATGTAGCCGAGAGAAACAGATGCAAGTACAAGGATTTTCTGACTTGCAAGCCATCGACTTTCACTGGAAAGGAAGATCCGATAGGAGTCATGGATTGGATCTCAGAAATGGAGTTAGCTTTTATGACGTGCGGTTGCAGAGGTAAGCTGCAAACCACCTTTGCAGTGTGTCAGTTCTGAGGAGGCGCTGTGCGT
The DNA here is from genome assembly GCF_051521515.1 of Lactuca serriola. NCBI lineage: Eukaryota > Viridiplantae > Streptophyta > Magnoliopsida > Asterales > Asteraceae > Lactuca > Lactuca serriola. The sequence goes on along the minus strand of NC_136412.1, from coordinate 264,292,683 downwards.
TGGTGGAATACCCTAGGGAAGACTCTGAGCCCCAATGAGCCCCTGCAACTGACATGGGCAGAGTTTTTAGTACAGTTCAAACGAAAGTACTGCTCAGCCCAAAACCTGCTCGAGCTGGAGAACCAATTCCTAACCTTGAAGAAAGGAAGCATGACCATCGGTGAATACACCAACAACTTCACGGACAAGATGGAGTTTGCTTTGTGCCTTGTCCCGGACGAGCTGACAAAAATTGACAAGTACGCAAAGGGACTTGCATGGGAGTATGTGGTGCCTGTACGTCAGGCACCTACTCTCGAGGCAACTATCTGGGCTGCCAAGTCTGTTGAAGATATGATCAAGGGAAGAGCCGCCAACAAGATGGAGGTTGGCGATAAGAGAAAGTTTGAAGGATCCTCAAGGTCCGACAAGAAGAGAAAATTCTCGAAGTCTGGTTCGAAGAAGTTCGAAGAAGGAGCGCAATGGTGTGACAAGTGCAGAAAGAAGCACATTGGGAAATGCTCTAAAGAGATGACCTGCTTTAAATGCGGGAAGACCGGTCATTACGCCAGCGAATGCACAACCAAGAGAGAAGTTTGCTTTAAGTGTGGTGAAGAGGGACACTTCAAACAAGACTGCCCAAGGAAAGAAGAAGCTACAAAGCCGAATATGCCGCCAAAACCAAAGGCAAGAGCATTTCAGATGATCCTTGACGAAGCAGGTGACAACGCGAGGAATCAAGGATGAGGACTTCATATCCGAAGATCGAGTTATGCAGTAGCCATAATATCGTATGATGTAGCCTGTTAGAGGCATAGTCTATGGTGAACTTGAACACCTATGTAATCATTTCAAGAAATAATATAAAACCTTCGTTTTGATATTTGATGTGTTAAGTTGTTATGTGATTTTCTTGTATGGTGACTTGGAAAACTGCGGGACAATACTTGGGACGAGTATGAGTAGGTGTGAATGGTAGTAGAGGCCTATACTACTGAAATCACAGGACTCGCACTTGGATCAGGGAAGGTCACAAGGTTACCAAGAAGCTAGTAATTGATACCGTTTTATTCAAATATGTCGTTACCATCGTTTTGGTAATGACTAAGAGGATGATTGTTATTCCGACCCTAGTGGTCATATCGAATTGAGTCCGAATATGATAAGTATGTTACGTGGTTAGAGAACCAAGTTTGATGTAGCATCTAACTTAAGCCGGAAGGTTGAAATAAAAGATAATCAAAGCGATCAGCAGGGGTATCGTGATAGTTGCTTGTAGCTAGAAATGCTACCTTTTAAGATGTGATTAGAACATGAAGAAATGTATAGTCTATTCTGGAAGACTCTAAGAGACTTGAGTCTAAGCGTGAGAACATACGATGATAAGTCATTAGAATATTACACATCAGTCCATTGTAGTAATAAAATAACTTATCTTAAGTTTGTTAAGAAGAAGAAGCAGTCTCCAGTAAGGATCGAGATTGTGACTTGAAGGTCATAATTTGGAGTCTAACGTGAGATAGGGAGCAAGTGCAAGATCGAGCACCGCCAGCAATCAGGAAGTCTTAGAGTTAGATACCCGTTCGAAGAAACATCAAAGTTACGGTTATTACTTAGGATGAAGAGATCGGTCGAGAATTAGCCGACGGAGTTAAATTTAAGATCGGTCGAGAATTAGCCGATGGAGTCAAAATAAAGTTGTAGATCTTATTTTTACCTACGTGTGGATATAAAGAACGTCAAAAACGAAGGTTGTATGTGAAACTTATGGATTTTAGAAGTCGGAAGTGTGATGTGCGAAAATGGGTGATGTGGCACAATCTTGGTCATTGCTTTCTCCCCAAGTCTTGCCACTAGATGGTGGCATGTGGCACCAAGTTCAGCCATTTTCACCCTATAAATAGAACATCTCTCACACTCATTTTTTCATACCTTTCCCATTCTTTCTTCTTTTTACTCTTTCTCTAGAACCTCTCTCTAGCCCCGAAACCCCTTGAAAAGGCTAGGGAACCTCCCTAGCACGAGGCGGAAGCCTCGGAGTGCTCGACGGATCCGAGAAGAAGAGCTTTTCGGCTCGGGAACGCTGCTCCAAGCAAAGCCCGGTTTTCTATAAAACCCGCTGTAAGTGAGCTACGGCTACGCTATTTTTAATATAGTTTTTATTTAATTATAGTAACGTTATTAGGAACTTATAATAAGTATTTGGGCTATTATTATGGGTTATATAAGTATTGTTTAACGCTTATATAATTGTAATAATAGCTAGATTATTAATTAGTCTCCACAAATAATAGACTAAACTCTAGTGGTAATAATACTAGGTTTCGTCGAAGGAAATTATTTTTAAGAAGCGAAGCGGTGTCTGAGTTTGGAATCACCACCTTTTCAAGTGAGTGCATAGTCCCTTTCATGAACATGATTTTAATAATAATATCAATTGAAGTATTAAATATATGTTTATGTGCAAATTATTTGATGTTGGCTAAGATACTTGTTAAAGAACATACCTGATTATATATGTTGATTTAGGATAAAGAGTAAACCTAAATTAATTATGAGGAATATTGGGTAGTGTTTTCTTACGAGTACGAGTGAATTATACTCAGAGAATAAAACCTTAGTATATGTCATTGATCTGGGAGCATGGATTAGACATAGTCATTGTCCCTAGTCTGAGAGCATGGATTAGGCATAATCATTCATCATTAATCCGAGAGTATGGATAAGTCATTCGTCCCTAGTCCGAGAGTACGGATTAGGTAAAGTCGTTCATTTCTGATCCGGGAGTATGGATTAGGTAAAACGTCTAATCTTAGGTCCGAGAGTATGGATAGTCTCGTTGTGAGGATCGACGAGGTGGGATAAGAGTTGTTTATATATATGGTGAAATTGTGTTTGTGAGTTTTAAACTATATATATGGTATAAAATTGTGGGATTGAAATCCCTATGTACTCACCAGGTTTCCCAACCTGACCCACTCAGTTTATTTATATCACAGGTATTGATATGAAGTCACATTACACTGAGAGATTAAGGAGATATAAATCACTAGTGATAATGAATGTAAGTTCTGTTTATGCTTATGTTTCTGTATTGACGATGACATCCCAAATGTTTTAAAATGAATAAAAATACTTTTCTTCGGAAGTGCTTTGATAACGTATTTATCATGTTTTACTGGGAACAAATTCTGTAACATTTTTATTAAAAGAGGTACTCTGATTTTTATAAAGCATAAACAAAATCGGTCTTTTCTAGCCGTGAAAATGGGGATGTCACAGTTAACATAGGTGGCTATGGACTTAGTACTTGTTAGGTGATGGTAGTTATAGACTTAGTACCTGGCAGTTATGGACTTAGTGCATGTTAGATAAATGTTGGTAGCTATGGACTTAGTACCTACACTGGTAGCTATGGATTTAGTACCTGATCAATGAACTTTAGCAGCTATGGATTTAGTGCATTGGCAGCTATGGACTTAGTGCCTGTCTTATAAACCCTGGAAGCAAGGGAATTCGAAATAAACGAATGCAGGATAGATGACTCATAGGTTAGACCCTTAAGAGTAAGGAAGATAATGGGGATGGGTAATTGGGTTGATTGTTTGATGTTTAAATATAATAATTATATTATTATGGGGTTAAAACCCTATGTACTCACCAGGTTTCCCAACCTGGCCCACTCAGTTTATTTATATCACAGGTGTTGATATGAAGTCTCAATACACTGATAGATTAAGGAGATATAAATCACTAGTGATAATGAATGTAAGTTCTGTTTATGCTTAAGTTTCTGTATTGGTGATGGCATCCCAATGTTTTTTAAATAAATAAAAATACATTTCTTTGGAAATGCTTTGATAACGTATTTATCATGTTTTACTAGGAACAAATTCCGCAACATTTTTATTAAAAGAGGTACTCTGTTTTTATAAAGCATAAACCAAATCGGTCTTTTCTGGCCGTAAAAATGGGGATGTTACAAGACGGGTGGAGTTCAAACCCAACTGGTAGCGGCGGCGGCGGCGGCCTCAGAGCTTCTCATGGTGGCGACTGAAGATGTGTGCCTTAGGGTTAGGGTTTTGGTGATCCAACAGGAGGAAAAAGGATGGCACCGGTTCAATCCTATGTCTATACAATCTTCATGCAGATTTGACATTTCTAGTCCCTCCCTTTCATAATCTTTTCAACTTAAGTCCCAATAATTACCAAGCAGTCGCTGCCCTCAGAAATGTTTACAAACTGAATCCGAATTTTACCTTGTAACCTTTTCTTCCCAAAAATATATTCAGCACAAGTCCAAATGATATCATTTAGACCATAAATTCCCGAATTTATAATATTTTACTCCCAAGGCTGACACTAATAAACTATTATGGATTTAGGGCCTCAATAAAATAATATGAAATATAATTCTCATCCCGGTGTTTATTTATTTATTTATTTTATTTAATCTTATTTATTTAAATCCTAAAATAGAATGTTACACCTTCATCATCAGATGACCAATACCCATCAACATTCCTTGAAACCGTGTTGAAAAAAGCTTTTTCACTTTCAGCAAGTTCGTATACTTGACAAGCATAGTAAGCAAAGTCTTTCACCTTTGGTATTTGAGGAACCTCAGCCAAACAGTCCTTAGCATAGTGGTTTAAGAGACCATATTTGTGACATATGACTTTAGGTTTGACTGAGTTCAGAACTTTCTAAGGTTCCGAGGAGAAATTCTGAATGTTGGGTCGATATGCAGGTGGATTTTTAGTGGGTTTAGGGTAAGGTTGAGGATTTCCTTGGTGAGGAGACTGAAATTTTTTTCAGACGTTTTCTGATTGGGATTCCAAGGACGTCTGTACTTCATAGATCGAAGTGCAAACTCTTGCAAGAAATGAAGTTTGGAATCAGCATATTCTAAATCAAGGTTTTCTTCAAACGAATAGTTTAGAACTTGAGATGATGGTGTAATAAGTGGTGTAGGTTGAACAGGTGGAATAGGTATGACTCCAACAGGTAGGATGAATAGGTGGAAACAGATGGGCTAGGAATCAGTGGATTAACTGAGCTAACTAAAGCGAGAGGACCTCCTAAAAGTTCTCTCAACGTTTGAGCAACATCGAATTCATGTCCTTGCATTTCGTCAAAAAAACTGATAGAGCTTCAGTTTCTTCAAAGATCCATTACTCTAAAGACTTGACTTAACATTTCCCCATCATTTTCTTAGGATGTTGATGAACTTGAGGTTGTACTCGAGTGGAGTTTGGACTACTCCATGTGTCGTCATGTTGTTCATCATGATCCTATACTGATTTGATGCGGAGGCTATAGATTTACCAAGAGTTGTAATAAAGGCGTCAAAGTCATTTACAACAGATGTAAAATGCTTATACTTCATGTTCTCTGATCCTTCAAATAAATCTTATAGTGTATCCCAAATATCCTTAGCATATTTGCACAACTTAATTTTCTCAAAGAGAGATGAAGGTACACCAAAAACCATTTCAGAGAAGGCGATTTAATCTGCATCAAGCTTCTTGATGTCTATTGCAGTCAGTGGTGCTGGTCGAGTCTCCTCTTGACCCATGAGAGTGGAAACACCATCTATAACCACTTGTCTTACTGGAACATGAGGACCTTATTTCACCAATCTCTATATTTCTCAACCTTTATTTCTTTACCAAGTAAAAATCTCTCCATTCTAACTTTCTAGTGGTCATACTCTTTAACGACTAACAATGGGGCATGCATTGGCCAAACCATGATATTTTCTATTTGCATTAAATACATTTGTTGAGATTGATTAGAAGCAGTCATTGAAGTTAATATTGATGGGTTTGTATACTACAACATCCTATGGTGCACATTCAACACTAAATACATTGGATCTATGTTTTCACTAATTATACATGCAAATGGATTCCAAGGCATTAAACCTATAACTAGCATGCATTTGACATAAAACATATAAGATACTAGTTAGGGTAACATACCTTTTATGTAGCTTGAAGTCTTGATGTATTTGGCCTTAAGAGCTTAGCCCCAATAGTGTGGAAGCCTCAAATGAAGTCACAACACATCATGGACAAAGGTAGACATTTGAGAGAGAATCTTCATACACCAAAAACCATCCATATGAACTCCAAGAACCTTGTTCACGTTTTTGGCTATGTACTCACCTATTTATATGTAGTTATAACCCAAATCCATACCCATGGGTGTTATGATCCATGGTTCATGTGGCCCAACTCTTTATGTATCTATACATAAACTTGGTCCAACATGGATCATAAGCCCAACACATATAAATATAATTAATTACCATAATTAGTCCTCATAGATTTAATTAGTCTCTTTTGACGACTAAATTAATTCAAAATTAATTCTTGATCAATACTCATTAAAACATATGATTTCATATTAATATATTATAACTTATAATATATTAATAAATCGTATATAACCTTCTCTCAAAAGTCCATCCTAACAAATTGTCCTGATGATATGCAACCCAAATGGATCATGCTACTCTCAGGTCAAGTACATACCAATAATAGTTATGGGCATAGACATCTAATCCAATAGTCTCCTACTTGGATAAGTCTAAAACTATTATTGCAAGTATGACTCCAAAACCCGACTAACAATCGTAGCTCTTAAAAGTCGTTGTTGAAGTCTAACCTAGTCAATAACACGTCCATTAGATAAGGGATCATATATTCCTCCATTCTAGATATCATATGGACTGAGACATGGATTATAATCATTCTCTCTGTCCATTTGTTGTTTCCCGATTTCCGATTTATGACGACTGACTAATTGAACAAATCAAATCAGTCCAGGCCCGGCCGAGCACTTACGTTTGTCATCACCAAATCATCGAGGGGCCCACATATATCACTTTTATCCCTCCAAGGGTAAAAGGAATGGATAAACTTCGACTCATATGCTTGTACTAACTACTTGTTGAATCATACACAAAAGCACGTTTTATAACATCAAGTTATTGATGTGTTTTCGTGCAATCAATGTACAACCAACTCATAGTCAACAACTCATATCTCTGGGTTTGAAGAATATAATATATTATCATCTCATGATCACTCATGATAAAATCCATGAAGTGAGTCAAATGAGCGTAGGTTTAATCCAATACTCGAATCTCATTCCAGGAGCACTCATGAATGTTGCAGCAACTTTTGCTATGTCTAAACACTTTAGACATCCACAAGCCCAATTCATGACAATCTTGATTCATACCTACTTCCAAAGTATGATTGACTATGGAGAGTTTGAATAAACTAGTTATTCGAGAAGTCAAAACATGCAAAGTGAAACACAAGAACAATTGAATCTAATATGGTCTCAGAACAAATGAATATAAATAAAACACCTTTTATTTAATCATCATATTGATTACACATTAATCATTGCATAATGTTTCAAATAATCAACTTAATACTTGAACTGAAACAATAGTCATGCCATGCTCCAAGCATGCACACTACGTTTGTCCAAACAACAGTTATGCCATACTCCAAGTATGCACACTATGTTTGTCTAGATCCTTACTTTGTGAAATAGACCAATTGAACATGATTCCAATTATGCTCATTTCACAATCCCAAATCCTTACCGCAAATGTAAGAATACAAGATTCTTTGCCATCTACTGAAATCTGTTAGATTCTAAACTTATATGTGTAATGACTGTGCACAAAATCACAAAGACTTGGCAACAGACATTTACAAAGTATTACAATGGAGATCAATTCCATGGAAACGAAGTCTCAAATTTAATGTACATTCCTTTGAACATCCTTTTTGCATTAAGTTTTCTAATCTTACACAAATTTAATGAATAACTTCCACCTATGGAAACATTTCCATATTCCCATTTTGACTGTCACTTCTAAACAAGAGTTGCCTCTTTTAGAATATGTCAATACGGTCCTTCCAAAATTTACACTATACTTCCAACTGTCCATGAGCAACCAATCTTTGGTAAACCTCAGATTGTCCTCGACAATTGCTTAATCATTTTAGTAATATCCAGTTCTAGTACTTTTTCCCTCTTAATGCCCTAGGCATTTGGAAAAATTTAGAACAGATGAATATTACAGCACATGTAATCGATCCTATATCTGAAGCATATGGGACACGATTCATGATGTCTCATATAAAGACATGATACAAGACCAGTCCTTTGCTATAATATTTCTATTTCTATTTGTTGTGTTCTCATAATTCAGATTATGAAAAGGGATGTCGTAATCATAATCGAATTTTAGAACGCAAATAATGTAATTATGACTAAATTTGATTAAAAACTCACAATCTAAGCTTTTAGAATTGGAATGAAGTATAATTTTCTCTCCCTTAATTATAGCAAACGACTTTTCAACCCCCGCAACTTCACGAATTGAAACCCTTCTGTTTTCTATAATTAACATTGCTAATTAGCAATCCTAAACATAATAATCATGCTCCCACTAACATGATAATTATTAACATAACACTTATGCTCCCACTAGCTTTGACATGTATCCAGAAATCAGCTGGACTTCTAGAAATCAATACTTTATTGACTTTCTTACCAAAGTTCAGATTTCTAATACGAGATGCTTTGATAATACTTTATCAAAATCATACATCTTTTCTTAGATAGCTCACACGTGTGTCTAAACAATTTTTAGAACTATGAAGGGATCTTGTAATCATAATCTCAATTGTTTAGACCTTTGCCATTTCTCACAAGTCCATGTTAGTGTGTCGGTTAACCACGCACGCTCCACTAACAACTTTGAGAATGCAAATATCACAATTGCTATCTCCTTAAAATCTACTTAGTGAAAGCATTTCCTCACCATCATTTTCATGAATCGGAGAGAAACCTTATGACACTTAGATTTTATGGTGTATGTGTTCCTATCCATGTGAATTTGTGAAAACCATAATCACAAGACAAGGTTAGTGACAAATCCAAACTCATATGGACTGAACTTGTGCAATCTTAACTTCTTGCCACTTGGCAGAACAAAGGCCTTCCATTGCTTCCAGGTTGTCATGCAAACAATTGAGAACTTGTAGAACTCAGATGCATAGTCAACTTTAACTGGAATAGGCACAGAAATAAGAATATGTCAACACGATAGGTTACAAACCTCAAGTTGTGTGCTAGTGATAAACAACAGGTTTTTATTCTTGAATAGTTCTTGAAACTTTTTCAAGATCTTTAAGACTCCCACTGACGTCTTGACACATAAGATTTTCTTGTCAAGAACCATTCCTTAACAAAAAAAAAATATTCAAGATTTAGTTGTGGATTCTTATCAAGATAAACACTTCACTCAATTGGTCTTAATTGGTCTTTGTTTTATCTAAAAACATCACAACTTACCAATTTCAAATGTACAAGATTAGAAAACATTTTACTCTACATTTGATAAGTGTTTTAAACGTTGTTAAGATTATGTCACTCAAGTTACAATCTTGGAGTATTACTCTAAGACTCAATTTTGGAACGAAGTATGACTTGTCTTTTTGATAACCAATTCAAACTCAATTTTGGAACGAAGTATGACTTATCTTTTTAATTTAACCAATTCAACAATTCACGATTCCTCTTCTTGGTCAAACAAATGCACTAATATGTCCTTAGAGGATTAATTGTGATATAGTTTCTTAATTACAAAGATAATCACAAAACAAGATACTCAAATATTCTCCCATCTTTTCAGATTGGAGAAACTTTTATCTTTCTGCCTAAGTTGATTCTTCTTGTTCATTCTGCCTTAAATTGAAAATTTTCCAATGTTTCAGAATTACACTTAAACTTGTAAATATAACCATATTAACTAAATTTAGTAAATCATGATGAATAGCCTTATCGATCTTTGTGTGGACCTGACCAACACACAACCAAGTGTACCTGATCCTATAATCCTTCACTTGACTCACACAAACATGTGAACAAGGAATTAGTCTTAATTTGCCAAAGATGAAAAATTCTCATTCATCATACAATACAAGTTGCATGATTCCAAGTTTCTGTCCAACTGAAACTTGGGTGATGAGAATCTTTCCTTATTTGGTAAATTATGACACTACCACAAACGAAAGAATCAAATCCATTTTCCAATATTGCTATCAATGGAATCATATAAACAACAATTTTCACAATTCCCATCGTAATGATACTTAGAATAAATAAAATCAAAAATTTTCCTTTTATTTTTAAATTGCAGAAAAACTTATCCTTTCAATGCAAATACATATGAAAACTATGTTGTTCTCTATTCCTAAGCAATCTATCATAACTCTTAGCAGCAACTCAAAATTCTGATATTCACGATCAGAATCAGCTTACTCTTCCTTTAAGCTTCCTCTCTTTTCTTTGATTCTAAAAACATCAAAATGTGACCTAGTCACATCATGTAATAAGAATCTCAAAATAGGAACTTAATAGAGTTAGATAGTGGACTTCACCCGAAGTAGAGTCAAACTTTTTGACTTTACCATCCTAATGATTTTTCAGGTAAATAGGGAAGCTTCGCAACCAACGCCCCTTCCTTTGGCAATAGAAACATATGGACTCTTTGGGAATGGTACACTGGACTATCTGAGACTTAGCCTTTCTCTTTACCAATTGGTCAACCGAGTTGACCATGGCCGATCCTTTTCCATTGGGACGAGAAAGCTTTTCTGGATTTCCAATGTTACCATTGTCAGTGTCCATGAAAGTTTGGGAAGTAGATCTTCCAATAAAATTTGTTTTACCAGTGCCCTAAATCATTGTTGATTCAGTAGCAACAAGCAAATAGGTAAGATCAATAAGGCTCATGTCGTGATCTGTCATCAGGGAGTGTCTAAAGAACCAAGTCAACAACCAGCTACCTTGAGACTTTGACACCCAACTCTCCCAGCCTGTCAATGTGTAATTTCATATCCAATATGTAAGCACATATAGATTTTGCTTGCCAATAGGGATGGAGTGACCTTGAACTTTTCAAGAACTTGTGGGTTAGGGAGAATAGTTGGAGGAGGTGGAGGAAGAGAGGTATGATTTCCATGATCCAATCGCGGGACATCATCTTCATTAGGAAAGCTTGCTCCAAGAGATTTGGGAAGATCATAATTTTCTAAACCAGACATCTACAATGGGAGAAATTCAAGTAAGCTGATTTAAGTCCTTAATATAACACCCAATATGAAACATTAAGGCTAGAACCCAACATAATATTTTATAACTTGGAAGAGGGATGTCGTAATCCAAGCTATAAAATATTTGAAGGTAGGTAAATGATGATTTACCAATTTCCACCACAAAAAACGAAAAGGAATTTTAGGTCTTAAGTGAATTGAAACTCCTAGATCCTTTGATATTCATTGACATTTTCAATGGCATGTTTAAATCACGATTGTGACATCTCAAGTTTGTGACTGGGATGTCAAGGATCACAAACAAGGTGTGAATAACCATACAAATTAACTTGGTACCCTTAATTTTTATCCCCTAATCGATGTGCCGGTTAACCACACACACTTCACCAATCTATGATAAACATTAAGTTACGATTTGCCACTCTTACTAGTCCATGTTAGTGTGCCGGTTAACCACACACGCTCCACCAATGACTTGGTAAGGTACAAAGTGTAATTTCATGGGTTAGCACCAAATTCACATTTTCCTAAAGTAACTAAGATTAGGAATTTAATAAAGTTTAGTTACTTTATATTTATCATTATACTTTTAATGAAAGGAGAACGTATGTCATGTCCTACCCTTTCGGCTAACGACCCTCCACCAGTCAAAGAAGTGGTGGGTGAAAGTGGACACCTATTAAACTGTCATTTTATAGGCAGTAACCTTATACCCCCCTTATAGACTGGCTTCGTGAATGAGGCCTACTAACGATAAGACTGACTTTCTCTTATACATATGTATGTATGTGTGTGTGTGTGTATATATATATATATATATATATATATTAAACCTATAATATTATAATAGTATAAGGGTTGAATTTTAAAGTTTTAAAATTCTAAGGCTTTAGCTTGGAATTAAAGTATTCATTGGGGAGGGGGGGACTTTACAAATTCCAAAACTTGAGGGCAAGTTTTGAACAATTCAAAAACTTTTCAATTCCATAACATATGATTTTAGTGTAGGATTTAAAACCTTTAATGAAGAGACTTTTGAACATCCATAACTTGAGGACAAGTTATGGAGTTTATAAAACTATTTATGAGGAAAAAGACTCTTCAATTGTGTAACATATGGCTTTAATGAAGATTTAATACAAAAACTTTTGATTTTACATAACTTGAGGACAAGTTATGGAATCCATTAAAAAACACCAAGATCATCAAATCAACTAACAAGCATGTCAATTAAAAAACTATGATCTAGATTAAACTCATATGAACAAGATAATTTAAATCAATTAATTTTCATGTAATTAGCCTAACCATTAAACTAATACAAAACATGAAAATTTTGACAATTATCTTTTGAATTGGATTAACATGAACATTACCATATCAAAAATAGGTTTATAAGTTCAAAAACAGCTTAGGGTAATGTTCCTAGTCCAATTCCAGCCTTAAATGTCGAAAATCTGCACTCTAGGCCTCCTACTCGTCGAGTGTATGAACCTACTCGATGAGTAGGATGAATTTGTTATGGACTTGGCAAGTCCATCAGTGGACTCCGCAAGTCCACAGTCCAGACAACCAGAAAATGGATTTTTTTCAGCAATTTGCATCAAGTATAATTGAAAACAAGTCTTGGGTTTGATATCACTGATTGGTTTTGTATACTACAACATCCTATGGTGCACATACAACCCTAGATACCTTGGATCTATGTTTTCACTAATTATACATGGAAATGGCTTCCAAAGCATTAAACCTATAACTAGCATGCATTTGACATAAAACATATAAGATACTAGTTAGGGTAACATACCTTTTATGTAGTTCGAAGTCTTGATGTATTTGGCCTTAAGAGCTTAGCTCTAATAATGTGGAAGCCTCAAATGAAGTCACAACACATCATTGACAAAGGTAGACATTTGAGAGAGAATGTTCATACACCAAAAACCATCCATATGAACTCCAAGAACCTTGTTCACGTTTTTTGCTATGTACTCACCTATTTATATGTAGGATTCCAAGGGTCATGGGTATAACCCAAATCCATACCCATGGGTGTTATGATCCATGGTTCATGTGGCCTAACTCTTTATGTATCCATACATAAACTTGGTCCAACATGGATCATAAGCCCAACACAAATAAATATAACTAATTACCATAATTAGTCCCCATAGATTTAATTAGTCTCTTTTGACAACTAAATTAATTCCAAATTAATTCTTGATCAATACTAATTAAAACATATGATTTCATGTTAATATATTACAACTTATAATATATTAATAAATCATATATAACCTTCTCTCAAAAGTCCATCCTAAAAAATTGTCCTGATGATATGCAACCCAAATGGACCATGCTACTCTCGGGTCGAGTACATACCAATAATAGTTATGGGCTTAGACATCTAATCCAACAAATATATTAGAGCTGAAGTGATATATAGAAGAACTTTTATCCTGAACACATAAACAATTGAGATACCAAGATAATCTACAACCAACTATAATATGTTCTTATGGATTCAAAGGACAACCACTTAGGCTCTGATACCAAGTGTGAATGTAATTCAAAGGGGTGCGCATACAAGGTTTGAAAACTTAAACCTTGAGTTAACCTAAGATCAATGTATGCTAATAATAAAGACCCAGTCAATTCTGGTAAACCAGTCTTGTCTCAGAATTAATACAATCATCAAAGTGCTCAAAAGTATAAAAAATTAAGTGTGAACAATGTAAAGTAACTCAAGAACAAGAAGAATGTAATAGAGAATGATTGATTGAATAATTATTGATAAATGTGAAAAAGGTGCTTATTCCACACATGATACATAAATGACTACTCCTTAAATAGAAAAGGAGTAACCACAAGGCAAATGAGAAAAAATAAGCGTGGACTGAGAGACTTCTGAAGATCAACAGACTGACACAGTTGTTGCTATTGATCTTGTCTCATGTACTATATAAGAAGACAATGGGAACATAACAAAATAGTACTTGTAACAATTAATGCACATTACAAAATAAAAACACTTTAACACTTAGATGCATCTCAGACTGAACTATAACTTCGGAATTGTCTTCATTTCGGAAATCATCACCTCAGATTACTTATCGATCACTTTTCATGTTCTAACAACCTCGATCCAGTCGCCATGTCGTGGCAAACTGAGCTACGTCGTGAGGACTGGTCTAGGCGCCTTATACCATTAAGTCACTTTTCTTTCCAACTTCAAGGGCTCCAAAACTCAGATCTGGTCCTTTCTAAGCTCCAAGTGGATAAAGTTTCTAACTTTATCCCTTTAGACCCTCCAAGAGATAGAGATCTCTCTTCTAAGTCTAAATAAGGCAAAACATGACTTGACTTAACCCATTAAGCGCTTTTTCCATGAAGGCTTACTAGATCCTCATTCCAGAACGTTTCCAGCACCTTATAATCACATAAAAATCCATACTTTCCAGGCATGCATGTCTAATGCATGTCTTGGACTCTTATTAGATCAAAATATAGAAAAAGGGGCCAAGATCTCATGTAAGAGTTCAAAACTCTATAAAACTCAAGATCTAACACTCCTACCTACAAAGGGACTCTAGGGATTCATAAATTTGGCAACTTTATGAAATCCTAACACTATAATATGTACCAACATGAAAAATAAGGCATAGAAACCTAGATATATGCACAATAAACTAAAAAGCTTGGAACTTGGGGACTTACAAGAGTCCATAAGATGCATAACAAGATGATGAGAAAAGTTACTTGTTGAATCCAAGACTAGGGGTCACCTTCTACTTCTTACAATCCTTAAAATTAACACAAAAAGCTTAGAGAGCAAAATGAAGGTTAGGGTTTGCTTGGAAGCTGAGATAGTGTGATCGAGGTTGAGTGTGAGCAACCCTAGCCATCACATTCCCTTAAATAGGGCACAAACCCCGGATATTAGGGTTTTCTTATTAATCAACTGCCATGTCGTGGCCATAGACTGTCACGCAATGGCGGCCTTAAACGAGATTGCGATATTCTTGAAACGCCATGCTATGACACTTTCCCTTACGCCGTGGCAACCCAAAATACTTAAAATTTTGAAATTTGAATTACCTCAGGTCCGGATGTTACAGTGAGTGATTTCATACTCTTCATTTAGCCTTCTTTTTGCTCTTTTTTGCAAAATTTGTAAATCTAAAAAATGTTTGGAAGAAAGGGTGAGAGAATTGTGGATTTATGTGTGTGTAGAATAAATAGGATCATAGAATAGAAAAAAACAAACTGATAAAAAAAGATGTCTAAATAGATAAAGACCAACCTACTAAAGAAATAAAATAATTATAATTGGCTATTAAGTTAAAAAGAAACTCTCACAAGATAAGATTTTGGTATGTTTGACTAGTCATCTATACCAACACAACATAAACATGTAATATTATTGCTACTTGTTTATATTCTATGTATACATATTTGTATTTGGAGCATTGTGTTTTGGATCTAATATGTTTCTATCAAAAAGATTGTGGAAACTAGATCATATCATGATTTGTTATACTTTTGGCATTATATCATATGATTGATTTTTTTATCATAACATGATTAGATCATAAATAGTTCCAAATAGACCATTGTTTTAATTGATTTGTAACATGTCGATGATAAACCATTTGCATCATATCATTTTTGAATCATATATTTTTGACTTATTATGATCCTTTGTCTATCATTTGATGATGATATTCATCATGAAATATCATTTATAAAACCCCTAGTTATTTGTGGAAGAGACATTTGCGTTAATAACCGGGTATGTGTTCTAAGTTTATATTAATAACTAAATGCATTGTTCATTTTGGTAAATTTTAGCGTGTGTTTTTATTCCAGATTTTATTGTAAACTCTAATAAGAGAGTCATTTATCTCCAACGAGATGTAAAACTTTCATCAAGCAATAATCTTCATGTTTCATGCAACAATTTATAAATTTTATCATCAATGATATACATGTTGTAAAGACATAGAAAACAATGAGAGTTTTCTTGTTTGTGTTCTTGAATATGTCTCACTTACTAGAGATCTTGAGTTTGTGTTTAGTTTACACGAGAGACATGGTAGCCTTTTAATGATGCTATTTTGTTTGTGCCTAAAGTCAAAGCAGCAGTATCATTTAATAATTATTTCTCTATTTGTAAATGAAAATCACAGTTAATAGAAACATAAGCTATTATTTATATTACCAATAAATACAATGTAGTTTTCGTTTACCGATAATAGCCACATACTTATACTCTTACACATATTATCAACAAACTTGCAATTTCATTCCCATAATAGCACTCTACACATAATATCAACAAAGTTGTCAATGTTGGTAGTAATACATAAGTACATTTTTATTATGAGTAAATAATAAAGTACACTTATATTACTAGTAAAGAAATACAAGGATGTTGTACATATGCGTGAACAAACATAGTACATTACTTGAGTAAAAGAACATATGCATTACCTATATTGATCGACTTAAGTCCAAGATCCATTATGTAAATTTCTTTAAAATTCTAGATTTTACGCAAGTAGCTCAAAACGTTTTTACTTCAAACCATGTGTCAATCCAAAAGTTACAACTTACTATTTTTGCTGCAAAACTAACTCCACTTAAAAGTATTAGATTGATAAGAACGTCGAATTCTTTTCTTGTCAGTGTCACATCTCCTAGGACTTGTGTTTCCATTATTTCTAAATATTATTATATTCATAATATTTTTCAGTCATATAACCAATTAATTAATGTAAAACAGCTTAGTAAAACAATATATTTGATGCCTAATCATTTGAAGTGACATTCTTTAGCAACGCCAGCAATCAAGGCTTCATCAAGAATTGGGAATGAACATATAAAGTCTGGAATGATTTCTGGAAAAGGATCATACTTGTGTTGGAGTAATATATAACGGAGGACCATGTTCTTCAACAATAAATAATTACGAGTAACCTTCTACAACACCATAAAAAGCCAAATAAATTTCATGGAAGATAGATGGAATCATATGATGAAGATCAACACACAAACCATAGTTAGCAATCGAATCATATATATACCATGTTATATTTTGAATGTTATTTAAGAAATTATTATAATAGAGAATGGTGAACGGATGAAAATTGTTATTCTGGACCACCTAAAGATTAACATTTAAATAAATAGCCTATAACATTAAATAAAAAAACTCACCAAATAAGAGATACATGCTATATAAACCTTTTTGTAAAAAAATAAACCAAAGTTTCTTAATTTTATGATATGTCATTAAAATTTGTCTCTAGTGTACAACAGAAAAAAAAAACATTTGTGTCACTTCAATGAATGATTGACAAGTTTTTGATAAGACGTTATCATGACAAAGTACAATTGTCGTAATTTGGAACAACTAAAGATCTTTAACAATGAGAAGATTATAGAAAATGATAAGTGATCGAATTCAATTCATCGATTTGTGAATGACTTTGACCTATAAATTAGTCGATCAAAAAAGGAAAACAAAATTGCACATATGAAAGAGACAGCATATGGAATAAAAACGAACGGGAAGGTACGTATGTGGTTAATTGAACCCCAAACTTCAATTAATGGTTAACAATATATGGAACAACATTCTTTTAACAAGGTATGCAACAATTTTATTATTTTACCAATTTGTTCAACTATTTAACCTGTTAAACATGTTATCACAAAACATTGTAGCTTTGATCATAAAGCATATTTTGTATAAAAAAAACAATATCGTCGCATCAATTGGAATATAGTGAAACGTCGTTGCAAAAATGTCAATTCAACCCTCAAAAATAGCAGTAACATGCATACAAAGGTAAATGAAGGTGATTGGCAAAAACAAATAATTTTTGGAACATCATAAGGACCTGGATATTGAAAAATGAAAATCAACACTTGATCGACATATAGTTACCTTCAGATTGCTTAGCATCTTTACAATTTGCAGAACTAAAATATGCAAAAACCGTTTAATTTGTTTTTCAATTTAGGTTGAAGTTAAAAGTTAATGACCCAATAAATTTGATTAATCTTCTGAAATACGAGTTCAATTTAATCAAACATCTAGGAATATCTCGAATGTCAATTCTAAAATAGAGGCCTTATTGTCCTTTTTTGGATAACCCTGTCTCTAAACTCCTTTATCCATATCAACATCAAGCACTGAATAATTGAATTCATCATATAAATTGTCGTCTTTTAAATTCTTTTGTTGCAACAATTATATTTTCCCATATTTTAAGGGATATTTACAAAAGAATATCGATAGAAAATTGATTTGAAATGCCTTCCTCCCAAGAAAACAGGATTCATAATAGATAAATAAATACCGCCCCAATATTATTGTTTTGGTGCAACATATTTCCGCATTTATGCGTAAAATACGATAACAATATATAATAATTCTATAAGAAGTATTTGTATATATATATTTTTTTTTAATTCTAGATATTTGTGTAAGTTATTTATTTATATTAGCGTGGAGCCCATAACTACGTCAAGCCCATTCAAACAGTATAACTTACCAAAATCATTGTAGCAAAATTTCCAAAAAAACATAAAATTGTAAAACTCAATTATTAGTTGGAGGCATTGTTTCATTAGTGGCAGATATTTTCAACGGAAATCCATTAAATTAACCACAATGTAACGTATATTTTTAAAGAAAATATATTGGTAAAATAATGATCAATTTCGCATTGGTGTATTAGAACAAAAAAAAATTTCTGACAAAAAAATTACATTTCGGATTGAAATTATGGACTTTGGACTAAAATTTTGAAGTTTTGAAAAAATAAAATTCATGGTTTTAAGAACAAGTATGAAATCCAATAAATTGTTTTAGAATTTCAAGAAAAAAAACATTTTTCCTAATATCTAACAAAAAGTTAAACAAATATATTAAATGAGAACTATATAAGATATTATGACATAAAAACAAACATTTGATTGAAAAAACTTTATATTTCACATTTTGAACCGAATATTTCAATATAAGTACAAAGATTTCTTTGGAAAAAAAACTCAAGAATTTGAAAGGGAGATCTTCAGAAAAGTTCAAATATTTAAATTTCAAATTAAAATTTATTTACGAAAAAACATGAATTACCGGTAAAAATGACGATTTTACTAATTTTTTCGGTTTATTGGTTTCATTACTTACCCGGTTCCATTAAAGTTTCATTATTTTACCATAATTTGCAAATAAGTCTTAAACTAAAATCAAGTGATGATTTGGATATTTTCTTCATGTAACATACATTTTATCGGTTTCATTGTTGACTTGGACGTCTATTCATTAAATAACCTGATAAGATGGATACGATGAATTATATACTGTTACGTTTACCGAAACATTTGATATTCATCTCATTAGTTCATTTATGATTATGTATCTAGATCTACTCTAATAAATGAAAATCTTTTTGCCACATGACACACTCTCATTGATTTTGCCACTTGTCATTTTGTGGTTATTTTCAATTAAATTTTTTCCACATGACATTTTGTGGTTTTTTCATTTTTATTAAATTTCATATAATAATTTATTAAATGTATTAATTTCAATAAATGTAATAATAAATGCATATCAATTTCATTAATTGACTTTCCTTCTAATTCCAAATTTTCAAAATTAAAACCCAATTAGTTTCCTTTGTTTATTTATCTAAATTATATGTTTAAATTTAAAGGAGAAAAACACTTTAATTTTAATAATTCAATATTTTTCTAATTTTTTTTATAAATTTAAACTTCTTAAATTTTTAGAATTTCATATTTTTTTTAAATGAACCCATGTAATACAACCGATAAAATGTGTGTTTCTGGGAAAAATGACGTAACATGAGTTGATGAGATGATATACTGGGTTACATAAGATTAGACAGGCAATTTGAAATTTCATATAAACTTAAAAAATAAAGAAGTTGTTGCTAGTTTATGTAATTATTGCAGTCTTCGATAAATGCATTTTATATTCCAAAAAATATACAATACATCAGGATATCTAGTTTTATGGTAAACATAAGATTACATAACCCAACATATCAATCTCATCAACTCATTTAATAACTAGACGTCTAGGTCAACAATGAAACCGATAATATGAATGTTACAGTGAGAAATGACCAAATCATCACTTAATTTTATTTTAGGACTTGTGCATAAATTATGGTACAATAATGAGACTTTAATGGAACCAAGTAGGTAATGAAACCGGTAAACCGGGAAAAAAATGGTCAAATCGTCATTTTTACCGGTAATTCATGCTTTTTGGAAACAAATTTTAATTTTGGACTTTTTGTAAATTAGGATAAAATATTAGGACTTTTTTGGAGATTTCTCAATTTGAAAAACAATCCACAAATTGAGACATTCCGAAAAAAGTGATTATTTTTCAAAAATTGAAAAAGTTATTATTTTTTTAATAGCTAATTGAGAATGCTTTAAACTTTATTATTAGTTAACAAAACTTTTTTAACAAATAACGCATCAAATGTACACATAAGATCATCCGTTATACACATCACTAACCACTATAGTGGTGGATGTCACATCATCACCACACTCCCTACCACTAACAATGAGCTACGTACCATTAAACACACCACTCCACTTCATTTTTTTATTTAAAATTAAAAAAATACATTAAAATGCAACATATTTTTTTATTTAAATTAATTACAAACACAATAAAACATATTTTTTTAAATTAGTATTTTATTCAGTTAAACGAAGATTACATTAAATTTAAAACACACAACATAAAATAAAAAAGATAATAATAAAAAAAAACATAAAAATGCAACCACAAACATTTTAATCCTTATTTTTAATGACTAAATTTTGGGGACTCTCTCAATTTTCGCCAAGCTTTGACGTATTTAAATGATGTGTGTTTTGTGTCTTCATATTGGTGCATGCCCACAGCAAAGGGGTCACCTTCGTCTACGTTGTTTATAACAAAGTTATAAATATTATTGAATTCAAGGGATTTAACCCTCATGTCGCGAAACTTCGAACATATTTCATCAAGATTACGACTTTGGCAACCCATTAGATAATAGAAAACATTTCCAACTTTACCTAAAAATTAGAAGGTATTTCTGGGTCTTCTGAAATAGCTACCCATGCTAATGTTAAGTTATCTTCCTCATTTACTGACCAATTTATTATTTTAGGAGCCATTGTTTTGAATTTATCAAACAAAAGAAGTGTGTGATTGTGAGAAGAAGAGACAAGAATTGTGTGAATAGGTGTGGTATTTAAAGAAGAGGTTTAATGTTGTTTGAAAGGTAAAATAAAATAAAAATAAAAAAGCGAGATTTTAAATCCTAAATATGGTTGTTACTCAACAGCCAATTACATTGATCGTTTACATTTGTTGTCCCGACCACGAACGCCCACGACCACGAACCACAACGAGCAATCGGGATGGCGTGCACGGTTGTGGTTCGTAGCCACCTAGATCACGAACTCGTCCGTTGCAACTATACCGGACGGCCTAAGTATCACCAAAAAGAACTATTAATTTTTATAACAATAAAACCAAATAACTTAAAATTTACAACAATGTAACAGAATTGAAAGTTAGAGTTGTTAAGTACTTTGGAGAATAACTTTAGACATCTAAAAGCATTTCTAACAAAACTTTTTTCATGACTTATTATTATTATTATTTTATTGATTCTTTATTGAAGTATTTGACTTATTTTTTTATTTGTTTTTATTAGTCATTTAATATATATTAATGGTTAATATATTATACATCTTTCATGTTACTCTTTTAGTTATATCTTTTTTAAGTATTGTTAATTAATTAATTAATTCTATTAAATATTTAATAATATTTTATTTATGAAATATAAATTATGATGATTATAAAATATTTTCAAATTTCTTTTATAATTATGGTGTATTAATTTTTTTTTTCTTTGTGTGTATTTTTTTCCAGACAATGTATGGTAATATGTTTCTTTTGAAATAATGTATTGTAATAATTTATTAATTATTTAAAATATAACATTGACTAAATAAATAAAGGCTATATAAAACATTTTAAATAGATTTAGATAAATGTACAAAAACCATATGTTATTTAAATGTACAAAAACCATATGTTTTAAACGAAACATTTAAAAAATTGAAAACTATTAACTGTATTAAGTGACATTGACATAAGTCTAAGTCATAACAATAACTCGTTTTTATCATTACAGCACAAATATTTTAAATAATAACTAATAGTCTAGTATTTTTCTTATATTTTATGTTGAATGTAAAGGTTAAGAGATAATAGTCTAATAGAGGGCTCAAAGTGTTCATACTTAATACAACATAAAGTATATTGCCGTTTATTATCAATAAAATAGTCTTCACAAACTGGCTGAAAACGTATGTACTTCACGCTATCACGATTGTACCCAAAACTATAACAGGGAACCAAGCTGAGCTTTCAATTTGTACATACACAAAAAGCTACAAGCTGGCCCCTCAAATACTATGTAAATCCAAAAAGAGCCCAAAAGATTTAATTTTTTACAGAAAAGCCCCCAAAAGACGTCGGAGGTTTATGTTTCAAGAGAAGATTTCCGGGGACGTATCTCAGCCATCCCTCTGGTAAAATCTCTTATGCAGCCGGCACCGGAAAAAGGAAGCTTTTTGGGCTCTGTTTCTTCAAGCTTGTGTTGCCAAATCGTTGGCGCTTATGAATGTTCCATGGAAGCCATATGGAACCCTCGACGGCAGTTTCACAGTCGCCTCCAATTGTAATGTGATTGCGTTGACGATTTGAAGCTCCGATTTCCATGTCTTCTCATCGTGGACGAAGGTCAAGATGTGGCCGTCGTCTTCGGTTTCGGAATTGGGGTCTCTTGGAAGAAACAGAGGCTCGCCGCCGTACTTTTGGTTGCCGTAGATGAATTTCTTGGTTTCCCCGGTGGAGAGGTCGACTTTGGCGAAACCTGAAACCTTCGGCCATGGCTCAGCTATTGCAAGATAAGCGTATTTAGATTTCCGGCCAAGAAGGTTTTTGTTCACCATCCCTGCTTCCAGATTGACGTCATTTTCGGGGGAAATTATAGCCCGACGCGTGGATTTTCCGGTTTTTAGATTAAGTCTAATTTCAGACAAAACGCTTTTCAATTCTTCGTTGTTTTCGTTAAAAATGGAGTCCGCCGGAGTCATGCAGGATCCGATCACGACTACTTCGTCGGTTTCTGGTTCTTCCCAAGCGTTCCAGAGATGGAAACAGAAACAGTCGGGAACTTCGACCCATTTGATGCTAGAACCATCATCGGCGTACTTATCAAGAACACCAAAACGTGACACTTTTTCTTTGTCATAGACCACCGGAGACCCACCAGTGATCATTTCCGACATCTTGAAAACCACCTGGTGGTCAGGCACCACCACAAAATTCTCTGTAATTGCGAAATCATGAACCATAGTAGGCTTTGCCAAATCAATCGCTACGTCTTTTGATTTCGTTCCATCCGGTGAAAATCGGAAGTACTTCAAGTAAGGCTTCTGGATCACGTCGTAGCTCAGTGAGAAAAGCTCGCCGGAAACCGGATCAAGTTTTGGGTGTGCAATCATGGTGGACTTCAATTGCTCGTCGAAATTATACCTTCCGACAGTTTTCAAGTCGCCGGTGGGGGTAACCCGCACTTCGTAAGGTAAATCATCCTCCGACATGGCCAAAAGCCGGTTGTTAAAGTAAACCAAACCGGCGTTCGCCACCCCAATGCCTTGACTGTGATCAACCAACCCACATAGCCCACGAGCATAAAACAACAACAGCTTAGCGATGCCAGAATGGCCATGGAGTTCTCCGATCGCCTTTGGAAAAACCGGCTTTCCAAGAGCACGTTCCTGGACAAGCCTTTGTGTCTCCGTATGGCGGCAAGCGAAGCTCGCCGATCCATTTTCAAACTTCACGGCGTAGATCATACCATCGCCATCAAACAAATGGTGGCCAGAAGTAGGCTCGAACAACGGGTTAGCCCCATTTCTCAAGTACACGCCTTGAACATGCTCTGGAATTTCTCCGACGACTGGTAAGCAGTGGCGAACAGATTGCTCTGGGACAGGAGAGAAATTTCCGGAAATTTGAACTTTGGGATCAGCTGTTTTGGGTAAAGCGTGTTTTTTTTCTTGTTCTATTAAACCATTCTCGATTGCGTCCAATGCCATAGCTGAAATTTTCTGCAACAAGTTCCATGAATCCGGTGTCGAAGAAGGTAATTGAAAGGGAGATTGTTTGGGAAATTGGAGAATCGAAGGTGATTGAAGAGCACAACTGATTTTTTTCTGTTTCTTCCTGGAAGGTACTGAAAAAGAAGAAGGGAGTTTAGGGGACGATGAGAATGTGGTTCTGGGGTTAGGGTTAGCCCAAATGGTACTAGAAGAAGTGGAAGCAGTCGCCATTGTAGCAATTTGGAAGCTTTTTCTTAAGCTTCCTGTAAGCAATTTGAAAGTTGGTGGAAAGGAGTGAGAAACAGAGGTTGTGATTGAGGAGGAAGAAACAGAAAGGGGGTATAAATAGTAAATAGTAGGGGAAGGTTGTGGGGAGGGTCCACCACCGGAAACATGTAAGAGGAGACCACGTGTTGCATACTTGAAGAAAGGCGACGCAAAATATCGACGAACCAAACTACATTTTTTTTAATATATTCTTTGATTAGAAAATTTTCTATAAGTCTTTACTTTTAAAACTTTTGATTATTTTATTTTCAATAAGTTGAAATTGAAAATCAAGTTTGGGCATTTGAAAGCCATTACTTTGTTATTTTTAATAAAAAAAAAATCAAATTAAAAACATTCGATAATACAAAGTTTTAGCTTTTAATTTAAACAAATAATATTAATTCTAAAGGTTTATTTATTTTTATTTTTTTTTTGTAATTTTACATCTTTTAAAAACATACAAATATTTTTATCAAACACTTATAAACAAATAAATCTATAGTGGTCGGATTACTAACTATTTTTGCTAAACCTATCCAAATTTTCTATGGTTGATTTTGGGAAAGTCATTGTATTTGTATGATTTTATGGAAAATACATATTTTGTAGGTCTAATAAAATTATGTACCTATTTATTGATTACTAAAAACTAGCTTATAACCCATGTAACCGATGGTTACAAAAATAATTAAATTTTTATAATAAAAACTCATAGATATTAATCAATTATTTTTAACAAATTATTATTAAACATGATTTTGTAAGATTTTTAATATAAAAATACAATTAATTATGGTCAATCATAATCAAAACTTATTGAAGACGAATTTAAATTTTCTTCTAACAATCAGGAATCAAATAAATAGTTGTCTACCTTATTATCAACATCAATACTTCTTAAAAAATAAAAAATGATGAGAAAATGACAAGTGTCAGTTTTATAAAGCATTTGAAAATAAAACGTAAATTATGAGAAAATGACAACTGACAAGTGACACTAGGGATGTTATTCGGGTCGGAACCGAACCGAATTGACTTGAACTTGAATAACCCAAAAACTGAATAACCGAAAACCGAACCGATTAACCAATACGAGTTTAATTTGGTTCGGTTATTACCCGTATAACCTGAATAACATGTACAAGATGATTAAGTACCTAATATAACAAAAAAAACCGAATAAACCGTGTTATGATTTTATAACCCGAATAAACCAAAAAATAGAATAATAATGTACTTTTATACATCAACATAAAACATTTAAATACTAACATAACACAATAACACATTGAAAGAATAACATTTATATAGTAGATTAACATAATGAGAATTAATTTCTTACTTGAGTTTCTTGAATTGAAACCCAATTTTCCATGACTCGGCAAAATAAGAATTCATAAATCCTTAAAGACAATAAGAATTGTCGATTTTTGAAAGTTTGAAACAAGAGGAAGGATCGACAAAAGTGATTTCACGTTTGTAAATAGATGGGAATGTTGGTTGATTTTGAAACGACGAGAACAAGTGTAGGGTTTTCTTCTATTATGAACGACGAAGACAAAAATATGAATCATGATTTTGATTTCTGTCGATCAGAGAAAGGTGAGGATGAATGTTTATTCGGATCGGGTATTTAGAACCGAATAAACTCTTATTTGGGTAACCCGAACCGAATAAGCATAATATCGATACCCGAAACCCGAATCAAATTGATTATTCGGGCCTAATTCGGTTCAGGTTTCGATTCGGTTCGGGTTTTAAAGCCAAATTTTCATTCGTAAGTAACACTAATAACTATTCTTTTATTAGTATAGAAAGATTCTCTACTCTAAATACAAATTATAAAAATTAGTTTGTTAAAAGAGTTAATAATTTCAACTAAGCTCGTACAAGTGATTGAATCTTACAGAAGATCTAAAAGTTCTATATTGGTCAAGAATTTAATTTAATTTACGGCAAACCTTTTCGCATCTGGATTAATTTTTATATATTTAATATGTTTTCGTTTCGAAATTGTTTTTCTTTTTAAATATCAAAATAAGTGCTAGGAGTATGTCCTAGGGGTGAGCATTTGGACCGGTGGACCGGACCAGACCGGTGAACCGGACCGGACCGTTTTTTTGAACCCCCGGGCCAGTTCTCGGTTCTAAGATTTCTCGTCGGTCCGGTCCGGTTTTTACCGGGTTTAGAACCAGTTGGACATGATTAAGATTTTTGTGACGTTTTTTAAACACACATAACTCATTCGTTTTAAGTCGGATTGACATGCGGTTTTTTCCAACATTTAGTTTACAGTTTGTAGATGAATTTAGACTATAATTTTGTTTATTTTGGTATTATATTTACCGTGTTTCAATCCTTCAAAGTAGAGCTATCAAAGCTGAAAAAATTCAGCTTTTCAGCAACATTTTGTAAGCTGTGACGTTTTTTAAACACCCATAACTCATTCGCTTTAAGTCGGATTGACCTCCGATTTTTTCCAACATTTAGTTTACAGTTTGTAGATGAGTTTAGATTATAATTTTGTTTATTTTGGTATTATATTCACTGAGTTACAATCCTTCAAAGTAGAGCTATCAAAGTTGAACAAATTCAGCTTTTTAGCAAGATTTTATAATCTGACATTTTTTAAACACCCATAACTCATTCGTTTTAAGTCGGATTGACCTAAGGTTTTTTCCAACATTTAGTTTACAATTTGTAGATGAATTTAGACTATAATTTTGTTTATTTTGGTATTATATTCATTGAGTTACAATCCTTCAATGTAGAGCTATCAAAGCTGAAATATTTCAGCTTTTTAGTATTATTTTATACTATAATTCCGAGTCCGCGTTTAGCACTTGTGGTAGAGTTGTAAATGAGTATCAAACTAGTTTATCGACATTGATAGTTGAAGCTTTGTTATGCACCCAAGATTGGGTGATAAAGTTTACAAATCCGATAGTTGACAACGTTGATGACATCTTGAACGATGATGATATAGCTTTGGGTAAAAAAAATTACAATCTTTATTCTTTTTTATACAATTATTACTTTTTATTAAATACTAACAACATTTTCATTTGTGTTTATGTAGAGATTGCACAAGCTTTAAATATGTTACATATGGATGACAATGATATGGGGAAGAGGCCAATGGAAGATTAGATTATGAGTTTATGAAATTTGTTAGTTTGATTGATTTTAAAGTTTAAACTATGATTTTTGTTGTTATGGTAATACTTTTGTATGTTTGTCTTAAAATTGTTTAACTTTTGTTGGTGAACTTGATTTATATGTTAGTTGCTTTTATTTGAAAAATTAATTTTTGCAAATTGCAAGTTATAATATTATACATCAATGTAGATTAGTTAGGCGTGAAACGGAAACATATTAATTTTGCAAGTTATAATATTATACATCAATGTAGATTACTTATTATACTATAAGCAATTAAAGTTGTACCGGTCCAAACGGGTCCAAAAACCGGAAAACCCGGACCTGGACCCGGACACGGACACAACTCATCCGGTCCGGTCCATGGTCCACAAAATTCTCCATAACCGGTTCGGTCCGGGCCGGTCCAAATGCTCACCTCTAGTATGACCTTTTGACAACAAGTCAACAAGTAATACACCAATAAAGAAATTTAGACTTACCGTAAAAACGTTTTATT
This sequence comes from Lactuca serriola, assembly GCF_051521515.1. Taxonomy (NCBI): domain Eukaryota; kingdom Viridiplantae; phylum Streptophyta; class Magnoliopsida; order Asterales; family Asteraceae; genus Lactuca; species Lactuca serriola. The sequence continues at coordinate 264,264,393 of NC_136412.1, read as the reverse complement.
TATTCAAAAGAATCTATTACATTTACTATGAGATATGAAAACTATATGTTTTCATTATTTATATAAAAAGATTGAACAAATATAATATTTTTGATCTAAGTCATATTTTATCACTAACGAGGTAATTAGTAGAATTTTAGAACAAGACCTAACACGGAAACATATAGAATTTGCCAAGCATAAAGTCCAACGCGTATAAATTTCTCCAAGCAATTAACTATGAATAAAAAATGTTATTATAATAATTTAGTTTGTATAATCATATTTAAAATTTCAATACATATTCACAACATCAAATGTACAATAAGGAATCGCATGTTTGTCAGAGAGCACATTGTGTGGACACATGATTCGAGTCAGAGAGCCAATTAGTTCCTTACGTGGGAACCAGACCAACCAAGCCACGAGTGATTGAAGTTTGTGGTGTTCGGGGAAATAACATACAAGTAGGGACTTTACACTAGACAATATTTTACAACTGCACTATATGTGTTTTCGGGGAATATGAAATATCTGTAGGATAATCATAAAATAACCTCTTGCATATATCAAACCGATCCAATTTTTGGATATTTGTTAAAATAGCCAAGTTGTTAGAAACACGGTGTTTCAGACTAAAATACATGAGTATCCCAGTGTCAGGTTTTCTATTGAAATGAAATTTATCTAATGTTGTTCTTTTTGGACAACAGTTTCAGAGTCCATAATTTTTTCCATCTTATGTTAGTTAAAGTTTTTACAAACTTATCATCACAGTAACCACGGATATACAATTTTGTTGCGAAACGAGTTCATCCAACCGAATCCACAAAGAAAGTTTTTCCAGCTCCATCTATTGTTATAATTTGGAAAAAGTGAATCCAAGAAGGCAAGAACACTTACCCACATTGAGACCGATGACTACGATTGGTTTGACTTTCTATTTATCTCCACTAGTTGTGTGGTTAGATTTATTTTAAAATACGATATTAGTTTTTAGTTTCAGTTTAATTAAGTGTTTTGATTGATTGTCTAATAATTTGAGATTTTTAAACTATTTTGGGGCTAGTGATCATAATAGATAATGTCGTCCTAAAAAGAATTACTTATGATCGATGCTCTAAGCCGTTGTAATGATCGGAAACCACCAAATTGCCATAGCTTATGGAGTGGGCGAAATGAAGTATGTGAAGTACGTGGCATGGTTTTTTATCAAGACTAAAGGAATGCATGGGGAACGTTGGGAATTCCGTTAGACATCCACAATGCAATGAACTCTATAGAGTTTAATGGAGTGTCATATCATCATTCACTATTCCATACAATTCTATTCATTTTTATCTCACAATGCATTAAACTCTACAAGTTTAATGGAACATATTAAAAAAATATTTATTTAAAGATTTAAAGACTTTCCTTTTTTCCATTGAAGAGTTCAATGACCATTGAACTCCAAATCCATTGAGTGTCAAGGTGACATTTCATAATGGTGGAGTTGTATCCATTGAATGACAAGTAGGCATTACACCTCATTCAACTCTTCCATTAAACTCCCCATTATGGATGCTCTTATTATATCCGAAACGACCAATTCTACTTACAAGGCTCATAGACATGTTTTCTAAAATGCATACCATGAGCTTTGTTATCGGAAAATAATCATTAACTGGTGATCTATAATTGAAAAAAATGAAGAGTGGAAAGTTTGTTATAGTTCTTATGCATGTAAGATGTTTGATGAAATATCTAATTAAAATAGGGTAAGTTTTATGTTGTAAACATATTTTTTGTATTAAGTTATGAAATGATAGTTTGCACAAGGTGTTTGATGAAACAACTAAATGAAAAAAAAAATGATAAGTTTAAGCTATGAATGTATAATTTTTTTGTATTGAGTTATGAATGATGTAAGAATGTATAAGTTTTTTGTATTAAGCTGTGAACATATATATTTTTATAGTAAATTGTGAATAGAGTATGGATATATAAGTTTTATGTTAAAATGTGAATAATGAAAAAGTGAATGTTTTGTATTAATTTTTTGACTCAATTGCACAAATGGTCCCTGTGGTTTACTCAAAATTGTCACTTTGGTCCAAAAAAGTTTGGACTAGCACCACAGGTCCAATTTCTTATGAATTTTTTTAAAATGACGAGTTTGCCCTTCATTTTGTCTTTTTTAATTACTTTAATGTTTTCTGCTTAAAAGAAAAATAAAAAATAAAATTAAACCCTCAACCACTCCCCCTTCTATTCTATTCCCTTCTACTAGACCCCTTCTTCCCCATTCTTCGTCATCCTCCGGTAAAACCACCATCGTTGGTCAGTAGTGCCGCCTTCGGTCAATCCCTGGAAGCACCACTGGTTACCACCACCACCACCCTCAATTTTCCAGTCAACAACACCACTCTATTCTCCAGATGAATACATAGCAAAATTCAAAAAATTAACATATAACAACACATACAAAACCCAGAGATTTTCTAAAACCAAACACATGCATCTATTGAAGATTTGATACACAAAATAAGAAATCAGATATATACAATAACACACATGAACCGACTAGGGTTTCGAAAAAACTTAAAGGGCGGTGTCATTGTCGGTACCTCACCCGCTCTGAAGCTCCAAATCTGCAACATCTCTATAGCGACGCCAACGACTCTATCGATGATGACACCATCGTATGGTGTCGCCTTCTCGTTGGATTTGGAAAGACGATGGAGATTTGTTCAAACTCGCCACTCCAATCGGTCATTTAGGGCCTCCCTACCTTGCCATCTCGTTCGTCATGGTTTAGATTTGACGGCGGCTAGGGTTAGTGTTCCCAACTGATGGTGGAGGCTTTCAGATATAAGGGTTTTCTTATCGGAGGTTGGTGAAGGCTTTCAGATATGAGGAACGACAAAGCGCCGGAGAAGTAGAGAAACGGAGGTGGCGGAAACCTAGGGTTTGTTGAGGAAGATGGCGTCAGACCTCCGTTCTTCGATTTGTGGATCAGAGTAGCAGTGGTTTTAAGTTGCTAGGTTGTGGGTAAATGGGTGGCACTGATGGTGATGCTCCGGCTAAATAAGCAACATCGACGGTGGTGCTCCGGTAGCAAATGAAAAGAGATAGGGAGAGTGTTGGTATGTTAAAAGTGAGAGGGTGGGTTGAGGGTTTAATTTTATTTTTTATTTTTCTTTTAAGCAGAAAACATTGAAGTAATTAAAAAAAGACAAAATAAAGGGCAAACTCATCATTTTTAAAAAAAAAATCATAAGAAATTGGACTAAGCTGGCAACAAAATAAAAAACTTTGGACATATGGTGCTAGTCCAAACTTTTTTGGACCCGTGGTGAATGTATATATTTTTGTGATGTATAAATATGTATGTTGCATTAGATTGTGAATGAGTGTATGAAATATAGGTATTAAATTGTGTATATCGTTTTAGTTCGAGGAAATGACGATTTTGTTCTTTTTTACCAATAAAAAAAAGAAAAAACAGATTTTAACCTATCGTATCATATATATATATATATATATATATATGTGTGTGTGTGTGTGTGTATGTGTGGGTATATATATATATACACACACAAACACACACACTAGTTTATAACCCGTGAGAACTACGGTTATAAAATCAATTAAACTTTCATATTAAAATATTAAAATTATATACACACACACTAGTATGTATATATATATATATATATATATATATATATATATATATATATATATATATATATACACACACACACACACACTAGTTAATAACACGTGAGAACTATGGTTATAAAATTAATTAAACTTTCATATTAAAAAATAAAAATTATTAATCTATATTTTAAATAAATTATTACTTAAGAGATAGTTTTTTAGTTATATAAAATTATAATCGTTGATTTAAATAAATATTAAAATTATATACACACACTAGTATGTATATATATACACACACACACACACTAGTTAATAACACGTGAGAACTATGGTTATAAAATTAATTAAATTTTCATATTAAAAAATCAAAATTATTAATCTATATTTTAAATAAATTATTACTTAAGAGATAGTTTTTTAGTTATATAAAATTATAATCGTTGATTTAAATAAATACGTAAAGATATATCACCTTATAATCTGTATTAATTTATTTTATTTTTTAATCTAATGTTATTAATCTAATATAATTAGAGTGAGAAAATTTAAAATAGAGAATCAATTATTAATTTATTGTAGTTAGAGTGAGAAATTTAAAATGGATAATTAATATGTTAAAAAAATGGCATGATAGGTAACATAATATTAATGAAGAGTTATAATACTATGACACTTGTTAATAGAAGAATAAAACTATTTGTTTATTTGAATAGTGGTATATATATATATATATATATATATATATATATATATATATATATATATATATATATATATATATATATATATATATGGTTTAGGTTCTATGGAAAACAAAAAACCCTAAAAATCATAAAAATGCATAAAAATTCTTAGAAACCACAATTTTTTTTTGGATTTTTTTATGAAGAAATCGCATGTTTTTAAATAAATAATGATTTCTTTTTTGAAAAAAAATATTTTTTTTTAATTTTTTTGATTTTTTATTTCTTTTAGCAAATTTATTAAAAAACCTACAATTTTTTTATAAAAAATTAAAAAAAAGTTTTGTAATCTCTAAGTATTTTTTATACGTTTTTATGATTTTTAGGGGTTTTTTGTTTTCCAAGTAACCCTTCCCATATATATATATATATATATATATATATATATATATATATATATATATATATATATATATATATATATATATATATATATATATAAACGTATATAATTTATATGAGCTTTCTTCTAAATGTTGGACTAGCATATACCATTAAACATTATAAAGACTAATCAATCTTTATCATACTAGGTTTTTACCAATTAAACATTTCACAAAGCATCGCATTCAAGTAATAAGTGTTTGCTCTTTTCCAACACCTTTGCTATAAAACTAAAACATCAATGTTAAACTTATCATCAAATAACTAACCATTTGTCCTTTCTTGATCATTGCTTTTCTTGTTAAAATTTTCATCATAAATCTGTGGTCAATAATCTATATTTGATATAATCTGAACAACTAGTATATATACAAACAATTAAAGTTAGAATGAAATGACTTAATTGACTGCAACAGTTGCATGCACTAAACTAATACGCCTCAATAAGTGGGACTACCTTCCTTTCAAATGCCTCAAAAATATCAAGACAAAAGCGTTTCAGTAAAATTAGTTCATAGGAGTAGCTGGTTGTTGGTAACATTTTGTTGTTAAATGTTATATGAGATAGTTTTTAGATTTGGAACGTTTTGTTTAAATTAAACGCTAAAAAGTTGTAGCGTCAAACGAGTCTTTTTGTTCAAAACGAACCGTTTTGACAAACATTAGAAGTTAAAAACTCCTAAACGCTCTGTATCAAACACGTTCTTAAGAAAACTAAGATACATAAGGAAAGCATCGAAATGTGTTAACACATAACTCCGGTGGTCTTATATAAGATGAGTTTATTTTTAGTTGCCTGAATCAAAAGTTTATATTAAAAAATAAACCAAAAATGTGAAAATTAATTTGATTAATAAAGATTAAAGACCCTCGATTCTCATTATATACCTGAAAAATATAAGACTATGAGATATATCCATCACATCACCATATAAAAAAGTATTGTTATGTGATTGTCACCTTTTACCGTACCAAAATCAAGTGATACATACTATACATCATCAAAATATTTTACTTTTCAATTTTTATAATAAACTGAATAATATTTCAAATTAAACATATAACACAAAAACTTAAAATGAAAATTCAAACAATCTGAAAATTACATTATATGTACAAATTGTCTTACCTATTGATTCAACAACCATATTATATAATATAATACATATATACACTATGGTGCAAGGTTTTGAAAACCGAACCGGCCGTCTTACCGGTTCGATGATTTAATTGCTTCAACCGGCACTATTAGAAAATAACAAATAGGAGATGTCATATATAATACGGGTATAACTAGTTCCGTATCCTAATGGGAAATAGGATACATGATATCAAATAACCGTATTCTATTCGGTGTATCCTATGTCAAATATAAATTACAAAGAAATAGGATACTAGAATAGTAGTAGGTGTATTCTATTTAGTGTATTCTATTTAAGATATAGAATACACTAACAAAATCGGCCGTATTCTATTTGGTGTATTTTATTTGGTTTAGATTAAATCAAACACCCTTTACCTAATAAATCATATTTACTTCCTATTTATCTAAAAAAAATCTTATTAATCAAGCCGTGTTTATCCAAAATATTTAAAATCCCCGTCATCCAAAATTACCCTCCTGTACCCTAAATTCGACTGGTCGTATACTCCTCCAAAAATTACCGTTGGTTAACCCTCTCCACATATGTTGCAACATCGCCTACACAGACGTCGACCACTAGCAATTCGTCATCACCGACGACCGTTATCAACTCTCCCATCACTGCCGGTGACCATCAGTCAAACTCAGCCGTCAATTGGCAATAAACTCTCCATAACCGGCGACCACCGGTCAAACCTCCGCCACCACCTTCACAGTCGTCGACTGCCAGGTCATTTGTTTCTTTTAGTCGACCGTTTTGAATTGTTTGTTTTGATTTTACTTTGTGACCACACTACTATCGTCAATCTTCATACTATCTGTTTACAACTAAATACCCAATTGTACAAAACCTCAATCCAATTCATCTCTACTTACTTCTAAGTTATATATTGTAATAAGTTATATGTGATTTTTTCTTAAAGTTTTGTTCAATAATATCTATAGTTTTTGTTAATACAATCCACGATAAGCATCATAAAGTGAAGAAAGATGAAATATGGCATCCCTACTCTAAAAATTGAGAGAAAACTAATGATAACAAAAACAATTTGCATTAAAAATAAGTAAAAATAAATGTGATAAGATTATAATAATTGCCGATAGTTTGTATTCAAACTTGGAAAACAAGTATGAAGACCCTTCTTAATTAAAGAAAAAACAACACTTAATATTCCACCGAACCATACACATGAGCTTAATGATGCAATCATGAATCATATACCAAGGGACTCAAGTAAATATCTAAGGTCATATTTGGTTTGCATATCTCAAATGGGAGAAAAGAAAGATGATAGATATGGTATATACTTTATACAATTATATTGTTGAACTCATTACATTTCAATGATTCACATTCTGAACATGAACTCTAAAATTTAATAATATTTTAATATGCATTGGGTTTTTCAGTTTGATTAGACCGGTTTTGACCGGTTTTTTGTTAAACTGTCGGGATGAATTTAAACTAATTGTTACTATTGTTCTTTTATGTTTTGTTTTTATTATATGAATCTGTTATTAACAATAGACTATGTTTAATATAAAAAAGTAAACATGAGATTGATTAAAAAACAATAAATTTTTTTACACTTTATAATGATATGCAGATAACATGTTAAAAAATATTAATATTTGATGATTTAAGCAAAATCTTGTTATTTTGAAAAACATTTTACTAAACTAACCTGATATTTGTAGTGAATCTGAGTTCTATAGTAACCTGCCCACCTAACAATGGAAAATATAGAACGGAGTAAGAGAAGCCCCACATTGATAAGGGAACAAACTAAAGAAAAATTAGCAACATTGCATGTTGATTTTGATAATTATAATCGAGCTATTGAAGAGTATCAACCAAAATTTGCAAGTTATTGTGGAGTCGCAGCCATGAGTAGGATTTCTATACTTAAAGAGAGTTGGGATAAAGTATCTAAGTTAGAGCTCCATGACTTGTGGTTGGACATTAAGGTATGGTATTTATTACTTGCTAAATGTTCTTTAATTAATAATTGTTACCGATAGTTACTATACTTTATTTAAAAAAACATAATTATTGGAATATACCAAATGTTGCTCCCAAAATACAAACACTTAAAGTATGCAACAAGTCGTGGAGGGCCTACAAGTCGACGCTTGTTACTGATTTCATGGACAATGATCTTGATGCATCAAGTTTTTACCCGTACCTAACCAAAGAAGCATGGGAAGATTTTGTTAAGCTAAAATCCACTTAAGAATTCCAGGTTTTTTGGGATTTAGTACCTATTTATGATGTTTTTATACAATACATATTCTAATTGCATTTATATGTGTGTGAAGAAAAAAAGGAAAAAAAGGGAAGGAGACTGTGAAGAAGAACAAAAATCCAGCTCACTTAGGCCCATTGGGGTATCGTGGGAACAAAGCTCGGTGGGATAAAGATATCGAGTTAGCTGCGAAAATAAAAGGACATCATATATCAAGCGAGCAGGCAATAGATTTTATCTATGCTAGGACAAAACGCACTCCCTCAGGGGATTACATTATAGTGCCTGAGAGTGAGCAATTAGCGGATGAGTTTGTAAGTGTATTTTTTTTCTTCATCTCCATATACCATTTGTTGGGAGGACTGAGGTTCTAATCTATTAAGAAGTGATTAAAGAGTTTATGATGAATAAGCAACTCGATATTGATTCAATTTTTTGCTTTCAGTTGTGAGTATGTTAACATTTAAATAACTAATAATTCATAGTAGTTTACCTTTATAATATATATATATATATATATATATATATATATATATATATATATATATATATATATGAGATGCTACATTCAATGTTTCAACACGATAATAAATGTGCCTTCATAAACCCACAAAAAATCATGGGTTTGCAATGTGGAACCGATGAGGAATTCGGAACAAATATTGTTGTAAATGAGTTAGTTGATGCGATGAACTTTCATCAAGAAAAATATATTTTTTCTAGCACTGTATTTGCAAGGGTATGTTATTCTAGAAAATGCTATATGCCTTATATGTTTGTCAATAATTGTTGCTGATATGTTTAAACTTTACTAGGTTCCACTACATATTATTTGTAATCTGCCCTCGTCAACATGTGTGCTACATTTTGGATTCATGTCAAGGTATGAAGACGTTTGAAGACTATGATATCGTAACACATATCGAAAAGTAAGAAGTTTCATATTTTTGCATTTTTATGACTGCTATTTTTCTATAGATTCTAAGAAATCAATAATGCTTACTTTTTAGAGTTGTTGCAACACTTAATAAACAACCCAAATCCAAATCACGTACAATGACATGGACTTTCGCAAAGATAACTGATTTTACTATATATATATATATATATATATATATATATATATATATATATATATATATATATATATATATATATATATATATATCCTCATATGTATTTTATATTTAGTGCAACAACAGAGATTTCCTAAAGTAAGTAGTTTATTTTTAATTTTAAAACTAAACCTTAATTTTTATTAAATTAAGTATTTTGTATTACTTTGTATGTAGAATCTTTGGAACGATAAAACACCATTTTAGGTGCGGAGTTGGATGATTTTGTTGAGTTTTGGATTACATGGTTAGTTTTTATTACTATTATAATGATCTTTTTTAAGGTTTCAATTGATTCGAATTTGGAAATAAATTACAAAAATGAAGTTTTTGATTGGATGGGAATGAATAAAAAAATCATAATCTTAAATTATTATTGCAATAACAAGTTATTTATGTTAAATGATTCTTTCAAGCTACAAGTTATTTGAGTATATTGTCAATGTTTTCAATAGGTTTCGAATATGTCATGGTAGTGACCAAGAAGATCTCAAGAGCTACATACAAAACAGGCTAGAATTGGAGATGGAAATAAATAAGCATATGTAATTAAGATTTTAGTTGAACATACCAATACGTTGTTTAGTTGATTTGCCTCATATTGAACATAACATATAGCTATTTCGTTTATATATATATATATATATATATATATATATATATATATCTTGTATTGCAATTTACTTCAATTTATTACATTCTAGTGGATGATAAACTGTTGGCTGATAAATATGATAGGATACACTTCTAGTAGATACACCAATTATAAGTAGGATAGGATATACATGCCATATACAAAAGGTATATAGGATTCACCATATACAATAAGATACACCATATAGGATACATCAAGGTCAATAGGATACACCATATATGATACACCATATATAATAAGATACACCATATAGGATACGACAAGGTAAATAGGATACACCATATATGATACACCATACTATACGTATAATGTACACCCTTGGATAGCATACAGTTATTTTAAACATATTCTATTTCTTTTGTAATAGGATACACCCCAATAGAATACGGATGATTATCCGTATTATATTAGCAAAAATAGTCGTATCCCGTTCCATGTTTTCTTGTATTGCGGTTCAACCGGTCTCAAAAACCGGATAATGTCATAATTACATTATTATTAATTTTAATTATATAAAAATAAAAAAATGAAAAAATAAATATTTTTTAAGATTCTTGATTTTTACCGATTCAAGAGGACCGGTTTTTACTCGTTCACATGATGAACAATTTTTTGGCCTCTAAGAACCGGATTCAGGATTGGTTCTCGATTGAACTGGCCGATATGGTCCGGTTTTCAAAACATGGCTATGGTGTATAGAGATTATAATTGATACTGGAAGTGATGATTTGTATTCATAGATATGTATGCCTTATATAGGTTAATTGTATAGTTGAGTCATCCTTATATACAAGAGAATGAATAGCAGCTAAACTAGGTATTTGACTATATTGTTGACTAAGTATTTACAACGTGATTTAATCTATCTATTTGTGTGTGTCTAATGGATTGGATAGTCCATTATCCTTAATACGCCCCCGAGAGATGGAGGATCCGCCGGAGACACGAATCTTGGATCTGTTGCGGAGGAATGGAGCACGTGATAGAGGTTTGGTGAGCATATCAGCCAATTGATCTTGCGAATGGACATGAGGAACACGAAGGAGGCCAACATAAACTTTTTCCCGAACAAAGTGGTAGTCAAGTACCATATGCTTCACCCGTGAATGGTAGACTGGATTAGCACACATATATGTCGCACATGTGTTATCACGAAACAAAGTAGGAATGTTTTTAATGGTAATTCCAAGTTCAATCAGTAAATTCTTTAACCAACTAAGTTCGGTTGATACATTGGCTAGAGGTTTGTATTCCGCTTCAGTTGAGGAGCTCAATACCTACTTTTGTCTTGTAGATTTACAGGAGACAATATTGGATCCAAGATATAATATATAAGATGTAGCTGACCTACCTACATCATTAACACCACCCCAATTAGAATCGAAGAAAGTCATGAGTGTGATAGGAGAATGGCAATTGAGGAATAACCTATATTGAATGGTACCTTTGAGGTACTGTAGAAGACGTTTAAGGGCTTGCCAATGAGATTTGCGAGGTGCATGCATAAACTGGGATAATTTGTTTATGGCATAGGATATGTCCTGGCGAGTGAAGGCTAAATATTGAAGGGAGCCTACAAGTTGTCGATAAGGAGTAGCATCGATTGTATGAGTGGAGTCAAGGAGAGTAAGAGAATCAGAGGTGCTAAGAGGGGTAGTGACGTCTTTCGCACTATCCATATGGAATTGAGTGAGAATGTCTTGAATGTGGCGATGTTGAGAGAGGAATAGGCCAGAAGAGGTAAGGATCACCTCAACACCAAGAAAATGATGAAGTTGACCAAGATCTTTTTGAGAAAATTTGGCATTTAGGGTTGAGATTTACCGAGACAGGAATTCAGGGGTGTTTCCGGTCAGAAAAATATCGTCTACGTACACCATGAAGTAACATATGATGCCATTGGAACTGTATATAAACAGGGAGACATCAGCTAAGGATTTCCGAAATCTAAACCGAAGAAGAAAGGAGGCTACCTCGGTGTACCACGCTCCAGGAGCCTGTTTGAGGCCATAGATGGATTTTTTGAGTTTGCAGATGTGGTTAGGAAATTGTGGGTGAGTGTAACCAGGTCGTTGAGTCATGAACACTTCTTCATGAAGTGTTCCTTGAAGCAAAGCATTGTTTATGTCGAGTTGACGGAGCGGACAATCATTAGAAAAGGCAATGGAGAGTATTGTACGAATGGTAACATGTTTGGTAACGGGACTAAAGGTATCAAAATAATCCTTCCCGTATTGTTGGTGAAAGCCTTTGGCTACTAAGCGTCCTTTGTATTTATCAATTGACCCATCAGGTTTACGTTTTATTCTAAAGACCCAATCACAGCCAATAGGATGATGAGATTTCGGAGGGACCAACTCCCATGTTTGGTTATGGATAAGGGCATTGAAATCTTACTCCATAGCTTGACGCCATTGTGGATCTTTTTGAGCTTGGGTGTGGGTGGTAGGTTCAAGTGTATTGGGAATTGGGTGAAGTGTAGTGGTGTTAACGAAGTTAGGGTTGTGATATTTGTTGTTGCCTTTGTGGTTTTGATGAGATGGTAAGGGGCTCGAGGGTGGAGTTTGTGGTAGAGAGGGGCTGAATTGGGCTGTCGGTGTGGATGGAGGTGAGGATAATGGAAAATCAGGTGTGGTTGAAGAGGGTGAGGCTTCTGCTAATTGAGGAGAGGATGGTGCTGAATTTTCAGGCAATGTGGTTGGTGTGGTGGCTATAGAGGATGGAGTGGGAATGGGTATAGTGGTTTGTTATAATTAGGTAGTAGTGGGTGTGTAGGTGGTGTAGGGTGCTGGTCTGATATATTCATCAGATGTGGGAAGTATGACAGCTTCGGTAGAAAGAGTGTCATAAGGGAAAGTATGTTCAACAAATTCCACATACCGAGAGTGATAAAGTTTATGAGAGGTTGGATCATAGCATTTATAAGCTGATTTTTATGGAGAGTATCCGAGGAAGATGCACTTGGTGGAACGAGGGTCAAGTTTAGTGGTGGCATAAGGGCGGAGCCATGAAAAGAAGATACAACCAAAGGGTTTTAGTTTAGTATAAGTGGGTAGGGAATTGTGTAATTTTTAGTAGGGAGACATGTTGTTGAGTATGGAGGTAAGCAGTTGGTTTATTAGGTAGACAGCGGTTTGGAATGCATGTGACCAAAAGGAAAGAGGTAGATGAGCATGATGGAGTAGAGATAAACCAGTCTCAACAATATGGCGATGTTGCCTCTCTGCAACTCTGTTTTGTTTAGGTGTGTGAGGTGGAGTTGTAAAGTGAGAAATGCCCTATTCTTGAAGATATCGGGTGAGGGCTACATACTCACCACCATTATCTGTGAAAAGAGAGACAAGAGAGGTCCTGCGATATTTTTCAGCTAAGTTTTTTGTAACATCCCTACACTCAGGTATAATATTTATACATTTATTTTGGGATTGAGTGGGTGACTCGACGAGTTGTGTTCCCGACTAGTCGAGTAGGGCTGGTTTGGTCGCGTGGGTTTAATGACCAACTCGACGAGTCAGAGAGCCGACTTGCCGAGTTAGCGCTGTGAGGAAACCCTAAATCCCCAGGTTTGTGTCCTATTTAAAGGGCCTTAAGCCCTCATTTCTGCCTCACCATCCACCTTACACCCTTGAGAGAAACCCTAATCGTCCACTTGAGCTAGAGAGTGAGAGAGAAACTAATCTTGTGATTATTAGTGCACTTTTAAAGGAGAAGTAGAGAGCATCAAAGCTTAGATCAAGAGGAGGCTTTGGATCTAGAGGTTCATCAGGGTTTTGCTTCAGTTGGAGGTAAAAAGATGCTAACTTGATCATTTCCTTATGAGATCCTGGTTTAGGGAGTTTCTAGGGGTTTCTCCCATCCTTTTTGTGTCATTGAGTCCCTTGAGCATGATTTAAGGTTGAAACCTTAGATCTGGATTGTGGGAGGTCTTGTGAGTCCAAATACCCGAACTTTATTGAGCTAGAGACAAGATCTTGTGCATTTAACCCTTGTTGGAGTTTGTATTGGCACTATGGAGCAAATATGCCATGCATGGACGTAAAGATCGAAGCTTTATGTGACATTCGAGCCTTAGGAGACTAGATCTAGAGTTTGGAGTGGTGGATTGACCTTAAAACATCTAAATGAGAATACAGATTGAATGGTCTCACAGAGTCAATGAGCTGACTCGATGAGTCGGCTAGGGTTTTCCCCGATGAGTCTGGACAAGGGTAACTCGGCGAGTTGATGTGACAACTAGACGAGATAAGTTGGGTTTTCGCGATGTTTTGAGGAACAATGGGGACTTGGTGAGTCACATAGGTGTACTTGGGGAGTCAGGTCAACATGGACAGTTGACTCGAGTGCTGACTTCTGTTGACTTTAGGGTTTGGTCAAGGCAGGGATTATGGGGACCATGGAGAGGTAAAATGGTCTTTTACCCATCCCAGGAGTTAAAGAGAGACTATCATGAGTTTATTTAGAGTTGTGATCTGTAAGTGTTAATTAAAGATGTTAATTACATGTAGGCAGCGATTAGACTGTTCGAGGGGTATTCAGTTTCCTTACTTGCTTACGAGGTGATTCTTCTCATTATACTTACCTAGAATGGTAACCTTTGTGCGACCGGAGGCTCTTATGTGCTTACTTGAGTATTGTGTTATCTTGCATTATATCTATGTGTGTAGCACATGGTTCTTGGTATGTATTTTATTTAAGTGTTTTGCATTTTTGGCTTGGAACTCGGCGAGTTGAAGGACCAACTCGCTGAGTAGAAGCGGGATGGGACGCGGGATTTAAGTATTGGACTCGTCGAGTCGGGTCCCGAACTCGACGAGTAGGCTCTGACTGGACAAAAACCCTAATCTGAGGGTTTGCACCCTATTTGATCATCTCTTTCAGCCACCACTTGTCCCTATTGCTCCCAGAAACCCTCCAAAGCAAACCCTAAGTGTTTTGGTGCAAGATCTAAGGCTTTTGAGTGATTTTTGTGGGTTTTGACTTCAAGGAAGAAGGAAGAGCATAGAAGGATCAAGAGGAGACTGGAGGATTCGAGTTTGGTACATCATTTGCAGTTTTTGAAAGGTATAAAGTCTATACCTTGCTTGTTCAATTGTTAGATCCCTTTTTAGGGAAGATTTAGGGCTTTTTAAGCCATATGAGATAGCCAACCATGATTGCAAACATGGTTGGGGGTCAAGAATTCGGATCTAAGTCTTGGGAGGAGTCACAAGGCAGATTTGGGTTGCTTTTGAAGGGTTTGAGCCGTAAGAACGTTCCTATGTGCACATGCAAACCCTAATGCTTGGATCTAGGTTTCTCTAATTAAACATGCATTTTACCAAGACTTACAATGCTAGATCTAATGTAAACAATTGAATCTAATCATATGAATTTGGATCTAGAACAATACCTTGGATTACTTGCTTGATACTTCTTCTTCTTGGAGCTTAGAGTCACAATTGTCACTCCTCTAATGGCTTACAAACACCAACTAGCAAGAGAATGATCTTGAGAGAGAGAGAGAGAGAGAGGAGGGTGAGAAATCAGCTCTAGGGTTCCTTGCCTTGCATGAGTGCCAATTTTCCTCACCCAAGGGATCTATTTATACTATGAGCCACTAGGGTTTCACCTTTAACCCTAACTGAATAACTTAGGCCCTAAGCAATCCAAGATCCTCCTAGATATTAGGCTTGGATGATTTTATGGTCTCCTAACCCTTAAATCCGTCCACCCTTATATCCATAAGGATACATAGCCCAAAAACACAACTATCACACATTTGACAGTTTATGACCATTTATTCAATTAACCTCTTTAAGTCACCAAATTAACTCTCAATTAATATATGACTTATATTAATCAAATAACATTATTATTCCTTTAATATATTATTCTCAATAATATCTCTTCTCTCTTAACAAATTATCCTGTCAAGTTGCTATGGTGAAGGCAAGCCAAAAGGACCATGCACAATCGGGTCAAGTACTTACCAAATATAGTTACAGCCTTAGACACTAATCCAACAGTCTCCCACTTGGATAAGTCTACTAACTATATATGCAAACACAATCCGATTAGCAATCGTAGCTCTCAAATATGTTGTCAAACTCTTATCTTATCAGTATCCTGTCCTTTAGATAAGGGATCGTACAGTCCTCTGTTTAGATATTGTGCAGACAATCTCATGGAACTTATTGTCCAGCAGTTGGTTTCTCGATCTTAGATTCATTTGACATAGAAATTAATTGAACACATCAATTCAGTCCTGACCGGGCCCGACACATAAGTCAAATCAAATCATCGAGCGGCCCTGATATCACTTTTACCCTCTTAGGATAAAAGTAACAGATAAACTTCGACTTATATGCATTTATTATTCACTAATCAATCATACACAACAATGCGTTTTATGACATCAATTTACTGATGTAGTTTCGCATTATCAATGCACAACCAACTAATAAACAATAAACCATATATCTTGGTTTTAAGACCATATGATATTATCGTCTTGCGATCACTTGTGTCTCATTCCATAAAGTGATTCCAGCAAGCCCGGGTTTATTCCAATGCTCAAAACTTGTTCATAAGCACTCATGAACATTGCAGCAAACCTTTGCTATGTCTAATACCTTTTAGACAATCTACACACCAATTCATGACAATGTTCATTCATACCTACTTCCAACCTATGAACGATTGTGGACCATTCGAATAATTCGATTATTCTTAATAACTCAATTATTCAGGAAGTCAAAACATGCAAAATGAAACAATAGTTAAACAATTAACATAAGACAGTAGCTTTACTCATAAATAATACTTATTTATTTAATCATCAAATGTCAATTACATTTATCTATTACATGTTTCCAAAACTATCTAATCTAAACTAATATCGTCTTTCAGCCCAATGCTCCTAGTGTGCTGCAAATGCTTAGCCCTACTCAGTCCCTTCGTAAGCGGATCTGCTGGGTTATCCTCCGACGATACCCTCTTTACTATGAGGTGTCCTTCTTCTACTCGATGTCTAATAAAGTGATATTTTCTGTCGATATGCCGAGATCTACCATGATCCCTCGGTTCCTTGGTCAAGGCAACCGCTCCTTCATTATCACAGAAAATTTCCATAGGCTCCTTTATAGTAGACACAACTCCAAGATCACCAATGAAGTTCTTCAACCACATCGCCTCCTTTAACGCTTCGCTCGCCGCAATGTACTCTGATTCGCACGTTGAATCAGCTACGGTTTCTTGTTTAGAACTTTTCCAAGTCACTGCTCCTCCATTAGGGGTAAAGACCCAACCCGACTGCAAACGGTAGTTGTCCCTGTCAGTCTGGAAGCTTGCGTCACTATACCCTCGCACCTTTAAGTCATCACTCCCTCCGAGGACTAAGAACCATTCCTTGGTCCTCCGAAGGTACTTCAGTATATTCTTGACCGCAATCCAATGAGCCTTGTCAGGGTTCCCTTAATATCTACTGACCATGCGCAAAGCAAAGGCCACATCAGGGCGAGTACAAGTCATAGCGTACATGATTGAACCAACTGCGGAAGTGTAGGGTACTCGGCTCATCTCAGCTATCTCGGCTTCTATACTCGGACTTTGAGTCTTACTCAATTTGGCATTACTCTGTATCGGTAGTTCTCCCTTCTTCGATTTTTCCATACTAAAACGTTTTAGTATTTTATCCAAGTAAGTATTCTGACTAAGTCCTATTAGTCTCTTACTTCGTTCTCTCACTATCCTTATTCCCAAAATATAGGAAGCCTCTCCGAGGTCCTTCATAGCGAAGCACTTCCCGAGCCAGGACTTAACCTCCTGCAAAGTCGGAACGTCATTTCCTATGAGCAGTATGTCATCAACATACAAAACGAGTAAGCTTACTATACTTCCACTGGCCTTGACATATACACATGATTCATCTTCACTTCGTACAAATCCAAACTCTTTGACTTTATCATCGAAGCAAAGATTCCATCTGCGAGATGCTTGATTAAGTCCATAAATGGACTTCTCAAGCTTGCACACTCTATTGGGATGCTTCGGATCGACAAAACCCTCTGGTTGAGCCATGTAAACATCCTCAGCCAACTTCCCATTAAGGAAAGCGGTCTTGACATCCATCTACCATATCTCATAATCATGAAATGCAGCAATGGCTAGCATCACCCTAATAGTTTTTATCTTAGCAACTGGTGAGAAGGTCTCATCATAGTCAACTCCGGGAGTTTGAGTAAAGCCCTTCGCCACCAATCGTGCCTTATACGTGTGCACATTCCCATCCACGTCGGTCTTCTTCTTGAAGATCCATTTGCACCCAACTGTCTTACGTCCGGGCACATTGTCAACCAAATTCTAAACTTGGTTGTCATACATGGAATGAATCTTGCTCTCCATCGCCTCTTTCCATTTTACAGACTCTGGGCCCGCCATGGCTTCCTTATAGCTATTAGGTTCATCTAGATTCATTAGTGTACCATTACTAATATATGTGTCCCCTTCGGTAGTAATATGAAAACCATAAAACTAGGGTTGAACTCTAACTCTTTCGGAACGTCTAAGAGGTAAGGACTCGTCAATCGGTTCAACCGGAGTTTCCTCCTCGGGTCGAGCGCCAGCGTTAGAGGTTTCTTCATCGCTCGAATCTTGAATCTCTTCAAGATCGATTTGCCTCCCACTGTCCCCTTGGCTTATGAGTTCTCGCTCTCGGAAAACCCCTCTCCTCGCAACGAAGACAACATTGTCACTCGGTCTATAAAAGAGATATCCAAAGGATTTCTACGGGTAGCCGATGAAAATACACCGCTCGCTACGAGGTTCGAGCTTGTCGTGAGTTTCTCGTCTTACAAAAAATTCACAGCCCCAAACCTTGATATGTGCCAACGAGGGAGCTTCCTTGTCCACATCTCGTGAGGTGTTTTAGCAACCTTCTTTGAAGGGAATCGGTTAAGGATATGGGTGGCAGTCTCTAAGGCATACCCCCAGAATGAGATAGGTAGTGAAGCACGACTCATCATAGAACAAACCATGTCTAACAGGGTTCGATTATGCCTTTCTTCCACACCATTCAATTGCGGTGTCCTAGGTTACGCCAATTGCGAAACTATTCTGCATTCCTTGAGATAGTCATGGAATTCAAGACTTAGGTACTCTCCTCCTCGATCGGATCGAAGCATCTTGATTTTCCTACCCAATTGATTCTCCATTTCATGTTTGAACTCTTTCAACTTTTCAAATGTTTCTGACTTGTGCTTGATTAAGTAAATATACCCATATCTACTATAATCATCGGTGAAAGTCACGTAGAAGCGGTTCCCATCCTTTGTGGTGGATCTAAAGGGCCCACACACGTCGGTATGTATGAGATCCAATAAACCCTCACCCCTCTCAGAAGTGCCAGTGAAGGGTGACTTGGTCATCTTTCCAAGTAAACAAGATTCGCACGTGTCATCTTCCCTAAGGTTGAATGACTCCAACACTCCATCCTTTTGGAGTTGGGCTATGCGCTTCTTGTTGACATGCCTAAGACGACAATGCCACAAGGATGCTTTATCCATACTATTGGAAGAATCCATACACAACACATCATTTCCTAGGTTATTTACAACCATAACAGTTTCATAAATTCCATTACAAGGCATTGCTTCAAAATATAGAACACCATTTAGATAAGCATAAATCGAACCATTCTCATTATTAAACGAATATCTAAATCCTTGTCTAAATAAACCATGAAAAGAAATGATGTTTCTTTCCATATCCAGCGAGTAGCAACAATTATTTAAATCTAAATTCAATCCATTTCTAAGCATTAAAGAATACACTCCAATCTTGGTAACAGGCGACGATCTTCTGTTCCCCATGATTAGGTTTATTCTTCCAAGCTCCATATCCCTATTTCTTCCTAGTCCCTGCAAATCAGAACAAATATGGTAACCACACCCTTTATCAAGAACCCAAGAAATAGCATGAGATGAATCATTATATTTAATTGTGTAAATACCTACGAAAGATGGCTTGATCTTCCCATCCTTGATGGCTTGCAAATATTCAGGGCAGCTTTTCTTCCAATGCCCTATTTTGTGGCAATGATGGCACTCTGCCTCCTTTGGGTTTGGGTTGGGCTTAGCAGGATCAACCTTGGTCCCACTAGAAGAGGAACCATCTTGGGACTTTCCCTTGCGGTGGTTCTTCGAAGAAGCCTTCCTCTTCTTGCCCCTTCCCTGCCCAATAGCCAAAACAGGAGCATCAGATGGATTGGGAGTTGGTGCAACAGACTTGTCCTTGAGGTTGCTCTCAGCAGTCCTTAGGAGCCCTTGGAGTTTGCTTAGGGTGACCTCTTCCTTGTTCATGTGGTAGGTCATCCTAAATTGGTTATAGCATAAGGGAAAGGAGTGAAGAACAATGTCGATAGCCAAATCTTCCCCAAAGTTGACATTCAACTTGCGAAGACGATCAACATACCTTTGCATCTTTTGCAAGTGCACGGTTAGAGACTCTCCACTTCCCATTTTAGCAGTGATCATATTCGTTATGATCTCATAGAGCTCTTTCCTCGCGCTTTGGTGATATCTCTCCATCAAGTCTAGATGCATCTCATAAGGATACATGTCCTCATAGGACTTTTGGAATTCGGAGTTCATGGTGGCTATCATAATGCAATGGACTTTCATTGCATCACGTTCATGGGTCTCAAAGACAGCCATTTCTTCAGGAGTCATAGTTTCTGGATTAATCTTCTCGTCGAGAACATAATCTTTTTCCTCGTAACGCGCAATCGTGCGAATGTATCTAATCCATTCGCTAAAGTTCAATCCATCGAAAGTCACTTTTTGACAAAGGCTCATTAGCGTGAATGAGCTAGCAGCAGCGTTGTTTGCGTTAGACATCTACAAATAGAAAGGAACAAAGTTGATTAGAATTAAGTCCCTAATTAACACCGAAAATGAAAATTTAGGGCTAGGACCCAACAACATTATTTACACATTAGAAAAGGGATGCCGTGATCCAACATGCAAATAATTTGGAGGTAAGTGAATTGCGATTCACTAATTCTTCACCATGAAAAACATAAGCTTAAGTTTTAAATGTATTGAGAATTCCTAGTTTTCTTTGAGATTCATTGAACCTTTCAATGGCATATTTAAATCTCGATATTCCCTTCTAGTTTGTGACTGGGATACCGAGGATCACAAAGCGGGTGTGAATAACCATGCAAATCTACATGGTGCCTTCTTTGTTACAGTCACCTATTTGATGTGTCGGTAAACCACACACGCTCCACCGAACTATGACAAACAAAGAATCACCCTTTGCCACCTTTGCTTAGAACCAATTAGTGTGCTAGTTAACCATACACGCTCCACTAACTTCTTAACAAGGGTGCAAAACGTAATTTCATGGGATTGCATCAATTCACTTTTCCTAAAGTAACTAAGATTGGGAATTTTATGAAATACGTTTAGTTACTTTATATAGATTCATTATACTTATTAATGAGAAGAGGTTTGCCTTATCCTACCCGTTCGGCTAATGACCCTTCACCAGTCAAGCAAGCAGCGGGTGTGAGTGTACACCCATTAAGCGCCATTTTATAGGTAGCAACCTTATACCCATCTTATAGACTGGCTTCGTGAATGAGGCCTACTAACGGTAAGACTAGCATTTTAATCATATATATATATATATATTAAGCTTGTAATAATATATTAGTATAGTGTTGAATTTCAAACTTGTAAAATTCTAGGGTTTGAAATTTAAATTATTCAAATTAAACTTTTAATCACAAAACTTAAATTACAAAACTTGAGGAAAAGTTTTAAACTTTTCAAAACCATAAGGATCAAAGAGCAAATAATATAAATCAACTAATTAGATTATCTCAATTTGATCTTATTCGATATTACTTGCAAGACAATTCAACAATTCAATTCAAATAATCAATTATTATCATATAAGAAAATTATTATTCAACTAATTGGTAATTATCTTTTGTTTGGTCAAGAATATACTCATATATTTGATTAAAATCGGATTTTAATGACCCAAAACAGTTAAGGCAAGTATTATCAAGTAAAATAGCAAGAAATCCCAAAACTACCTCCTTCTGACGCTCGAACTCGCTGAGTTGGAGCTACTCGCCGAGTCCACAGTGGAACTTGCCGAGTTCATCAGGCAGAATCAAAAAATCGAATTTTTAAGCAACAAGCAATCAATCAATGCATCAATTCAATAGAAATCAATCAAAGCTCTGATACCACTGAAGGGTTTGAGCCATAAGAACTTTCCTATGTGCACATGCAAACCCTAATGCCTTGATCTAGGTTTCTCTAATTAAACATGAATTGTATCCAAGACTTACAATGCTAGATCTAATGTAAACAATTGAATCTAATCATATGAATTCGGATCTAGAACAATACCTTGGATTACTTTCTTGATACTTCTTCTTCTTGGAGCTTAGAGTCACAATTGCCACTCCTCTAATGGCTTACAAACACCAACTAGCAAGAGAATGATCTTGAGAGAGAGAGAGAGAGAGGAAGGTGAGAAATCGGCTCTAGGGTTCCTTGCCTTGCATGAGTGCCAATTTCCCTCACCGAAGGGATCTATTTATACTATGAGCTACTAGGGTTTCACCTTTAACCCTAATTGAATAACTTAGGCCCTAAGCAATCCAAGATCCTCCTAGATATTAGGCTTGGACGATTTTATGGTCTCCTAACCCTAAAATCCGTCCACCCTTATATCCATAAGGATACATAGCCCAAAACACAACTATCAAACATTTGACAATTTATGCCCCTTTATTCAATTAACCTCTTTAAGTCACCAAATTAATTCTCAATTAATATATGACTTATATTAATCAAATAACATTATTATTCCTTTAATATATTATTCTCAATAATATCTCTTCTCTCTTAACAAATCATCCTGTGAAGTTGCTATGGTGAAGGCAACCCAAAAGGACCATGCACAATCGGGTCAAGTACATACCAAATATAGGTCGACACCCCAGAATGGCCGTACGGGTAGGTCGGCACCCTAGAATGGCCGTACCGGGTAGGTCGGGCACCCCAGAATTGTCCAACAGTATGTATGCTATGTGATTGTATGGTATGTGGTACGATGGGGGGACTCACTAAGCTTCGTGCTTACAGTTTATAGTTTTGGTTTCAGGTACCTCTTCAGTTAAGGGGAAGGAGCTGGCGTGGTAGCGACACATCATACACACACTCCTTGTTTTCCGCACTATGGATATTCTGGGATTGTACTCTGACATGTTACTAATTTTATGACTTGGGTTTTCAGACATGATACATTGTTTTATGAGATGATGTGATTTCACAGTATTTTCTTACAAATGTTTTTATGAGTCAGTTAATTAAAATGAAATTTTTGGACTTGAAAATTGGGTCGTTACAATGTGATTTATGTTGTCTATTATATTGAGCTTATTGAGTTAGGACCGGAGGGTCCACCCAAGTTGTGGAACCGGAGGGTCTCCACTCAGACACATTGACCGGAGGGTCTTATTGAGTTACATCCTCGAGTGGCTAATGTGATATGTGTAGTATTTTGGGGAACTCACTAAGCTTTGTGCTTATCATGTTATGTGTTATGTGTTTCAGGCACTTCTCAGGATCACGGGAAGGCAACAGCTTGATTGTACACACCGATTCAAGACTATGTGGATGATTCTGGGATAGTGAGATTTTATAAGGATTTGTGTTGATACTTGAGCCAATTATGTTTTTGAGAAATATATTATGAGTTTTTATGTGTTTTAAAAATGAAAATTTTTTTTTGAAAATTTACATCGTTACCATTTTGAACTGAGGAAATAATGCAGAGACATCAGATTTACGTTTCATGGGATATAACCATGTGTACTTTGTGTAAAAATCAACAAAAATGACATAATAGCTATAACCATCATTTGACTTTTGGACAAGACCCCATACATCAGAGTACACAAGTTTAAGTGGTTTGGAAACAGAAAATGAATTACTACCAAATGGTAGTTTGTGACTTTTATTAACGGAACATGTATCACAATGAAAATAAAGTAGTAGACACTTTATTGGACTCTAATTTTAAGCTTTGGAGAAGATGCTTAAAGACTTTGATTGATGGATGACCCAACTTATGATGCCATGAATGAAGTGAGTCATGGGAAGTTGTGAGAGTGTTTATTTGAGGAAGCTGCCGAAGAGATCTAATTGCAGCATAATATTTGTCATTGACGTTCACCCCCGTGCGTAGATCCTTGAAAACAAAATAGTATGGAAAGAATTCAACAGACACACTGCTAGTTTTGTAGAGTTTGGCTACTAAAACAAGATTAGTATGTAATTTTGGAACAAAGAGAACATTGTTTAAGTTTAGGGAATGAGTATGAGTAGGGAGAGATGTTTGACCAGTATGAGAGATTGGAAGACTCGTATCATTGCCTAGCACAATTTCATCAGGTCCTCTATATTTCAATAGGGTGTGAAAAGAAGCAGGATTGGTTGCCACATGATGAGAAGCCCCGCTGCCAAACATCCATGGTGGTGTTGGTGAAATCAATCCAGCACCAGTGGTGTTGACTATCGGAGATGAGGATGAGATGGTGATGTTGTTTTCCCTGATAAATCTTGCTAGTTTCCTGCAATCCTTTGTGTCGTGATGTAGGATGTTACAGTATTGATAGTAACCAGAATTTCTATTACCACGATTTGAGAAAGTATTGCCTGTAGGTGCAAATTGAAATCGATTTCCTGAAAAGCGAGATTCAGAGTTGTTGTTGTCGAATTTGTTGAATGAGAGATTGTCTGAGTTCTGTTTGGATGTGTTGCGATTCTGAAATTTTTGGGAGTTGTTGACGGTGGCTATAATCGGTGAGGATGAGGTGTCTTTTAAAGTTCTCTCGTGATCGACAAGCTTTTCGTACAAATTAGTGAAAGTGATTGTGGTGTCTCGGGTCTTTAAAGCAACATATATCTTAGCATAGTCTTTACCAAGTTGGCCCAGAATGTGAACTATTAGGTCTTCTTCATCCAATGGTGCTTTGAGCAAGGGCTAATTCATCTGCAATTGTTTTCATCTCATTGAGAAAATTAGCAACGGGCCTAGAGCCTCTTAGGTTATTTGAGATTCTTGATTTAAGGGAAATAATTTGTGAGCGAGAGATGATTGTGTAGCACTCAATCAGTCGGTTGAAGGCCTGGCGAGAGGTTTATGCATAAGAGACATTGGGTTGGACTGTATCTGAACAACTTCCGAGTAGAGAACCAAGTAGAATTTGGTCTTGCATGTACCAGGGTCGATACTCTGGATTAGGTTTGGTAGCATTTGTGGACAGAACTTTGGATGGGGTTTCTTTTAACCCATCGATAAAATTGTCGAGTCCAAGGCCAATTAGAGTTGCCATGACTTGTTTACGCCAAACAGGAAAATTGGTTGAAGTAAGTTTAATTGGGAAGTGACTTTGAGCGACGACTTCAATGACTGAAG
This sequence comes from Lactuca serriola, assembly GCF_051521515.1. Lineage (NCBI taxonomy): Eukaryota > Viridiplantae > Streptophyta > Magnoliopsida > Asterales > Asteraceae > Lactuca > Lactuca serriola. Next base: position 264,238,990 of record NC_136412.1, on the reverse strand, counting down.
ACATGGTGGAAGATAAGCGAACATGAAAGAAGGGTTTTGAGCATCGATTGAGAATTTAGTGATTGATTAGGGATCAGAGGAGTTTTTGAGCTCTGATACCATATAGAGATTATAATTGATACTGGAAGTGATGATTTTTATTCATAGATACGTATGCCTTATATAGGCTAATTGTAAAGTTGAGTCATCCTTATATACAGGAGAATGAATAGCAGCTAAACTAGGTATTGGACTATACTCTTGACTAAGTATTTACAACATGATTTCATCTATCTATTTATGTGTGTCTAATGGATCAGATAGTCCATTATCCTTAATATGGTGATTCTCCTACCGTAATCTCAGAGTGGTGTAGCATGTTTCAGTACATGTCATTTATTCTTTAGGACTCCAAAAGCCCTCTCTATGTCCTTCACAGCAGATTATTGTTTTTTCTGGATTTTTTTTTATAGTTCATAACAAGTATGCCTTCACAAAACTAGAGTAATCAGGGTATATTCCATCACAAAGGTAGTAACCATGTTTGTATTCTTTTCCATTCACTATGAAAGACATATCAAATGCTTTTTCGGTCAGAATATCATTGAAAATTGGAGAACGTTGAAGAATATTTATGTTATTATTGGAACCTACGACCCAAACGAACATATGCCAAATCCACAAATCGTTAATTAGATGAAACAACTTTCATTATCAAAGGCGGTACACTTATATCACCTTGGGTAAATTGACATCGTCATGCATTTTGTAACATCCCAAGCATCATAAGAAAACATCATCAGAATATAAATCTCAAAGATCTCCGGTGTGGAAAATGTAGTGTGATGTGCTGCGATCATGCCGACTCATTTCCCTTCGAAGAGGAAGTACCTGAAACGAAAACTGAAAACCGCCTAGCATATCTGGGTGCTGGCCTACCCCTTCAGTCTCTTTCAACCGGTATCGGGGACTATTTCACCCCTCCTACCACTATCACATAATTGTTGGATTAGTGTCTATGCACGTAACTATATTTGGTATGTACTTGACCCAGTTGTGCATGGTCCTTTTGGGTTGCCTTCTCCAAAGCAACTTGACAATGTAATTTAAGGAGAAAGAGAGAATATTATGGTTTATTAATATATTATAACAATAATATATTAAAGGAGAAATCATATTTATTTAATTGGTATTGGTCATAAATTAATTAGGAATTAATTTGGGGACTAAAAGAGATTAATTAAATAAAGGGGCATAAACTATCAAATGTATGATGGTTGAGTTTTGGGATGGGAACCTAATGGACTAAGGGAGAATGAAATTATGATGGGGATCCATCATATTTTTGTCCAAAGGTCCTAATCTAGAAGGTTCTATGGGGTGCTTGGTGATTAAGCTGTCCATTAGGGTTTAGACTGAAACCCTAGCAGTCTGCAGTATAAATAAGACCCCTAGGCTATGGAAATTGGCTACACTTGATTCCAAGAGAACCCTAGGGCCGATTTTAGCATCTCTCACTCTCTTTCATATTGCCTTCTTGCTTGTGGGGATTGTGAACCATTAGAGGAGTTACAACTGTGACTCTAAGCTCTAGATCAAGAAGATTACAAAGATTTCAAGCCACTTGAAAGAGGTAATACACTTAGATCTGTTTTCTTAATGATAATTTCGAATTATATATGATAGATCTAGGTTTGTAAGTCTTGGATTCAAAGCATGTACAATAGAGAAACCTAGATCCAAGCATTAGGGTTTGTATGAGCACATAGGATTGTTCTTATGCATAAAACCCATCAGTGGTATCAGAGACTTGATTGGTTTCAATTGTATGTGATGCTTTAACTGTTTGCTTGCTGAAAATCGAGTTTTCTTGCCTCTGCCCGACTCAACTCGGCGAGTCAGTATCTGGACTCGGCGAGTTGGCCGTACTCGGCGAGTCCAGGTCTGACTCGGCAAGTCTGTGCGTCAGGCAGAGGATATTTCGAGATTTTGTTGCTGTTTTGTCATGGATTTGATGCCTAAATCGTTTTTTGAAGCTAAAATCCGAATTTTACCTTAATTACATGATTATCCCTGCCAAAACAATAGATAATTTCAAATCTTTTGAATATTAGTTGTTTATATGATAAATATGTGTAAGACCCTGTTTATTTATTAAATAAATAAATAAATTAATGAATGGCTGGTAGCCCTGAAATAGATAATTATATGTCAAAGGATGGTCTCGAAGGGCTAATTGTCATAGTTCTTGAAGTTGGGGGTTAAAAGTGTAAGTTCCAGACTCAGTTTATAATTATTTATGAAGTCAGGGGCTCCGTGGTAATTATTTGGATTTAATTTAAAAGGGAATGAGGTGGAAGGGCTGATTATGTCATAATTAAGATATTAGGGGTTGTTTGGTAAATTTTGTGCCTAAGGTGTAAAGGATTTTAATGTTGAGGGTTTAAATGGTAATTTATGGATTTAATTTGAAGTGATTTTGGAAAGCAGGGTGCAAATGGTAAATTTTGGACTTAAGTTGAAGGGAATTTAGATGACAGGGGTTAAAAAGGTAAATTAGGTATCAGTTTTGCAAGAAATATGGCAAGGAAGGACCATTCGTGTAATTATGGGAAAATTGGTGATAACCGGGTATAAAGCTCCGTTATTGTTTAAACCCTAAACCTAACACTTCTTTCACCAGCCGCAACCATCCTTATGCCCCCTCCATTCGGCCGTCACCGTCTCAATGACCACCTCCGGTCGCGGTTGCCTTGCCAGACCCGACCACCACCATAACTTGTTGTCGCGCGTCATGAACGGAATAGGAGAACCACCGAAGACCATTGGAACCGTGCCCGCCGACGTCAGCTTAGGCCGTCGGGACCATTGCGGTGGCAATGACGCTGTGAATGGGTCCGCTCGATTGCGCCGATGCCACCCTCCGTGTTCTTCTCTCTCTTCTCTGTTCCTTTGCTGTTGTGGCTATCGATTCGAAGCAACCATCGACGTTGGGGAAGGTTTTGTCACCAATGGTCGTCGCAGCTGCCATCGTTGCACGCCACCATCGCCGTTTGCGTCACCAGATGGGGTCGTTGGGCTCGTCTTTAGTCAAGAAGAGCGTGTATGTGTGCGTTTGGGTGGCTGGTGTGGGTAGCTATGAGCTAGGAAACCAAAAGAGACCACTGCCACCACCTTACGGTGGTGGCTACCACCGTTAATGAAGCTGTTGCCGCCGTTTCTTGTGTTGCTGTCGTCGATGCCCACCATAGGTGGGCGTTGGGTTTAGTTTCATGTCATTTTGGGTGTGTGTGGTGTTGCTGCGTGTTAGAAGCTAAAGGAATCGCTGCCACCACCGTAAGGTGGTGGCTGCCGCCTCATGCCATCGTGAACCACCGCGGGTGGGTGTACTTTTGGTGTGTATATGTTTTGTAAATAGATTAGGGTGTGCGTGTGTTCTTTGGGGTTTCGTATTGTACATTGTAACACAAAAAAAAGGAATAATGAGAAAAGAATTCGAAACCACCACCGTGAGGTGGTGGCTGCCGCCTCCTGCCGCCACCGGCCGCCGTGTCGGGTGGCGGTGTGCTTTGATGGTGTTTGGATTCGTTTGGAGGGTTTGAAACCCTAATGGGCCCAAGGAAGCCCTAATGGGCCTAATAAGACTTAATGGGCTTAATAAAACCTTAATGGACCCTAATAAAACCCTAATGGGCTTAATGACATTCTAGTGGGCCTAGTAGGCCAATAAAGCCCTAATTGATCTAGAAGCCCAACAAGTTAATAAATAGGTTAGTCTTTGGGTTGGAAAACACTAATGCCAATTAAACTCTAATTTTTGAGAATTAATCGGGAAGCACACGAGAATTATTTAATAACTTGAGATATTAAATAATAAACTTTGGCAAAGATTAATCTAAGTGATAATGGACTTAATGGATTAAGTCCTTAATGGGTTAAGTAGGAAACTTAACCCTAATCATCATTTTATGTGAAACCCTAATTTCACTTGGGTTTATTGTTGGGCCTTTCTATTGGGCCTTGATGATTTGGGTTATTAAATGGACTATCCAAGATCAAGCAAATGGTCTAGAGTAATTTAATGGGCCTAGGGTAAGACCCATGTAAGGGGCTTGGGCCCAATTTGGAAAATTGGGCCATAGATGGGCCATAGTTTGGGCTTGAATGATTATATGATGTTGGGCCTCAGAATGAGACCATGTATAGGCCTAGGCCCAATTTGGAAAATTGGGCCATGTGTTGGGCTTTGATTTCCTAGTTGACTTTGGGCCTATGGATTGGGCCTTGGGCTTGAATAAGCCAAGCCAGGGGTAATGTAGTAATTACCCAAAGAATATACGTATGGTTATGTATTGGGACCCAATTATTAATTGGGTGTTATTTTGGTGTTGACAGTTCGGGAATCTGTTAGCCAGCAGCTGGGGTCGAGTCTACGGGACTTCAGCAAGTGTGGGATTGTGTCTTCGGGACTTCAGCAATGTGAGGTGAGTTATCTTCCAGTAGCGTTGGGTCTAAGGCCACAATGCCTGCCCACTAGTAGGAGACGTATGATAGATGATTGTCTCTGTGATATCATCTAGGTTTGCTACTACCTGATATGTTATATGCTAGCATGATATGTTATATGTGATAGTAGTAGAGTTCGGTTGTTAGGACCGGAGGGTAGTCAGACACCCCAGATACGTCTGACAATATGTGATGTTATGTTTATATGCTAGCATGACCTGTTATATGAGTTTGAGGTAGTAGGAGGGGAGCAGTCCCCGAGTTCGGTTGTTAGGACCGAAGGGTAGTTCAGACACCCAAGATATGTATGATAATATGTTATGTTATGATATGTGATAGTAGTAGTAGTAGGGGGTGAAATAGTCTCCGAGGTTCGGTCGTTAGGACCGAAGGGTAGTCAGCACCCCAGAATGGCTTGACATGGGTAGGACGGCACCCCAGAATGGCCGTATGGGTAGGTCGGCACCCCAGAAAGGCCGTACCGGGTAGGTCGGTCACCCCAGAAATGCCTAGCAGTATGTATGTTATGTGATTGCATGGTATGTGGTATGATGGGGGAACTCACTAAGCTTCGTGGTTACGGTTTTCAGTTTTAGTTTCAGGTACTTCGTGTTTAAAGGAAAGGAGCCGACTTGATCGCAGCGCATCACACTATGGTTTTCCACACATGAGATCTTTGGGATTACACTCTGATATTATTCTATGATAACACGTTTGATTATTTCTACTTTGGTTTTGACATGACATGATATTACGGATGTTTTATTACACTGTTGGTTTTATAATGACGTATTTAAAAATGAAATTTTTGGCATGTATTTTTGGGGTGTGACAATATGGATTATTTAAAATTATTTGGTAATTATCTTATGACTAAAATTGGATTAGTTCAAATATAGATAATTATGAAATTAATTGTTTAATTTAAATTATTTGTTATTTGATCCCTTTTGTTTTGAAAAGTTCAAAACTTTCCCTCAAGTTTTGCAATTTGAATTTTGTGATTAAAAGTTTAATTTTGAATAATTTAAATTTCAAACCCTTAGAATTTTACAAGTTTAAAATTCAACCCTATACTATTATATTATTACAAGCTTAATATATATATATATATATATATATATATATATATATATATATATATATAACTTAAAATGCTAGCCTTACCGTTAGTAGGCCACATTCACGAAGCCAGTCTATAAGGTGGGTATAAGGTTGCTGCCTATAAAATGGCGCTTAATGGGTGTACACTCACACCCACCGCTTGCTTGACTGGTGGATGGTCGTTAGCCGAACGGGTAGGATAGGGCAATCCTCTCATCATTAAAAGTATAATGTAAGATACAAAGTAACTACATGTTTTACAAATTCCCAATGTTAGTTACTTTAGGGTAAAATGTGAAAATGATGCTAATCCATGGAATCACACTTCGTACCCTTGTCAAACGTTGGTGGAGCACGTGTGGTTAATCAGCACACTAATTTGGGGATGACATTGGTAGCGAAGGGTGACTCGATGTTTGTCATAGATCAATGGAGCGTGTGTGGTTTACCGACACATTGATTAGGTGATAGAGACATTGAGTGCACCATGTTGATTCGCATGGTTATTCACAACTTGTTTGCGATCCTCGGTATCCCAATCTCAAATTTGAAGTGCATATCGAGATTTAAACATGCCATTGAAAAGTTCAATGAATCTCAAAGATCTAGGAGTTTTCAATACATTTAAAACCTAAATCTCTTTTTCGTTTTTCATGGTGAGAATTAGTGAATCATCATTCATTTACCTTCAAATTATTTACTTTTAGAGTATGGCATCCCTTTCTAAGCTGTAAATAATGTTGTTGTGTCCTAGCCCTAATTTCTCATTTGGGTGTTTAATTAGGGATTCATTTCTAATCAAACTTTGTTCCTTTCTTTTTCGGATGTCTGCAAACAACAACAACAACGCTTCTGGGTCATTCTCGTTGATGAAACTGTGTCAAAAGGTGACATTTGATGGTTCAAACTTCAACGAGTGGATGAGGTACATTCGCATGATCACATGCTACGAGGACAAAGAATATGTCCTCGATGAAAAGATTGAAAAGATCATCCCAGATGTTGTTACTCCTGAAGAATTGGCTGCCTTTGAGGCCCATGAGCGTGATGCTACGAGAGTTCATTGCATCATGCTGGCCACCATGAACCTCGAACTCCAAAAGTCCTATGAGGACATGTATCCGTATGAAATGCATCAGGATTTGCTGGACAGGTATCACCAGAGCGCAAGGCAAGAGCGCTATGAGATCAGTAATAACTTGATCACCGCTAAGATGGGGAGTGGAGAATCCCTAACCTCTCATTTGCAGAAAATTCAGAGGTATGTTGATCGTCTTCTCAAACTTAATGTTAAGTTTGATGAGGATTTGGCTATCGACATAAACCTCCACTCCTTGCCCTCCTGCTACAACCAGTTTAGGATGACCTACCACATGAACAAGGAAGAGGTCTCCTTAAGCAAGCTCCAAGGACTCTTGAGGACTGCTGAGAGAAACCTCAAAGACAAATCCGTTGCACCATCCCCTACCGTGGCCACTCCTATGATGGCAATAGGTCAAGTAAAGTGTAAAAAGAGGAAGGCTCCATGTAAGAGCCACCAAAAGGGGAAGCCTCGTGATGGTTCATCCTCAAGTGGGACCAAAGCTGGCCCCGCTAAACCCTCCTCCGATCCCAAAGAAGCAGAGTGTTTCTATTGTCACCAGAAGGGCCAATGGAAACGAAGCTGCCCTCAGTATCTGCAAGATATAAAGGATGGGAAGATTAACCCCACCTTTGCAGGTATGTATTCTATTAAATCTAACAACTCATCATTTGCTACTTCATGGGTTCTTGATACATGGTGTGGATTCCACATTTGTTCTGATATGCAGGGCCTAAAAAGAAGTAGGGAAATGGAACATGGAAAGATGAACTTGATAATGGGAAACAGAAGATCATCGCCTGTGAATAAAGTCGAAGTTTATTCTTTAGTGTTGAGTAATGGTTTAGGGATAGATTTAAATAATTGCTGTTATTCGCCAGATATCGCAAGACACATTATTTCATTTCATGGATTGTTTAGAAAAGGTTTCGGATATTCTTTTGATAATAGCAATGGTTCTATTAATTTTTATTTGAATGGTGTCTTTTATTTCAATGCATTACCTTGTAATGGGACTTATGAATCTGTGATGATTGTTGATAATTTAGGATATGATGTTTTGAATATTGATTCGTCTACTAGTCTAGACAAAGCATGCTTGTGGCATTGTCGCCTTGGCCATGTCAACAAGAAACACATAGCCCAACTCCAAAAGGATGGAGTGTTGGAGTCATTCGACCTTAGGGATGATGACACATATGAATCTTGTTTACTTGGGAAGATGATCAAGTCACCCTTTACTGGCACCTGCGAAAGGGGTGAGGGTCTAATGGATCTCATACACACCAATGTGTGTGGGCCCTTTAGATCTACCACAAGGGATGCTTGCTGCTTTTACGTGACTTTTACGGATGATTATAGCAGATATGGATATATCTACTTAATCAAGCAAAAGTCGGAAACCTTTGAAAAGTTCAAAGAGTTTAAGAATGAAGTGGAGAATCAGCTGAGCAGGAAAATCAAGATGCTTCGTTCAGATTGAGGAGGAGAGTACCTAAGTCTTGAGTTTCACGACTATCTAAAGGAATGCGGAATTGTTTCGTAATTGACGCCTCCGAGGACGCCACAATTGAATGGTGTGGCTGAGAGATGTAATCGGACCTTGTTAAACATAGTTCGTTCTATAATGAGTCGGACTTCGTTACCAATAGCTTTCTGGGGGTATGCCTTAGAGACTGCCGCCCATATCCTTAACTTAGTTCCCACCAAGAAGGTTACCAAGACTCCTCACGAGATGTCGACAGGGAAAGCTCCCTCGTTGGCACATATCAAGGTTGGGGTTGCGAGGCTTTCGTAAGATGAGAGACTCACGACAAGCTCGAACCTTGTAGTGAGAAGTGTTATTTCATCGGCTATCCGCAGAAGTCTTTTGGATATCTTTTCTATAGACCGAGTGACAATGTTGTCTTCGTTTCTAGAAGAGGAGTTTTTCGAGAAAGGGAATTGATAAGCCAAGAGGACAATGGGAGGCAAATTGATCTTGAAGAGATTCAAGAGAAAAGTGATGAAGGAACCTTTGACACTGGCACTCAACCTGAGGAGGAAACTCATGTTGAACCTGTTGACGAGTCCTTACCTCTTCGACGTTCTACTAGGGCTAGTGTTCCACCCGAGTTATATGGATTTCATATTACTACTGAAGGGGATACAGTTATTAGTGATAGTACACTAGTAAATTTGGACGAACCTAGCAGTTACAAGGAAGCCATGGCAGGCCCGGAGTCTGCTAAATGCAAAGAGGCGATGGACAGCGAGATTCAGTCCATGTACGACAACCAAGTTTGGAATTTGGTTGATAATGTACCGGGTCGTAAGACAGTCGGGTGCAAGTGGATCTTCAAGAAGAAGACGGGCATGGATGGGAAAGTTCATACTTATAAAGCGCGATTGGTTGCGAAGGGCTTTACTCAAACTCCCGGAGTTGAATATGATGAGACCTTCTCACCAGCTGTGAAGATAAAGTTTATTAGGGCAGTGCTTGCAATAGCTGTGTTTCATGATTATGAAATATGGCAGATGGACGTGAAAACCACTTTCCTTAATGGAAAATTGGTTGAGGATGTTTACATGAATCAGCCAGAGGGTTTTGTCGATGCGAAGCATCCAAATAGAGTATGCAAGATTGAGAAATCCATTTATGGATTGAAACAAGCGTCTCGCAGATGGAACCTTTGTTTTGACGAGAAAGTTAAAGAGTTTGGCTTTCTGCGAAACGAAGATGAATTTTGTGTATATGTCAAAGCCAGTGGGAGTATAGTGAGCTTCCTCGTATTGTATGGCGATGACATACTGCTCATAGGAAACGACATCCCAACCTTGCAGGAAGTCAAATCCTGGCTTGGAAAATGTTTCGCTATGACGGACCTTGGAGAGGCTGCTTATATAATGGGAATAAGGATAGTAAGAAACAGAGAAAAGAGACTGATAGGACTCAGTCAGGATACATACTTGGATAAGGTACTAAAGCATTTTAGTATGGAAAATTCCAAGAAAGGGGAGTTGCCAATCCAAAGCAATACCAAGCTGAGTAAGACTCAGAGCCCAAGTACAGAGGCAGAGATAGATGATATGAGTCGAGTACCTTATGCTTCCACAGTAGGCTCTATCATGTACGCTATGACTTGTACTCGCCCTGATGTGGCTTTCGCTTTGAGCATGGTCAGCAGATATCAAGGGAACCCTGGTAGAGATCATTGGATTGCAGTAAAGAATATTCTTAAGTACCTGCGAAGGACCAATGAATGGTTTCTAGTCCTCGGTGGGAGTGATGACTTAAGGGTATGAGGCTATAGTGACACTAGTTTTCAGACGGATCGGGATAATTACCGATCGCAGTCAGGCTCGCTCTTTACCCTAAACGGGGTCGTTACAATGTGATTTATGTTGAGTATTATATTGAGCTTATTGAGTTAGGACCGGAGGGTCCACCCGAGTTGTGGGATCGGAGGGTCTCCACTGAGACACATTGACCGGAGGGTCTTATTGAGTTACAGCCTTGAGTGGCTAATGTGATATTTGTGGTATTTTGGGGAACTCACTAAGCTTTGTGCTTATCGTGTTATGTGTTTCAGGTACTTCTCAGGATCACGGGAAGGCGACAGCTTGATTGTACACACCGATTCGAGACTATGTGGATGATTCTGGGATAGTGAGATTTTATAAGGATTTGTGTTGATGCTTGAGCCAATTATGTTTTTGAGAAATATATTATGAGTTTTTATGTGTTTTAAAAATGAAAATTTTCGTTTGAAAATTTACGTCGTTACAATTTTGAACTGAGGAAATAATTCAGAGACATCAAATTTACGTTTCATGGGATATAACCATGTGTACTTTGTGTAAAAATCAACAAAAATGACATAATAGCTATAACCATCATTTGACTTTTGGACAAGACCCCAGACATCAGAGTACACAAGTTTAAGTGGTTTGGAAACAGAAAATGAATTACTACCAAATGGTAGTTTGTGACTTTTATTAATGGAACATGTATCACAATGAAAAAAAGTAGTAAACACTTTATTGGACTCTAATTTTAAGCTTTGGATAAGATGCTTAAAGACTTTGATTGATGGATGACCTAACTTATGATGCCATGAATGAAGTGAGTCATGGGAAGTTGTGAGAGTGTTTATTTGAGGAAATTGCCAAAGAGATCTAATTGCAGCATAATATTTGTCATTGACGTTCACCCCCGTGCGTAGATCCTTGAAAACAAAATAGTATGGAAAGAATTCAGCAGACACATTGCTAGTTTTGTAGAGTTTGGCTACTAAAACAAGATTAGTATGTAATTTTGGAACAAAGAGAATATTTTTTAAGTTTAGGGAATGAGTATGAGTAGGGAGAGATGTTTTACCATTATGAGAGATTGGAAGACTCGTACATTGCCTAGCACAATTTCATCAGGTCCTCCATATTTCAATAGGGTGTGAAAAGAAGCAGGATTGGTTGCACATGATGAGAAGCCCCGCTGCCAAACATCCATGTTGGTGTTGGTGAAGTCAATCCAGCACCAGTGGTGTTGACTATCGGAGATGATGATGAGATGGTGATGTTGTTTTCCCTGATAAATCTTAGAGGATTTGAGAAAGTATTGCCTGTAGGTGCAGATTGAAATCGATTTCCTGAAAAGCGAGATCCAGAGTTGTTGTTGTCGAATTTGTTGAATGAGAGATTGTCTGAGTTCTGTTTGGATGTGTTGCGATTCTGAAATTTTTGGGAGTTGTTGACGGTGGCTATAATCGGTGAGGATGAGGTGTCTTTTAAAGTTCTCTCGTGATCGACAAGCTTTTCGCACAAATTAGTGAAAGTGATTGTGGTGTCTCGGGTCTTTAAAGCAACATATATCTTAGCATAGTCTTTACCAAGTTGGCCCAGAATGTGAACTATTAGGTCTTCTTCATCCAATGGTGCTTTGAGCAAGGGCTAATTCATCTACAATTGTTTTCATCTCATTGAGAAAATTAGCAACGGGCCTAGAGCCTCTTAGGTTATTTGAGATTCTTGATTTAAGGGAAATAATTTGTGAGCGAGAGATGATTGTGTAGCACTCAATCAGTCGGTTGAAGGCCTGGCGAGAGGTTTATGCATAAGAGACATTGGGTTGGACTGTATCTGAACAACTTCCGAGTAGAGCACCAAGTAGAATTTGGTCTTGCATGTACCAGGGTCGATACTCTGGATTAGGTTTGGTAGCATTTGTGGACAGAACTTTGGATGGGGTTTCTTTTAACCCATCGATAAAATTGTCGAGTCCAAGGCCAATTAGAGTTGCCATGACTTGTTTACGCCAAACAGGAAAATTGGTTGAAGTAAGTTTAATTGGGAAGTGACTTTGAGCGACGACTTCAATGACTGAAGACATGGTGGAAGATAAGCGAACATGAAAGAAGGGTTTTGAGAATCGATTGAGAATTTAGTGATTGATTAGGGATCAGAGGAGTTTTTGAGCTCTGATACCATATAGAGATTATAATTGATACTGGAAGTGATGATTTTTATTCATAGATACGTATGCCTTATATAGGCTAATTGTAAAGTTGAGTCATCCTTATATACAGGAGAATGAATAGCAGCTAAACTAGGTATTGGACTATACTCTTGACTAAGTATTTACAACATGATTTCATCTATCTATTTATGTGTGTCTAATGGATCAGATAGTCCATTATCCTTAATATGGTGATTCTCCTACCGTAATCTCAGAGTGGTGTAGCATGTTTCAGTACATGTCATTTATTCTTTAGGACTCCAAAAGCCCTCTCTATGCCCTTCACAGCAGATTATTGTTTTTTCTAGATTTTTTTTTATAGTTCATAACAAGTATGCCTTCACAAAACTAGAGTAATCAGGGTATATTCCATCACAAAGGTAGTAACCATGTTTGTATTCTTTTCCATTCACTATGAAAGACATATCAAATGCTTTTTCGGTCAGAATATCATTGAAAATTGGAGAACATTGAAGAATATTTATGTTATTATTGGACCCTACGACCCAAAAGAACGTATGCCAAATCCACAAATTGTTAATTAGATGCAACAACTTTCAGTATTAAAGGCGGTACACTTATATCACCTTGGGTAAATTGACATCGTCATGCATTTTGTAACATCCCAAAATATAAGGCCAAAAATTTCATTTTAAATTAAACAATTATAAAACCATTTGTCTGATAACAATCATAATATCACTCATATCAAAAACCAATGTATCAATAGTCAAACATGTCATAAGAAAACATCATCAGAGTATAAATCTCAAAGATCTCCGGTGTGGAAAATGTAGTGTGATGTGCTGCGATCATGCTGACTCCTTTCGGTTCGAAGAGGAAGTACCTGAAACAAAAACTAAAAACCGTAAGCACAAAGCTTAGTGAGTTCCCCCATCATACCACATACCATACAATAGCATACTGCCTAGTATATCTGGGTGATGGCCTACCCCTTTGGTCCCTTTCAACCGGTAACTACCTAGCATATCTGAGTGTTGGCCTACCCCTTTGGTCTCTTTCAACCGGTAACGGGGACTATTTCAGCCCCTACCACTACCATATATCATCCTTGTACATAAACATATAAGTCACATATCGCCTAGCATATCTGGGTGCTGGCCTACCCCTTCAGTCTCTTTCAACTGGTATCGGGGACTATTTCACCCCTCCTACCGCTATCACATAATTGTTGGATTAGTGTCTATGCGCGTAACTATATTTGGTATGTACTTGACCCGGTTGTGCATGGTCCTTTTGGGTTGCCTTCTCCAAAGCAACTTGACAATGTAATTTAAGGAGAAAGAGAGAATATTATGGTTTATTAATATATTATAAGAATAATATATTAAAGGAGAAATCATATTTATTTAATTGGTATTGGTCATAAATTAATTAGGAATTAATTTGGTGACAAAAAGAGATTAATTAAATAAAGGGGCATAAACTGTCAAATGTATAATGGTTGAGTTTTGGGCTGGGAAACCTAATGGACTAAGGGGGAACAAAATTATGATGGGGATCCATCATATTTTCGTCCAAAGGCCCTAATCTAGAAGGTTCTATGGGCTGCTTGGTGATTAAGTTGTCCATTAGGGTTTAAACTGAAACCCTAGCAGCCTGCAGTATAAATAAGACCCCTAGGCTATGGAAATCGGCTACACTTGATTCCAAGAGAACCCTATGGCCGATTTTAGCATCTCTCACCCTCTCTCATATTGCCTTCTTGCTTGTGGGGTTTGTGAACCATTAGAGGACTTACAATTGTGACTCTAAGCTCAAGATCAAGAAGATTACAAGGATTTAAAGCCACTTGAAAGAGGTAAAACACTTAGATCTATTTTCTTAATGATAATTTCGAATTATATATGATAGATCTAGGTTTGTAAGTCTTTGATTCAAAGCATGTACAATATAGAAACCTAGATCTAAACATTAGGGTTTGTATGAGCACATAGGATTGTTCTTATGCATAAAACCCATCAATAATATCATAGCATACTAGCACATAAAGCATAACAGATAGTGGCATACCAGTCAATTATCACAAATACATCCATCTCATCTATAATCAACTACTAGCGGGGTCGACATTGGTGCCTTCGACACACTTCTACTGGAAGGTAACTCACCTCAAATGTCGTGAAGTAGCTGAACTGTCATCGGCTCTGAAATCAACTCCAATCAAACTCCTACATATAAAAGATCTCCTTTAAATACCCCTTTTATACTCATAACCCCTTAAGAGTAAACTTTGGTTAAGGTGAAAGTCAAAGCCAACACCTTGGTCAAAGTCAACTTCCTAGGTTGACTTAAATGGCCGAGTTGACCTATCAACTCGTCGAGTTCTATAAATCAGAAAACCCTAAAATCACGATCTAACTCGCCGAGTCTTTCACAACTCGTCGAGTTCCTCCTATCAACAAAATTGGGACTTCTCCAGTCATCCAAAGAGGGGTTTATTAATCGACATGATTCATTGTCAATGTTTATTATTAAGTTTTATAGTTTATGTATTGACCAAAAAGGTTGGTTGATACTTGGTCGGATAAACACATATGTGGTGATAAACACATATGTGGTAATAAACACATATGTGGTGATAAACACATGACAATTATTTTGGTTCCATGTAATTAATAAGTCGATCCAGAGAGGGGTTTGTTAATTGACATTTTTTATTGTCAATGTTTTATCACAAAAACAAAGATATCTTTTGCAACTTAATATTACTGTCAAAAAACTTGATATTAATGTTATATTGAGATCTTGTAAAGATGTCATAAATTGAATTTATTGATTAAAGTCTATGGATTAATGACCATAAATAAACTAGATTTACTTATGTTCTTAAAACAACAAATTTGAATTTTGGTATTATATCTACCAACATTGATCATATTCTTGATGCTCAATGAGACTAACTTTATGGAATGATATGAGAGCATTATGTTAGTTCTCAGTTGCATGGATATTTACCTTGCATTTCGGATAAGAGCAACGTTCTTTGAGGATGACGAGTTTGGGGGAGAAGGTTAAAAACATTGTCCTTAAGGAGGAATCAATCTTGTTTCATATTATTGCTTTAGATAGTATGCAACTTATGAATAAGGGATATGCAATGTTTTTCAATATTTTATTCAAAATGAACAAACTCAACAACCTCAACTTAGGAGATCCCATCAATGGTACAACAAGTTTCATCAATTCATTATCTTGTTCAGTATTTGTGGTAGATACAATCGATGATTTTGTATATCTCAAATTTAGTGGGAGTAAATATATCTCTATGGTCTTCCATGTTGATGATATATTTCTTTCAATCTATTTCAAAATTAAGATCTTAGGGAAGCCATTTTTGTATTAGGAATTTAAATTCAACGAGGTGACACCCATGTTGCAAACACAAACCAGGTGACACACTTGTTGCAAAAAGAGATAAATTTAGTGCCCTAAAACTGACGTTGAAGTTATAGAGTCATACAACATTCAAGATGTTTTCTTTATATGGGAATTTGATGTATGCTCAAGTATGTACACATCCCTGTATTGTAGGGATGTTGGACAGATATTTAAGCAACCCAGTTATGGATCATTAAAAAGCATCTAAATGAGTTTTGAGATATATAGAGAACAAAAGGCTATATGCTTAAATATATGAAATTAGATATGTTGGTAATCATTTGTATTAGGAATATGATTTTATTAGATTCCAAAATGGTTATCGATCTATATCAGGATACATTTACATGCAACCATGATGAGGCATTTCATGAAATAGAACTCGATAGCTTCTTCCATAATGGTTGCATAATGTATAAGATGTTATGAGGCATCATAACATGGAATATGGTTGCAAAATTATGTCAGGAGACTACATATTATTGGTACTGAAAGATGTGACAACCCAAAAATTTCTAAATGGTAAAGCCAACCAATTCAATCAAAGTCAGTCTTGTATATGTTACCTTGTAGCCGTGCTAAGGGTTATTATGTGAGCTTTTAAGCCTCGTACACTTAGGACTTGATGCTAGGATGCGTGAGTAACGAATCTATGACTTTCTAATTGAGCCAAGAACATTCATCAAGGGTGTTCACGGCCCAAACTAGAGTTTACGGCCGTAAACTCTTAGTGGTCGGGAACTCCTCATCATAAGTATAGATTTCCTTCACTTGTTCTTCATTTCTCACATCTTCAAGTCAAGAACACTCATTTCTCTCTCAAGTATCATTAAGAACACCAAGAACACACACTTGTTCTTGGTGGCCTATGTCACAACTGGCAATTTATCTAGGAAATTTTGTGCTCATGTTAACATTAACTATGATAATCCTTGTATCCATAACTTGATAATATGTATGATGCTCATTCAATGACAACAAATTCCATCTAGATTCATTAGTGAAGTTCAAAACTCTATACAAAGTACTTCAAATAGTCAATTATGAGTTGAAAACCCTAAAAATCCCGGTTCAAGTTTATTATGGACTAGGATTTTCTTATTCGGCCTAATGGGCCAATAATCCTTCAATTCTACTATTTGGGTCTAGAATCCTTAATTGAGTTCTAAATGGACCACATTCATAAAACTTAACATTTTGGGTCATATGGACCTAAAATGATTCATTTTATCTCTAATGGGCCAAGTCAGGCCACAACAAATTCCAATAACCCTAATGGGCCATGAACTACATTTCTTTTATTCAAATGGGCCATGAACTCTCCTAAGGGCCCAATGGGCCAAAAAATAATTATTTGGGCCTCATGATTTCGAGCTAAGTCAAGTAGTGGCCCAAACTATTCCACTCCTTTTCTTCTAGCCCAATTCTCGGCCCATGAAAAAAAAACAAAGGGGATGATATTATGGTGCCACCTCAAAATTACATGGTGGTTCTCCATGCAAATTACCCTATAAGCAAACAACAAATCTCATACATCAACGTATCCATCACATCTTCACTCTCTCTCTTCTCCCTTTTTCTTCTCGGCCGAACCACCGTTTTCACCACCTCATTTCTTTCGAAAACCTCTTAAGAAACTCTCACTAGAAAACCTCCTTCCTTCTCCAAATTTTCAAAGATTTAGAGTGTGTTTAAGGGGATTTTCACCAAAAATAATCATTCTTTGGTAAATCCCTACATATCCAAGTTATATAACTTCAATCTTATGTTAGATCACTCCTTCTAAACATTTGTTTGTGATCATACTCTTAGAAATCTCATAAGCTCAAGATCTACTCAAGGATGGCTTGCTAGAGCCGAAACCTCTCTCTTATCTTCACCAAACCAAGAACAAACACGCAAGGTGAGTTCGTACCCCCTTGTTTTCAATTTTTACATGTTTTTGTGGGAGAAGACAAGTGTTTATGTGATAGATCTAAGTATTGTGCATGTTATGTGTGTTTCTCTTGTGAAAATATGGCTATACATACTAGATCTCGAAAGTTATAGCAAAAATGGTTGAGATTGGTAAACTAAAAGACTCTAAACAGCATACTTTATGGATGAAAGTGTTAAACATGCATGCTTGTTGAATAAACTAACAAAAACCATGTTTAAGGACTATATTTGTCAAATAAACAAAAATGTTGGGACTTTTTATAATATATACGATTTTCATAAGGGCAAAAAGGGTCACTATATTTCAAAAATGAACTTTTATGAAATTTCGGTATTAGAGGGACCATAAATGCGAATTTTTGCATAATGCGCCTTTAAATGGGCTTTACGATTCTCTTGGGCCTAAAGTGAAAAATGTTGTTTTTTGATGGACCAAAATGTCATTATATGTAAACTTGAGTCTAAAATGAAATACCCACGGTTTTTGGGCTGAAAATGACACTTATTTCAAAATTGGGCCAAAAATGTTAATTTTATGAAATTTGAGCCGAGAATGCCATTTTTATTAAATAAGGGTTGAAAATGTAAATTTATGCTGGGCCAAAAATGTCAACATATGTATTTTTGGGCCAAATCTGTCAATTATTAGACATTTGGGCCGAAAATACAATTTTTTATAAATTAATGGGCTAAAATGTTATTTTTAACCAAAATGGGCCAAAAATGTCATTTTACGTGAAATAAGTTCTAAAATGTTTAATTTAGATCTTAAGGGCCCTAAAGTGTAAGTTTTATTAATAATAAGTCCAAATT
This sequence comes from Lactuca serriola, assembly GCF_051521515.1. Taxonomy (NCBI): domain Eukaryota; kingdom Viridiplantae; phylum Streptophyta; class Magnoliopsida; order Asterales; family Asteraceae; genus Lactuca; species Lactuca serriola. The sequence continues at coordinate 264,220,673 of NC_136412.1, read as the reverse complement.
GTAGAATTATGATTTAATGATCTAAAAATACCATTATAACAAGATACTGGATTTCTTTTATAACATTGTGGGTAAACGTTTCAACTAAAAAGAACTATATGATGATGAACAAACATTATGCAACAACGGTACGACTATTGGGCCTAATACTCACTATACATGCTTATTGGGCCTTCGTGATCCATTTGCATGTTTATTGGGCCCAATACATTCATTACATGTCTATTGGGCCTTAGTGACCCAATTACATGCTTAATGGGCCTAAATTATCATTTACATGTTTATTGGGCCTTAGTGGTCCATTTACATGCTAACTGGGCCTGGACTATTCATTATATGCTTAATGGGCTTAAAGTGTCCTTTTGCATACTTAACGAGCCTGTCAATAACTTACATGTCTAATGGGCCATAGTTGTCCTTTTACATGTTGGTTGGGCTTCATCTATTCATATTAATACTTAATTGGTACGTGCAAGAATCTAAATTCATATACATTATATATCATGCAAAAATCAAATAATCATGTATTAACAACTGGGATCTATTGAGACATGTCGGTTGACACCACTGAGTGTATGATCGTAGCATGTAGTTATAACCAAAGTCTCCTGGAGGGAGAGCGAGAATTTGTGTATAGATCTGTACGGGGGTGACTCCCCCACACCTGAGCTGTTCCCTACAACTAGACTAGGCCAATCTAGGGTGACAAACCTTAACTTCAACAAACAGGCATTTGGAAAATGCCAAGACAGGCGAATTAGTCCCTATTAAGCATGGTTATAACGACTCACATATAGATCTTTATCATCGTAACATTACGAAAATCAGAATACAAATCATGGAAATGCAAATATATAATACATCAATACATCGTCTTAAGGTTAATACCACAATACTTTTATAATCTAATAATATCGAATTTTCTAGGAAACACTATTATTCAATTACCTTCTACTTACAACAGAAAGAATACAAAGAAATTTTGGATTGCATATCTATGCATATTTTACAATGGAATTCACACATGCATTTATACTTGACTATTACATCATTTTTCAGACTTTTTTACTGAAAATATTGAATTTTCTGGGTTTTACAAATAATACGAAATCTTTCATTTAAACATGCTTATGAACTCACCAACATTATATATGTTGACCGTTTTCAAAATAACTTGTATTCACATGGAATCATTAAGCAGGGGAATCATCAAGTGTAGGGATTTATTTTTGTGTAATGTAAATCATCATACAATTAATATTTTGGGATATGTAATCTAAGACAAACTACTTGATGTGAACAACGCCAGTTGTATTAATGTAATGTTTGGTGATGATTGTGTTATGTTTCATGTATATTCATTGTAATAATATTTCAATTTATAGTCACACGATCCCTTGGACGTTTCCGCCGTCTGGTTCGAGGGTGTGACAGCCGTGAACTCCCAAAGGCTTCCAAATCGTAAGAATTCTTCCATATTCTTGTTATACACTAGAAACTCATGAAGCAAACACCCTTTTAGCATGAATCAAGGACCAAAAATGCATGAACATCAAGAGTTTATGACCGTAAACCCTTGCATGGTCGTAAACCCTTGCATGGCAGTGAACACATCTTCCTTTGGTAGTAAACTCCCTTTCATACAATCACATGTGATTGTAACACTTCCTTACAAGTGTTTCCTAGACCCTAAGGTTGTTTCCCTGCATGTTAGTTGTTTTAAACACTAATTACATGCCTATATATGCCATTATATGTCATTTAGGACTCTTTTGTGTCTCGGGAATTCATTCGTGGAACTTCTCATCCTTACGCGAATCTTCAATTGAATCACCCACATAAGGTGAGTTCATGCCCCTATAATCAATCATTTAAATGTTTTAAATGCTTTTAGGGGGGGGTCAAGTTGAACATAATGATAATTGTGTAAAAGTTTATCTATGATAAACATCATTTTAAAGGATTCCTTACGCTTTTATAAGTGATCAAATCATTTCAAAAACTCTTTTAAAGTTATGTTACATAGTTGTTTATAAAACTCTGTTTTAAAAGTACAATCATAACTCAGTAGGTAATCGAGTCTTTTCTACAAATCAGGGACAGTACAATACAAACATACTAGTAAACCATAATAGGTATAGTTTAGGGTTTTAGAACATACAATAACAGGAAAAGTAGGAACATACAATAACAAGAACAAGATAACAATAATGTGAAACCACTACTTCACGGCTTAGCAATATGCTTGTTAGGTCGCGTTTTGACAAGCCGGCATCCCAACTGTTCGCTATAGTTTGGCCGGAAGGCAAAGGGGTGACAAATGTCACATTAGTTTCGACGGCAGCAGGTCATCGTGTTAAACACTTGTCGATCAGTATGGTTATAACATCGTCACATTTTAACCTTAATCAACAAACTGGTTTTAAGGTAGTTAGTGTTTTAGTAGTTACTTTATACAGCATTATTGAATACTTTCATTTTCCCATTACATTCATATAGTGATCTACTCACATAAAAAGTAATGCAAACTATTTTCTAGTAAGAATTGTCTTAAACTTGGGAAAACATACATCATTACAACAGACAAACAGAACAGTCGAGGGGGCCTATAATGCTAACTTTATGATTCCTTAGTGCATACATTAGGGATATATATTAATCGGGTCCGGTAGACAGTAGAATGTGTGCTTTCCGCTTCATTTCCTGTTCCTTGTTTGGTTGTGGGCTTAGAGCAGATTCACCCAGTCTACTATCTATCCGATATATATATATATATATATATATATATATATATATATATATATATATATATATATATCGTATACACCAAGTAATCATAAGGAGTACCAGGTATGGGACAAGTCATAACATATATATTCAATACATCGTTTTGTAGTACAAAAACATACTTTTCAGATAGAACATTTAGTAGGCTAAACCAGAAACATATCAGTAAAAAAGGTTTAATTCATTTGATTAAACCAGTATAACTTAAAGGACCTTTAGTGGTTAGTTTTATAATACCTTAGTTTATACATCAGGGTTATATATAATTAATATCTGATAGGCAGTTGGATGTATGCTTTCCGCCTTACTTCATGTTCCTTGTTTGGTTGTGGGCTTAGGGCAGATTCACCCATTTAATTGTCCGTTCGATATTAGATTATATATAGCTTGTATTAACTAAGTGATTATAGAAGGAGCTATTGTGGTTACCATTTTTACTAAAGGGAATAAATGATTTTCTTCAAGAATGTTTTCATCAAATATAAAGAACTATTACAATTAACTCTGTAAGTACCAAATATAAAGAACTATTACAAACCATGGGTTGTGTGACTTCCGCCTCATTCCCTGTTCCTTGTTTGGTTGTAGGCTTAGGGCAGATTCACACAATCGATTGTCTGTTTACTCAGAATTGCATATAACTTGTATCCATTTAATACTCATAGAAGGAATTGTAGAGTCATTTTTACTTATCATTCATCACATCAGAGAATATAGGATTTTCTGGAGGAACATGCGAACTTTTCTAAAGAACTTACAACTTACTTCATCACTTAAATACTTATTAACTCACAAGCTTAAATGTTGAACTACTCTTTCAAAATAACTTGTATTCTCAGGAGACTAGTAGACAGGTACGCGCGCTGGGATTCAGAAGATAGAGTATAGTAGCTTCATCTCTTGTTTTGTTATTTACTTTTGGAGTCAATCTTATGTGAACCACATACTTTGTAAACACTTTCATATTAATGCAGTGGTTGTTTGTTACATTGATTACTATGATGCATGTGTTGTGATACTAAACATGACGTCCTCCGCCCCCGAACGTTTCCGCCATTCCGGCTTGGGGGTGTGACAAAAGACAACAAAAGTTGTTACAATAAGTTAGCAATATTATATTCCAACAACAATAGAAGTTCTACTAAATCAAAGTATATTAACATCAAGTTTCTAGTTATTAACAAAATATTGTAAATGTGTAAATATTTATAAAGCACAAACTCCTTGTAGCATATTCGCTCACGAAGGGATTGTCTCCCAAGGTCTTTCATGAGCACACTACACATATGGGTGTGATAAAATTTTTTAGTGGGAATTTTTTTTTTTCGTTTCATGGTTTGTTTAAGAATAATTATATTTTTCTATACGAACTAAGGATTCAGTTAATTCCATTATTAGTTGCACTGATTTGAAGTTTGATCTCACTTCAACCTAAAAGGAGAACTCGTTGGAATTCTATTGGATTTAAAAACCACACATTATGTTTAATCTACGTCATTAGGTATATATGTATATGTGACCATTGATGGGTTTAGTTGGATAAATTGTAACGAAGACTGCTTTGATCCTATACCATTATGATTAGTGGACGTGATTGTTTAAGGGTACCAATACTATGATAACATACATTAAAGTGATAATATAGTTATATGTGCATTTATATATTCATGGTCCAATGAGAGATTATTAGATAACTTTGGGACCATTTCATCAATATAAATTTGTTGTTATCATTTAAATACAAAATTATTATGGTAAGAATATATATAATTGTTAGTAGACCAACTTTATAGGATATTTGATTACCTTTTATGGGTTGATTTTGTAACACTCAATTCCAAATATGAAATTATTTCTAATTTGTGTATGAGTTCTTTTTAACCACATCAAGGTGAAGCTTCACCACGACATGGCGATTAGCTTTTGGGCCATGAATTTTTATAGACCACCACGGCGTGGTGGTGTTGTACGACAACGTGATGGTGGCTGATGGATAAAACCCTAAAGTTTAATGGGTTGAGCCTTATTTAAAGATCTTTAACCCTTCATAGCCTCCCACACATCAGCCTCTATTCCTCCAAATCGTTCCTTGCAAACGCTAATCACCTTCCACCATTTTTGAGCTAGTTTGGTACTCTTTGAAGATAGAGAAGGATGAGGAAGGGAGCAAATATCAAGAAAGAAAGTCGCCAATCTTCATCTTGGCACTCTTCTGGACCCTTGTAAGTGTCCAAGACTCGATTTTTATCTTACCAAGTTGTTAGATATTGAGTTTTTTCCCATTAGCCTCGTGTTCTTGATTATTACGATGGTTAAACCTCATAAAGTTTGCAACTTTATGAATCTTCAGGTCAAGGTGATCTAGTAGTGTCTTGGATCAGAACTATAATCAAGTTTTGATGTCATGCATAGAGATTAGGTCATAAATCATCATTTTAACCTAATATGGGTTCAAGACATGCATTGGGCATGTATGTCTATAAAGCACCAACCTTTGGGATGGTTTAGGTGTTAGAATCACTTCTGAAAAGGATTGACTTCAAACTTTAAGTATTAAGTGCTTATTGGTTAAGACCTTGCATTATTAAGCTTTATGGATTTGGTTTGGGCAGTCTCAATGGATAAAGTTGGAAACTTTATCCTTATAGATCATATTTCGGACTAGATCTAAGCTTTGGATCTCTTAGAACTGAAGAAAACAACTTAATTTATTAGGCTGTTGGAACTTAGGAAACCACAATGTGGTTCTAAGTCACCACGACATGTTAGCTGGGATTTTCCAGACTGTTTGGATGCTGGTGGAACACAGCTTGGCCAAGGGGCACCACGGTGTGTTGAAGCCAACATGGATTGTTGACTTTTACTTTTGACTTTTGACTTTGTCCAAGTTCGACATAAGGGCTATTTTAGGCATTTTGAGTTGTATCAGAGGATTGGTCACCATTTGATGAATAGGTGACGGGTGGAGTTGATATTCGGAGCCAAGACCTATTCAGCAATTTTTTTAGATTCTGAGGTGAGTTTCCTCATTGTGTTTAGTGGGTCGACGGCACCAATGCCGACCCATAATTTATATACTGGGATGCTAGGTGTTTGTGTTACTCTTACATGCATTATGTGATGGTATGCTTACCGGGCAAGGCCCGATGCCAAACGGGGCCTGGTGAGTATATTGTATGACAGTTATCAATATGTGTTTTATGCTTATCGGGATAGGCTCGATGACTATATGGTATGCTATTGCCTTTTTGATTATTGCATTGTTGTATGATTATATGTTTATATGATTATATGTGTACCAGGCAGGGCCCGAAGCCAGGCGGGGCCTGGTGACTGACAGATCTGTATACTGAGCGGGGCTCGATGGCAGGTGGCATTCGGAGTCGGGTGAGGTCTGATGTAGAGCAGGGGCCCAGTATGTGATTATTATGTATGGTATGTGATATTTTGGGGGACTCACTAAGCTTTATGCTTACAGTTTTTATGGCTATGGTTTCAGGTACTTCCGGTTCGAAATGGAAGGGCCCGACTTGATCGCAACGTGTCCACCCATGTTTCCTCATTATGATGATTTTGGGATAGTACTCTGATAATTGTATTCTTATAAAGTACTTTTGAATATTTAATTAATGAATATTGAAAGTTGACTTAAAGATATTAAATGTTTTGGCTGAATTAAAATGAAATTTTTACCTCATAATTTTGGGTCGTTACAAGTTGGTATCAAAGCCTTAGTTTGAGAGATTCAGGCACACTCTCGGGTATGTATGAACTCAAACTGAGGAATTGATAATCTTTTGAAAGAAACGAGTCTTTAAAAAGATTTTGTAAAAAGGAAACAAATTTCTAAGAAGATTTTATAAAGATAAAGGGGGTGTGATGCATGCAATCGACCATGCTCAAGTAAGTTTTCCCAAAATACCCATACATGTTAACTGATATGATTTGATTTATGAATCTGTGAATCGCATGCTAGTTAGGGCTAAGGATATGCTCAGTGTTTTCATGATAGATTTCTAGGAGAGATGCATTTGCATGCCTATTGTATGAGCTTGTAGACTTGCATGCTAGTACTGATCAGTCAGTGATAGATTGACATGATATGTGATGCCTTGTAGCCTATGAAGCATGGGATGCTAGTTTGGGAATATGTATTGGTATCAGGGATTGCTATGTGTATGCTCGAATAGGATCATATAACCCTAGAATGATTGATTTGGCCTTATTTCATGTTCCTCGTTTGTTGTGGTCCTAGGGTAGAGTCTTTTATTTGATAGTCTATTTGATCTTGCATGGTGTATAAATTGCATGCGTAAGAAAATCGGCAGCGAGAATGGAAGTTCCTATCATGAGTTGTAGTATGTGAGTTTGGATGTACTTGGTTATTCTATGGATTGAAGTGCTACTGCTCGAATGCTGATTTCTTTGTGCTTTGTGGAATTGTTAAGTGATGTGAGTTAGCTATTAAGTGAATATGTCAAGTCACATGGGACAAAGGTTGGATAATCTCAGAGTGACGAACTTTTTTGATCCTATTGTGCAACTCTCATTTGAGTCTAACCGTTGTAGGGACGAGTCTTTTACTCAAAGGATTATCTAAGATTTGTTGCATGTGGTTGTATTCATGAGGTGGGTAACTGATATTATGGGGAGTTCTTCAGCAGCTGATGGCAGGGTGAGGTCGGATACCTAGGAAATCCTAGGAAGTACTCAATGGATTTAGTTGAGCTTTTTAGCGAGCATTTAGAGTATCAGTTGAAATGGTGATTTATAGGATTCAGGATGATTCTTGAGAAGAGTATGGGTAGGTGTTGAAGCTAGTATTGGGCCCGTGCTACTAAAAGCACATGATACATACTTGAATCAGGTAGAGTCATGGAGAATCTAGGTAGCCTGTGGGATGAGGATTCTTGGATATGTTATGATCATTTGTTTGGTTGTTTTTAGAATGGTGATGAGCACTCAGGAATGAGGTTCGGGTTCAGATTCAGGCTCAGGCTCATGTGTAGGTATTGGGTCGATCGATGAGCTCATGCGGGAGTTCATCTCGTCAGAGATTACCCATGGTATTTCGGAGAGGGTTCCTGTGATCTTTGGTTTGGTCAAGGAGGGGATTTTAGAGCTCTTGGATGATCATCACGGGGCTTTTCTGACCGAGATTGTAGCGGGACAGTTGGGGGCTTATCTGGAGCTCAAAGCTTATGGGGCTCTAGAATCCTTCGGGAAGGAGGATCCTACTGCTAGCTTTTTTTCATATAGGATCAGAGGTGGGTTATGCATCATGTTTTAAGGAGAATCGATCCCATGACTGGATTGACACAGAGGTTTCGCGAGCTTTACACGAGGAGTTACCTGATATCATTGTTCGTGTCACTGATAGATTGGTCGCCAGGTTCGAGGATCGAATTTTGGTTGTTCAGGCAGTTGATGGGATGGTCGAAGTAACTCAGGAGTAGGAGATTGGTTCGGATAGGCAACTGGGGACGAGGAAGCGGACTCATGGTCTGACTCGACGATCTGAGCAGTTGGATGAAGCCATGGCTTATGTTAGAGACCCGAGGGTGTAACACCCTTAATTCAGAAGGCTTAGAAAGGGAAGGAATCTCAAATGAGGAGGGTGACTCGTCGAGTAAATGGGTGACTCGACGAGTTGGGACGCGATTTGGTCGCAGGCTTAGTGACCTACTCGACGAGTCTGAAGACTAACTCGCGCGAGTTGGCCAGGTTTGGGAAACCCCTATTTACGAGACTTGTACCCTATTTAAGGAACATTATGGCCTTCCACCAGCCCCCTGGATACTCTCTCACGTCCATAGCAAAACCCTTGAGTCTCCTTTGAGCTTGTGAGCTATTTTGTGAGTATTGAAGAATTCTTGGAGCTTGGAAGGTGAAGGAGATTGGTGATCCAAGGAGGGAGGAGTAGATCTAGAAGATTCACACCATTTTCTGCTCATTTTGGTAATCAAGTTCCTTCCTTGACTTCTAGTTTGATAGATCTCTTTATGTCCCTTTTTATGGAGTTTATGGTCCAAGGAGGATGTCTTGTGGGATTTGGACGTCCCCAAGCTAGATCCTTTCAGATCTAAGGGTGTTTAGTGAAGTAAAGGCATAAACGTGGGAGCTTTATGCCATCAAACCTCCCCATGCAAAGATTAAGTGGTTATTATAGCCTTTTGAGCAAAAAGGGCCATGTAAGGGTGCAAATGTAGCAAGTTTGTGTGATATCCCGACCCTAGGAGGCCAGATCTGGGTCTTGAATGCCTTGAGCTTGACTGTAATAGTCTGGATAGTGTTGGAGATAAAGGGACTCGGCGAGTTAGTTGTGGGACTCGGTGAGTTAGGCCAGTTCTTGCCCCTAAAACCCTTCTTTTAAGGGTATGAGTTGGGATTGGAAAGGGACTTAATCAGTCTGAGTCCATAATGGTCATGAAATTCATCGTACTCGATGAGTTCAAGGAAGAACTCGGCCAGTCTAAGGCACTCTCCTTCGTTACAAGGATGGACTCGAAGAGTTGTTTATACAACTCGGTGAGTCACATACTAGACACATTCATATGTGGATGATGAACTCGACGAGTTCAAGGATGAACTCGGCGAGTCGGATGAAGTTGGTCCCGATTGAGTGGTTGAAGGAGAACCCATCGAGTTATTGCTAGAATCGACGAGTGGATTTGGGGTTGTTTTAGGATTTGAGGAGTATGGACTCGACGAGTTGGTAGAACAACTCGGCGAGTCAGGTCAACTGGATGTTGACTTTGACCGTTGACTTTGACCAAGTTTGACCAGTGTTGACTTTTGGATTATAGATCTAAATGTTAGTTTGGGTATTGACAGTTCGGAAAGCCGAAGGGTCAGCGGTTCAGAAGTTTTCGGTTAGTAGTCAGAGGTGTTCAGCGAGTTTTCGGCGGTGGGAGGTGAGTCTCCTCACTGCTTGTATGGGTCTACGGCCACAATGTCGGCCCATTTGGTGTATGTATGGTAGGAACACCCGGGGGTTAGCCCTAGGCATTATGCATGAAAGACCAGGAGACGGCTCCTGGCGCATAATATGTTATTATGTCGGGTGGAAAGACTCGGGGGTTAGCCCTAGGCAACATGTATGAAAGACCGGGAGGTGGCTCCTGGCACACTGTATGCTATTATGTATGAAAGACCAGGAGGTGGCTCCTGGAACACTATATGCGGAGTAGTCTAGTAGAGTAGTATGTATAGTTGTCTTTGTGATGCTTGCATGGAAGACCAGGGGGTGGCCCTTGGCACCTGTCTGTAAGACCCAGGGAGTGACCCCAGGCTTGACCAAGAAGACCACGTATGGCCCGTAGCATAACAGCAAGACTATGTTTGGCACATAGCACCTTAGCAAGACTATTTTTGGCACATAACACCTTAGCAAGACTATGTTTGGCACATTGCACCTTACTTGATTATGGAAATTTTTGTTATGTATGGCTCATGGTTATGTATGGCATGTATGGTATGTGGTATCTGGGGAAATCACTAAGCTTCGTGCTTACGGTTTTCAGTCTTGGTTTCAGGTACTTCGTCTTCAAAAGAAAGGAGTCGGCTCGATCGCAGCGCATCACACTATGTTTTCCGCGCAGGAGATCTTTGGGATTATACTTTGATGCGATTTTATGGTGACATGTTTTAATTATTGACGTACTGGTTTTGCATTGATATGTTATTATGGATGTTTTCTTATACTTTTGGTTTTTATAATAACTCACTTCAAAATGAAATTTTGGCCTTGAATTTTGGGATGTTACAGAGGGGCCATGATGTTTTCATGAAGGATGAAGGGGCACAAGAGCGTTTGCACGGAAAGTCTAAATGCGGTAGGTGTGGATGGAAGGGCCACCTCCGCCAAGAGTGCAACCTGAAGGTAGAATTGTGCCATCATTGTCATCAGCCTGGCCATATCAAGGCGAATCTCCAACACGTAGTGATTGGGGCGGCTCAGGGTCCATCGCAGGTTCTTCGGCAGGGAGGGGAGGTCAGGATTTCATCAGATGGTATCGTAGGTATATTATCTTTTGCTTTCCCCTTTATTATTATCTGTATTAATATTGCTTTGAAATCTTGTTGGGTATGGGTAAGTATTATCTCCGCGTTAGTTCTCTATTTTTGCCTGGTTTATATCATCAAGAATTGTTAAATTCCATTTTGCATGCCAAAGAGTCATTAGTGGGTCGTATCTCATAAAGCGGGATTTAGTTGTTGGGTGATCGTTCCTGTTCTTTGATTGGTTCAATTTAGGGGTATTGATTGGGAGATCTATAGTCGAATCAGCAGGATTAGTTCATCAGTGAAGTCAGAGTTCGGGCGTAATTGCATTTGTTTACGTGGGAGTGGAAGTCGTTATGGCAAGACCTTTGGGTCCAAATGCTACCTTTTCTAGGAAATGAGCGGTAACAAGAAGATGAAGGTGGCAGCCACATGAGTTTGTTTGGTCTTTGGAAGTTCCAGGGGGATTTTATTATCATAAGGGTTGAAGATGGTTAGAATTCATAGATTCTACTGAGGATGGGGAGTTAGAGTGATTTTCCAGTTCAGAGCAAGGGTTATGGTGTTTTTCACCAACATAAGGGACTTAAGGAATTGGTGTTATAAGTATTGGAAGCTATTGGGGTTGTCAGATTTGCTGAGGTTTCAGGAAATGTTCATATGGATTTCAAGAGTTGTGCAATCACCAAGATTGGCTAGTAATGGAACGTTGGCATTTGTGAGGATGTCGATAGTTTGAATCACAAGGTTGCGGGATGGATTGGAAATCCCTCAAATACTATGGATTAGAAGGGCGCAATTGAGCACAAGTAGGGGATAATCGTTGGTCTAAAGGATTGTACAGGAAAGGATATTCAGGTTTCGTTGCACATCTGTAGTGACGCATGATGGGTATGTGGATGGATCCAAGTCGAAGGGTGGTGTTAGGCCTTTCTGCCTGTTCTTGTCTAATTAAGGCTATGGGTTTGAAGCATGACCCAAACACCTGATTGGGTTATAGTCGGATGAGTATTCAAATCAAGATGATTTTGGGCGGCATGGTAGAGGAATGGTAAGACCATGGGTGGTGACCATGGCGGAGCAGAAGTGTCGTAAGACTGCGGGGTGGCCGTAGAATTCACTGAATTGATAGATCGTATGGAAGTGTTGTAAGACTACGAGGTAGCCGTAGCATTCACCAGGACATCAATCAGTTGTGGGAATGTTGTAAGTCTGCGATGTGATCTTAATATTCACCAGATTGAGATAGACCATCGTTGGGATGGTCTTTTGTATAACGGAGGATTAGTTTGTGCCTTGGGCAAGATGGATAATATTTTTGGAGAGCATTTCTTTGTTATAGGGGGAGGACCATTGGGGTCGAAGGCGAGGTTAGACATGTGTAGCTCTCGATTGGGTGAGACCTGTGGGCGTGGCCCATTTGTTGGTATAGACTGGGTGAGACCGTAGGTGAGGCCCATATGGGGGTGGCAGTGCGAGTAAGACCTGGTAGTGACCGGTTGGGTCAAGGTATTGGATCATGGTTTTAGTGGGTTGAGTATGTGGCCAGTGAGTGGCATAGAGCAATGCATAGGCTAGGGTATCCTAATCGGTTGGACTCTTAGGAAGCCGATGGATGGACCAAGTGCAAGACTGGCGGTCTCAGCGGTGATTTGACAATTTTTATATCCCAGTTTAGTAAATGTTTGTTGTGAATCAGAAGATTTTGGGTGAAATGAAAGTGTAGATCCAGGGATCTCGGGTTATAAGTTATGTACCGAGTCAGCTTTTGGTTGAGACTCGCGTTGGGAACCGTTAGTGTTTATGTGAAATATCTTTATTTCAATAAGATATGAATTAAGAAATCTGTATGCCAAGGGAATCAATTGAAGGGTTCAGGGTTAAAGGATGTTTCAGTTTTGATGGTAAAACAAGCCCTTGTGATTGTGTTTTGGAATGGTTCTACCTATGGGTAGGTTTGTCAAGTTTTGGGACTTCGGAATTATAGAGGTAGCGTATCGGTTCGGCAGTTAAAGAATATGTGACTTATCCAAGACTAGAAGGATTGACTCTTAGATTGTCTCATGTTGCTCATTATGTTCATGGATTTGATAACTTCAAGATGATTCTCTTACTCCAAGGATTATCTAATCCCTTTTATTAAGTGAAAAGTTTTCGACAACAACAAATGGTCAGTGATTCTGTTTTCCATTGGAAACAACAAGTAATCCGACCTTGGGTAATCAGTTTGGAATGCAAAGTGGAGTTGAAATTAGTAGCGATTCAGTATGGACTGTCTGTCGGGGAGTCAGACAAGTTTAAGATTTTAGATTCTGGGTAGAGTAGAAATGGTTATTCTTCAAGGGTTAATTTAAGTCGAGTAAGGATCTGTTCATTGTCAGGATTTGGGAGCCCTGTTAAGGCTGGGTTCGGTTGCATCTTTGGGAAGGTTGTTCTATGCCCGGGGTTGCTTGATCAGTCTACATCAGGGTTGTGGTTGTGTTGCTCAGGCTTTCTGGCGTGCCTGGGATATTAAAGAATGATTTCGAGAACGAAATCTAATTCAACCGGGGGAGATTTGTAACACTCAATTCCAAATATGAAATTGTTTCCGATTTTTGTATGAGTTCTTTTGGCCACGGTGTGGTGAAGCTTCACCACGACGTGCCAATAAGCTTTTGGGTGCAGATTTTTATGGGCCACCACGGCATGGTAGTGTTGTACCACGACGTGGTGGCAGCTGATGGAGAAAACCCTAAAGTTTAAGGGATTGAGCCCTATTTAAAGATCCTTAACCCCTCATAGCCTCCCACACATCAGCCTCCATTCCCCCAAATCGTTCCCTGCAAACCCTAATCACCTTCCACTAGTTTTGAGCTAGTTCGGTACTCTTTGAAGCTAGAGAATGAGGAGGAAGGGAGCAAAGATCAAGCAAGAAAGTACCCATTCTTCATCTTGGCACTCTTTTGGACCCTTGTAAGTGTCCAAGACTCGACTTTTTACTTACCAAGTTGTTAGATATTGAGTTTTGTCCTATTATATTCTTGTTCTTGATTGTTAGAATGCTTAAACATGATAAAGTTTGCAAATTTATGAATCTTCAAGTCAAGGTGATCTAGTAGTGTCTTGGATCTGGACTATAATAAAGTTTTGATGTCATGCATAGAGATTGCGTCATAAATCCTCATTTTGACCTAATATGGTTTCAAGACATACATTAGGCATACATGTCTATTAAGCACCAACCTTTGGGATGGTTTAGTGTTAGAATCACTTCTGGAAAGGATGGACTTTGGACTTTAAGGATTAAGTGCTTATTGGTTAAGCTCTTGCATTATTAAGCTTTATGGATTGGGTTTTGGACCTTTTGGGGTAGTCTCAATGGATAAAGTTGGAAACTTTATCCTTCTAGATCATATTTTGGACCTTACCGGGCACGACCCGATGTCGGACGGGGCTCGATGACTGTATGATATGCTATTGTCTTTGTGATTATTGCATTGTTGTATGATTATATGTGTACCGGGCGGGGCCCAATGCCAAGCGGAGCTTGGTGACTGATAGATTTGTATACCGAGCGGGGCTCGATGCTGGGCGGGGCCTGATGCCGGGTGGGACTTGAAGTCGGGAAAGGTCCAATGTAGGGAGGGGGCCCAGTATGTGATTATCATGTATGGTATGTGGTATTTTAGGAAACACACTAAGCTTTGTGTTTACGGTTTTTTATGGCTATGGTTTCAGGTACTTCCAGTTCGAAAAGGAAGGACTCGGCTTGATCGCAACACGTCCACCCATGTTTCCGCATTTTGATGATTTTGGGTTAGTACTCTGATAACTGTATTCTTATAAAGTACTTTTGAATATTTAATTAACGGATATTGAATAGCGACTTAAAGATACTTAATGTTTTGGCTGAATTAAAACGAAATTTTTACCTCATAATTTTGGGTTGGTACAGATTTCCCGATTTGACTCAGGCCCCATTTGATAGTTACTGACTGAGAAAGTGCTGACTGGGAAAGGTCTGTCTGGGTAAGAAATCCTGACTGAGTAAGAAATCCTGTTGTTTGATTATACATCTGACTGAATGTGCTGAGTGATGAAAAATGACCATTTTACCCTTATGTTATATATAGTGATAGATTAAGTTGCTAATTAATTATAAATTTTTTGACTTTCCTACCCCTCATAAATTCAGATTCTACACAAAAAAAAATTTTATACTTCCATGGAAACATGCTTAATTCATGTCCTTAGATGCCTTTTATTCATGTTCTCCTTGAGTTAAAAACATATGATTTGGTAGTGGACCAATGATTTATTGTACGTTAAATGACTTTCCTACCCCTCAGAAATTCAGATTTCATAAAATTAGAGCAATACATAAAAATAATTCTGAATTTATAACAATAACACATCTAAACACAAGATTTCATAAACAAATTCATATTTCATAAAGTTAGAGAAATACACAAAAAAAAAATTGACATCTTTATTTGAACATTGAAGCTTTATCATCTTTATTTGAAAATTGAAGCTTTATCATAAACAACAACATCAGATAGATTATAAGTCTTGAAATATCTCACAATTGCTTTATCATATGTTTTGTGATTTATAACACACTGAAGCTTTACACAGATAGAGCAATACACAAATTCATCTAGATTTATAATAAACAACATCAGATAGATTAATAACAACATCAGATAGATTTATAAATCCAACTTTTGACATCTTTATTTGAACATTGAAGCTTTATATAAACAACAACATCAGATACGATAATAAGCAACTCCATTTTTTGTGTTATAGATGCTCTTTATTAATTGAGTTCCCAAATTACCCTTATATAAAATAACGTGGCTGAAGTGGGTTTATAGCATAAAATTGAAACGGGCCAGATGCATCGAAGTTACCTTAAGTTTATTAAAATGATTACAGCCTTCTAAATCGTTTTATTGCAAATAACGAGTGGGAGTGGCATGAATATGGCCCAAGAGGAATCATGACACCTAAAAGGCTTCTGATTGATGCAATTGATGCAGAAATTCAACCGGGGATAGAAAAATCAAATTCAATTGATGCAGAAATTAGAGGGAAGCGATAGAGAGGGAGCTGACCTGCTGTAGAAGAAGAAGATCCGGCTGAAGGAAGGAGGAGACCAGAAGGGAGATGGCAGCGACAGGGAGGGAGCTGTTCGATGGAGGTGGAGGAGGCGTCTGATTTTGGACGCGTTATTTTTAGGTCACGAGAAAATTATTAGAGGGTAGGATGGTCTTTTGGGCGAGTCAGCAACATTTTCAGATCTGAGCGAGACATCTATTTGGGCCAGACAAGCTGACCGAGACAACTCCTATCAAACACAATACATCTGACCGAGAAAACTATTCATCTGACTCGGTTTGGGTCAGATGGGTATCAAACAGCCCCTCAAGGTCTCCTAAATCTCCAATATCTTTCATATTTGGTTATATATCAAACTATACATAAATACATGATGAGAAGCATATCCAGGATACGTAATACACACATAAAATTTGTTTAGGGATTGCTGAAGGATTTAAAGAGAGTTCTTAAGATCTACTAAAAAACTCATTCCACTATCCAGATCAGAAGATCTCAATTGAATTAGGCAAGCTTGTAATATTCGTTATTTCTTGTTAAGTATTATTGTAATTAGATTTGAGAGTAAGATCCAAAGTTTATGCTTCTGTGTTTTATATAACTTTTTAGACGATTAACTTTTATATTTTTCCTTACGTATTTGTTATGATCTTATTGTTCGATAAATGTTTCCTGCATCAACCGCAGATATAATATCGGTGTTTTAATAAATATAGGCATATAACAAAAAAAAATTAAGAAATTGGAAATATAAGTCAAATGAGACTGGAGGGTTCTGAAATGGGAAAGGTGGAACCCAAGAAACACTAAACAAATTGCTAATAATGGAGGAAGGTTAGGTCGTTAATTATATAACTAATCACGTATTTAATTGTTGTTTAACAACCGTCTCATTGTTAGTTATTCGTTATAGAATAATCAATAACCAATGAAAACTATCAAATATCTTAATTGTTCTTTTTGCAATTTAATAAACGTAAAAATTGATTTTCAAAGAAAAGCTTTAGATATGTTGATTAAAATAGTATATAATTATACACGTCTACAGCCTAAAATCCGCGTTTAATCCTCTAAAAATGAATTCTCATTAAATAAAACAAAACATGTCGTCTTCATATTGAAGTCAACATCAAACGACATTAACCCAACACGTTTCTATTTGTATTTTTTTGCTTTCATCGTTCTTCAAATTCAACGAATTTAATTCGTTTTGCTGTTTAGCCAATCACACTCAACTAAATGATTTTCTTTATGTATGTACAATCTTGTAATAGCAAAATATCGTTAACCACATGTTTCTAATCATTTTGTTATAGGTTATGTTATACGGCTAATTTTGATCTTATGATCAATGAACAATGTTCTTATGATGTCTTCTACAAGTAAGATGGTCAGAAAAAGTTATGTACAAAAAGATTCATTTAAAGGTTAATTTCATATTTTGACAAATAATACTATTCAATCTGTTTTTTGGTTCGCTTATCATTTAATTATACCCGAATAAACAAATAAATAATTTTTTGGGTTTTCATATTTTTTTGAACATTTAAATATTCTAGAAACCAGCTAAAAGCTAACAAAAGCAAAACAATTACATAGTAATAGGCAAAAGAGGGTATCCCGCTAACACACTTGACTTTAAGTTTACGATTTCTATGTGCAAACCACTTGTAAGAAAAAACTACAATTTTTTCAAAAATAAAATCTTTTGATCTAAAAACATATAAGTTTTGATTAATTACCCACTCAAACACCTTCATGGTATGATGGAAAATCTGAACATTGAACAACATGCTAACCACCTTGCATCATTAAAAACACGTCTTTAGTATTATTTTCCACTAAATTCTGACAATAAGGGCAAACTGATATTGAATACACCGTTACATCAACTATGATCTTCAATATGAAGAAATTGTGTTCACTTATATATATATATATATATATATATATATATATATATATATATATATATATATATATATATATATATATATATATATATATATATATATATATATATATATATATATATATATATATACCTGACATTGTTATTAAGTCGATTATGACATCCAATATGGCATAATTACCTTGTTGAAATCCACTTCAAGTGTGTAATAAAAACATAAAAAATCTTTACTGACCCACTAAATACAAATAAACGATAAATGACTAAAATCGCATAAATAAATTATAAATAACTTAAAGAACATGAATATTGTTAGCTATCATTTTATGATATTAATTTTCACTTAAATACGATTATTTCTTTAGACAACTAAGATTAAATAGTTATTTCATCGATAGAACATAATTAAAATATATCAAGTATCATACACTATGGTTATTTGGTGTTGAATAATTAAAAGAGAATCAACTATAAACTTTTCATAAAGATTGTTAATTAAATAATATAGATCATCGAATTAATACAGTAAATATCATATAATACTAAAATCTTTTACTTTTGTGTATGCCGGCATGTATTTGATTTTATTATGCATCAATTTATTTTCAAATAAGGAATAATTGTATTTACATTTTATATAATCTATGTTTTGTTAATGTTAAAATTTTAATAAGCCACCAAAGGTTAAGGGAGTGATGGGGTGACGTAACCCCATATCCAAAATACATATTTGGCTTTCTTCCATAACATGCGATTAAGTAACAATCCATAAGACCATAATTAATAGTTAATTAATCAACTAATTAAAAATCTATATTGCAACTCCAATCATGGGATAACAACCATTTCCTAATTATCCAATTAATTAAGCAAATGGGGTTTCTTATTAAAGTAGCTGTGTCATGGATGACTCTAGGCTCCCAAAATATCGAAATTTATAGGTATTCAACAAAATCAATTTTATGATGTAGATCATAAACGGACACGTGTTAGCTCATTGTGGTGATATTAATTTATTTAATTATCTTCATCCTCGTCACTCCAAAATTAACTAAGCTTTTCATTATATTATAACACCATTTTGAAACTTAAAACTTTAAAATTATTTGCTTTACAATTTATATATTTATTTGGATATCTTGAATCATAATGCTTTATCGGTTTAAGTTGTGCCTTTAGTTTAAGTTTAATTTGATTATTCAGTGTTGTATAAGTTACTATTTTTATTCAAAACTAGTTATATATGTACAAAATTCAAGATACAATATCAATTTAACGGCAATATTATTACGTGTTAAGAGAAGAGTGAGCTAAAAATTACATGATTGACATTAATAGTATTTTGCATGCTAAAAACGAACTCTAACTGAAGAAACGATACAAAAAATGGTATCACTGTTCTGTATGTTAGTTTAGCCTCCTTTGAAAATACATAAAAAGATGAGAGAATGGTATCGTAAGATCAACTTTTCACTTAAACGTACAATAAAATCGACATTTCATATATATTTTTGTACCAATTAAGACCATTTTTCACTATTTTTCTCTCTCGCCTCATTAGCTTTTTTCTCGTCTAAACCAAAGAAATTGTCATATTTCAACTCTTTTTTATTTCTTTTTATAGCATTAGTATATTGTAATATAAAAGTTGTTAAAACATTAAAAGGAAAAGGAAGGAAGAAATTAAGAGAATGCAATGTCTTTTTTATAGCATTAATATACCGGAACGACGAAACAGATAATATTCATATATGAATAAATATGTATCTACTCACAAGTGATTATTCATTTATAAATATGGTCATTGGTGGCAGTGATGGTAACGATGGCGGGGGTGCAAGGCCGGCCCATAGGGAGTTCAAAAGGTTCCCATGAACAGGGCCCACAAAAATGTAGGGCCCAATTTTTTAGCAATTAAATTATTATAGTATACTATGTTCACTTGAGGGCCCAAAAACAAATTAGGTTATTAACAGGCGACGCAAGAGACACCACAAAGAGGGAGCGGGAAAATCTAAATTTTTGGGAAAAAAACGCTTCGATTCCTTCTTCTTCGTTGATAACGCATGAGGCACAAATTAAATCATTCCCCAATCCTTGACAAGCACAACAACGATATAATTATTGCTTTATATCAGTGGAATTAAGGGGCAATCAACAATCTTACTAACAACTTCTTTCTTCTTTTTCTCGAAATTCTACAGGTTAAAGCAACAAGTTTAGGATTTATTTTACAATCTATTAGATGCATTGATGCAATAAGAAATATCATTCAATTTGAGTTCATAGAGGTATTACAATCACTTTTCACTTCTTTCTCCTCGAAAATCAGATTCAGGTTTTAGAAGCTTCAAATTTCACACAAGTTTGAGGAATTAGGAAACCACCAATGAAGGTAGCACTCTAATCAAATTTCATAGAAGCTTCGTTCTTCACTTCTTCTTTCTTTTCAAAAATTAGTTTTTTTATTTCTAATTTCTGGGTTTTTTTTTTAATTTTTGAAGGTAGACATTCTAATCAGTTTCCAAAATCAAAGGAATAAGGAAACCAATTTTGAAATATAGAAGAACAAGGAAGTGAGGAAATCATTTTATGAATTTTGTAGGTACAAGTAAATAAAGTTTTGTTCTTTTTTTTCATTTCTGATTTGTAAGAAGTAAATCAATGTTTTTTCTTTCATTCTTTATGACTCAGTGTGTGACTATCAATCCAACATTGAGGTTTAGAAATTTCAAATTTTCATATTTTTTTGAAGTTTTGAAAAATCAGAAGGTAATGTCCTGATTTCTGGAATTGCATATCAGTTTTTTTCAAGTCTTCTACTTTTACTCTTCTTTTTTCTGATTTTGTTGCACAATGTGAGAGATTTTATATTTTTGAGTTTATGTTTTACTGTTCCTGTTACATAACAGTGTTGCTCAAAAGATTCATTTCTGTTGGCTATCGGATTCTCCTTGTTCTTAGTTTTTGTTCAAGTGATTTTTTGAGTGGTAAAGCAATAAATCTTTTTCTAACTTTCACATTTTTATATTAGTGATTTATACAATTCAGATTATGTTTCAAATTTTACTGATTTCTTCTTTTTAAAATTTTTCATTTACATTTCAGTTTATCAGATTTTAGCTTGGTTGAACAAGAGAGGAAATCTACAAAGCACAAAGGAAAAAAGGAATTTATAAATCAGATGTGTTTTCTTTTTCTGTAATATGCCTCATGGAATTAAAATATGTGTTTGACATGAAATATAAGAATTGTATGTATATTACGATAATGAAAAACAAGAATTTTATGTTTTTTATTTATTTATTTATTTATAAGCTTTAGGGTCTATTTTTACTAAATTACACAGGGTCGTTGATATCTCGGGGCCGGCCCTGCGGGGGTGATGGTGACAACGATAGCGGAGATAGTGGTGACAGGGGTGGCAGAGGTGGTGGTAGCAGTGACAGTAGTAGTATTAGTGGGTGGGCAGAAGTGTCGGTGATGGCGACGAATATTCATATGTGAATATGTGTATTCATATATGAATACATGAATAAGTATATTCATATATTTATATATGAAAAAGTATATTCACATATGAATAAGTATGTGTCTATTCATAAGTGGTTATTTACAAATTGAAGCCTGAGTCCATGTTATATGTATAGGTGATTAGTAGAGGCAATATTTAGAACAGTGATTCGTTCAACTATCTTGTCAGACAGCGAGGTGAGTTTTTCCGTCATTGTACTTGTGGGTTAAAGGCACAAAAGCCAACCCAGTAGATTATGTATCCTGGTTTAGGATGTTGATATGTTGTAGTGATCTGTTAAGATATGTATGTTTATCTGTTGTAGTTATATGATTATCTGTTGCTTATGTTGACATAGTGTGGATGGGTTGAGGCATTATTGCTATGTGTGGAAGCCAACAAATCCAAGAGCAAGCCAAATATAAGATGTGGGCCAAGAAGGAAATTCAAACTTATGTTGTGGGCTCGAGAGCAATCCAGACATGAGTTGTGGGCCTCAAAGGCAAGCAAGACTCATGTTGTGGGCTAATGGGTAATCCAGTCCGATGACTGTGGACCCAACATGCATACCGTTATTTGTTGTGTGTGGTGGTATTTTGGGGGAAGTTCACTAATTTTTGGCTTACAGTTTAAGTGTTATGTTTCAGATACTTCGGATGATCGGGGCAAGGCGAATGCATGATCGTACACATCCTTCTGTGACATGTTTTGGAGAATTTATGATATATTGATTTTTGGGATATTTGTATTTAATAATTGGTTTCTTGTCACCTGGGTTTTTGATTGAAATAATGGTTTTATTTAATTGAAGAATTTTTTTATCATGAATTTGGGATGTTACAAGTTGGTACCAGAGTCCTAATTTGAACGAATTGGATGAGCATTTGCGTGAATCCAGACTTAAACTATGGATCTGTAAAGTTTTCAAAATTGTTTGTTTTCAATTATTTTCAAAATTTTTCTCAAAGGTAACCAAAAATGATGAGATGTGTACAATTAGCCAGAGCAAGAAAGTATTCCCCAAGATACCCACATTGTTATTTGTTGATGATGATTTTGATCTACTTGTATGATAGTTGTAGGCTAGGGTTCCTCAAGAATTGTATGCTAGAATTGTCTGATGTGTCATGCCTTATAGCCTAGGAGAATCCCTTATATGCTATATGGAATTGACATCATTACTATAGTTGCTTAGTGTGCACATCATCGTTGTACATAACCAAGATTTTATAGCATGAGAATGTTTGATTTAGCTTTATTTCCTATTCCTTGTCTAGTTGTAGGCTTAGGGTAGAATCAAGTATTCGACTGTCTATGGAATCTAGTGTTATGTATGATTAGCATGCACGAGCGGTTGCAGAGTTAGTGGAAGTTTCATTAGTGAGTGTGGTTGAAGTAAGCCAACTTAAGGAGTGATTAGCCACTCTTGAGAGAGTGAGTATAGAATGTTTGTGTATCCTAGTTGTTGGTTTGTTTTCGGGTAGTTTGTGATAATCCATTGAGACAAATACAGGTAGGTGTGGAAGGTAGTATGGGCTTGTACTACAGGAAGCAAAGGACCCATACGCGTAGCAAGGAAGTCACAAACCCTGAGGGTTTAGTCTTCCCATGATGGTTGTAAGATTATGAATTGTGGCATTTATGTTATGTTTTCTTGGTTCATTTTTAGTATGGTGTACACTAGAGGATCTGGTTTAAGAGTTGGCGTCCCGGAGAAGCCAGGTTTATGAGGCGATGACATTAGTGAGTTGATCGCCATTGAGGTGGTTGATGATGTCCGGGGTGCCATCCCCGAGGTTTTTGGATCTATCATGACTGTTGTGATTGAGTTGTTTGATGAGTGGTACCCGCTGTAGCTAAGGTTGTTGCTGCTGCAGCTACCGTAGTTGTCGATGTTACGTGGGTTCAGGTGAGAGGACCATTCCAATATCAGGGCTTCAGCATCACACAGCCCCTGAAGTTTGAAGGGTTCAAGGACCCGATTGTAGCTATGAGGTGGATTTTTGATGTGGAGGGTTTTTTCTTCACCTGCTCTTATCCGAAGGACTGAAAGGTCATGTGAGCCTTTAACCTTCTTCGACTGGGCGGAGAGGACTAGTGGAACCTGGTGACCGGTTCTTATACTCTAGAGCAGAGGACTGTTGTTACTTGGGAGCAATTCTTAGAGACATTTCGCACTAGGTATGTTACCCTGGTGGAGAGGGAGAGGTTGGCTCAGGAGTGTCTGGATTTGAGGCAGATGACGGAGTCGATGATAGAGATCAACAAGATGTTTACTAAGAGGACTCTTTTCTGTTCGGAGTATGCTGCTACGGAGGAGGCTCAGATAGCATGATACTTGAGCATACTCAAGACTGAAATTCGACAATTTGTGTCTACCAGCGCTACAATACCCTCTCCGAGCTTCAGGGTGTCGTGCCAAGACACGAGATTGAGATTGAGACTTGGACGATGGAGCAAAGTCAGACTCCCATTCAACACAATCTGCAGTGAAGAATTTCAAGCCTGCCGATTCACGATCTGGGGGACAAAGGGGCCGTACTTATGGAAAGTGCGACAAGGTTCATGAGGGTGTTTGTCGATCTTCTTCTGGGTGCTATAAATATGGCAAAGAGAGGCATTATGCAAGGATTGTCGACAACAAGACCAGTTAGCAAGCACCGGGATTTGTTATCATTATGACCAGGTTGGCAATATGAAGGTCATCCACCAACCCCGACTAATTTGAGGATAACGGACGAACACTAGGGCAGGGCGAAGCCCCCGATGGCTCGAGGTCGTGCTTTCCAGGTCACAGTGGAGGAGGCCATGGCGCTGCCATACGTCGTTATTGGTATGTTTCCATTTATTTTTTTGTCGAGATATTTATTTGTATGCTTATGATTGTATTTCTGTTAGGTACCTTCTTAGTGAGTTCCTTGCCTGCCCTTATCCTTTTTTGAATTCAATATGAGTCGGTCTTTTGTGTCTTGGTCCTTCAGTAAGAGTTTTGATATGTTGCTTGCAGTGTTCACGTGCCCATTGCGAGTTTCCATCGCCAACGAGCACGAGGTTTCTGCATCGATCATTTTTCAGGATTGTAAATTGGAGATTTTCGGGGTGTCCTACCCGATCGATTTAATCCTATCCCTATGGGGGATGTGTGCGTGATAGTAGGGAGGGACAGGTTGAGTAGGTTTGGTGCGATGATTGACTGTGAGGGTCAGATGGCGGTAGTTTGAACCCCAAGAGAGGGAGAACTGATTATTTTTGGAGAGGGTACCAGAGTTGGATCAGTCTTTTATTCTACTTCCAGGGCTCGACAGTATCTACAACATGGGTGTATGGGTTATCTCATGTATGTGGTTGACACTCAGGAAGAGAAGGAGGTTTTCAATCTTAAATGTGTCTAAAGTCAGAGAGTTCCCAGATGTGTCCCCGAAGGAATTACCCGTTGCGCCTCATACAAGACAGGTCAACTTCCAAATGGATTTAGTTCCTGGTGCGGCCCCAATTGCTAAGGTGTCATACCATTTAGCACCACCTAAGATGCATGAGCTGTCCTATCAACTTTAGGAGATGTTGGCCAAGCAGTTTATCAGACTGAGTAGTTCACCTTGGAGAGCACCGATTTTGTTTGTAAAGAAGAAGGATGGTTCACACTGGATGTGCATTGATTACCAGGATCTGAACAAGTTGATGGTGAAGAACCGTTACTCACTTCCAGGAATTGATGACCACTTCGATTAGCTGCATGGTGCATCTTGGTTCTTCAATGTCGATTTGAGGTCAGGGTATCATCATATGAGAGTTAGATAGGAGTACGTAGATAAGAAAGTGTTCCAAACTCGTTATGGGCATTACGAGTTCATGGTTAAACAACCCAAAGATCAAACAATGACTGTAAATAAGAATAATAAAGATTCACAAAGAAAACTTTCACTAAGAATGATAATCTCACCAAGAGATTATCGTATGCACAAAGCGACTATTAGGGTTTGTGAAAGGCGTACCTATCACAAACCAGTACAAAAGACTATATAGAATTAATCTAGGCAATCCCTACAAATCAGGGATATACCACCTAACTAATAGACGATAACTATGGAAACTAGATAAGTACTAAATCTGTTACAAAATGTTGAATATAAAACTATACACTGAACAATTAGTACGCTGACGCTAATGCTAATACTGAGTCATACGCTGATACTGAGTGATCAGTCTCAAACATCATCATATTATAAGGTTCGACCTTACAATCTCCCTCTATATGATGATGTTCAAAACCAGCTAGACTAGAACACCTCTGGACAAAAATTCTTCACACTCAGCTTCAGCTTCTACTTTCACTGGCCAGTAAGGACTATCTAGCAGCTCCTGTCTTCTATTCAGTAACTCCATAGCAATCAGTATATGAAACTCTCCAGAGAGATTCTGATAACTCATGCACATTTGTCTTAAACCAACAAGATGTTCTGTTGGAGCCCTTGGAATCTCTGCAGTACGCTGAAAACACATTTTCCTGTTCTTATCAAGATAAAACATTCCATGTTCAGGAACAGAAATGAACTGATGTTGAACCGGCTCAAAACCAATAGGAAGAGAGTTGTTTATTTCTTCAGCACCAAAATTTAGAACCAATACATCTTCACCATCAACTTGAAATCTAGTTCTTCTAATTCTTGGAACTGAGGAACTTGGGCCTTGCTGCTGAGGACGCTCTGTAGGAACAAGATCAAGACGCTGAACTTTCTTGATCAGAAAGTGAAGAGCACAGGTCAGTTCTGAAGAAGGAGCTGAAGTTTGCTTGGATGTCAACTGGAGCAGTTCCATCCATTCAGAGTATCCGTATCTTATCATCTCGTCTCTCTTTACAACTTCAGTGTATGGATGTTGAGGACCTTGACGAGTGATCAGCAAAGTGAGGATTTTCTCGTCACGAGGTTTTGAGGTTTTAACTTTGATGATCTTGTCACTGCTTAGTCTTCGTTTGAAAACATCTTGAAACCTTTTGCGATTGATTCTATCAAGAAGGCTATCAGTCCTTGACTTACTGCTACTGGAAGAAGGCTGTGAAGATTTAGTTTTGGACTGATTTTCTAGAAACCTTTGCATTTGAGCTTCAAAGTATCCCATTGCCTGAAGTTTGTGCTGAATGAGGGATTCATCAGCTTGAGCAATATTCTTTAGAAGCTGAGCTTTATTGGCTTCGTCAAGGATTTGCTTAACTTGATCAGGGGTCATATTCCATTCACCTGCCAGATTTGATATGCTGACAATGGATTTATGTTTCTTGCTAGGAGGAGACTTGTTAGCATGTGAATCAAATGATTCAGTATCTACTGCCTTTCACTTTCGAGATAAAGGAACTAGATCCTCACTAATTACATCTGAGTCTTCACCTTGAACTGGCACAGTGGGATCTATGAATTTCATGTCCAGCATCTGACATTCATCATCATGTTCATCTTCATCTTCATCATTAGGTTCACTATCTTCAGTAGGCTTTTCAGTTTCTGCTAGTCTCTCAGACTCGTGCACAGGCTGTGGTGGCTCGGTCTGGTTTAAAATGTTCTCTTCAGATCCATGCTCAACAGAATTAGTTTCTCCCCCTTTTGATCATCATCATCATTTGGGCCAGGGGAAGGAGTTGACAGAAGAACTTCCTTCAGTTGATTGACATCAGCCTCAATACGAAGAAGAAGCTGACTCATGTCTCGAGTCAGTGTAAGAAGCTCATTAAACGCTGAGGCCGGGATATGAATGAGCTGCGTACCTAGAATTTCTTGTGATCGATGTTGCTCCCCCTGAGAAGGTTGCTCCCCCTGAGCAGATGGCTCCCCATGAGCTCAACGAATCCTTTCAGTGACAAAAATGGTATGGTGAGAAAGTTGAGGAGAGATATGACCATTTTCGATGATGTCCAACATGTCTTCATCTACAGATTCTAATGCATAGAGAGCTTTGATTTTCCACATAGCAAAATTGGTTTCATCAAATGGAGGAATTTTAGCAGAAGGATGATTTGATGAGTTTAAAGAAGAAGATGATGAAGCCATTTGTTTGATAAGAGAACACTGCTCTGATACCAATTAAACGACCCAAAGATCAAACAACTTATCAAACAATGACTGTAAATAAGAACAATAAAGATTCACAAAGAAAACTTTCACTAAGAATGATAATCTCACCAAGAGATTATCGTATGCACAAAGCAGGTATTAGGGTTTGTGAAAGGCGTAACTATCACAAACCGGTACAAAAGACTATATAGAATTAATCTAGGCAATCCCTACAAATCAGGGATATACCACCTAACTAATAGACGATAACTATGGAAACTAGATAAGTACTAAATCTATTACAAAATGCTGAATATAAAACTATACACTGAACAATTAGTACGCTGACGCTGATGCTAATACTGAGTCATACGCTGATACTGAGTGATCAGTCTCAAACATCATCATATTATAAGGTTCGACCTTACAGTGGTGATGCCGTTTGGGCTCACCAATGCACCGACAACATTTATAGACTAGATGAATCGGGTGTGCAAGCCGATGCTTGATTGTTTGGTCATTGTTTTTATCGATGATATCTTGTTCTATTCCAAGACCAGGGAGTAACATGAGGAGCACCTTCAAGAGATTCTGTGAGTTTTGAGATGGGAGAGGCTTTATGCCAAGTTCTCGAAGTGTGAGTTATGTTACGGGAGGTCCAGTTCTTAGGACACCTTGTTAACCCGAATGAGATTTTGGACGACCCGTCCAAGATTGAGGCAGTCATGCAGTAGGAGGTCTTGAAGTCTCCTTCAGAGATCAGAAGTTTATTGGGTTTAGCAGGGTATTATCAGAGGTTTATTCAGGATTTAGCAATGGTTGTTGTACCCCTCACTCATCTGACGAGGAAGAGCATGGATTTTCGTTGGGGGCTTAAGTAGCAGGATGCGTTTGAGATAATGAGACATAAATTATGTGAGGCCTCGATGTTGACCCTCCCTAAGGGTGTTAAGGATTTTGTCATTTATTTTGATGCTTTTATCATCGGGTTGTGGGGTGGTGCTTATGCAACGAGGGAGGCTTATTATGTATGCTTCTAGGCAGCTAAATGTGTATGAGGTTCGGTATCCGACACATGATCTGGAGTTGGGGGCGGTGGTGTTTTCCCTCAAGATTTGGCGACATTATCTTTATGGGGTTCGGTATACCATCTACACGTATCACAAGAGTTTGAGCTATCTCATGGATCAACCAAATTTGAATATGAGGCAGCGTAGATGGCTTGACGTGGTCAAGGATTATGACTGCGAGATTCATTTTCACCTGGGGAAAGAAATGTATTCGTTGATGGGTTGACCTATAAGTCAGTTGGTTCTTCACTTCTTCAATTCGGAGCGTATGTGTGAGGATTTCTATCGATTCACCACTTATGGATTTGATTAGGGAGGCTAAGGTCGAAATAGATAAGAAGGAAAATGGAAGCAAGAGAGAATCAGGGGTGAGATTCACAGGTTATCTACTGATAGTCATGAATTATTAACCTAGTGCGGTCGGGTTTGGGTACCAAGGTTTGGTGGGGTCAGGTAGGGTGTATTAGAGGAGGTGCATAAGTCCAGATTTTCGATACACCAAGGAGCCACCAAGATGTATCGAGATTTGAGACTCGGTTACTGGTGGTTGTACATGAAGAGGGAGATAGCCTGGTATGTGGAGACGTGCTTGACCTGTTGGATGGTCATGGTCGAGCACTAGAGGTCGCACGACAAGCTTTAGCCTTTGGAGGTTCCCATATGGAAATGGTAATAGATCACAATGGATTTCATCATCAAGTTACCTCGGACGGCTAATGGATTTGTTGCAATATGGGTTATTGTGGACCATCTGACCAAGAGTGCCCACTTTCTAGCTATTTGAGAGAGCTCCTCGGCCGAGAAATTGGTCGATGTGTATATGCGGTAGATTATCGCTCGACATGGTGTTCCACTTTCCATTGTATCTGATCGAGATGTTGGGTTCACTTCACAATTTTGGCAGAGATTCCAAGAGGAAGTGGGTACGATATTGCACTTTAGCACTACCTGTTATCCACGGACTAATGCCCAGAGCGAGCAGACCATTCAGATGCTCAAGGATATGTTGAGAGACCGTGTTATCGATTTCGGTGGGAGTTAGGACTCCTACCTTCCTCTGCCTGAGTTTTCTTATAACAAAATCTATCACTCAAGTATTGGTGTGCCACCATTTGAACTTCTTTACACAATCTTGTTGGGGGATAGGTCGGTCACATGTCCTTGGGAAGCACCAAGGTAGTCCTTCATGCGACATAGCTTATCCAACATATCCGACAGAGGTTGCAGACAGGTCAGAGTCGGTAGAAGAGTTATGTTGATAGACGTCGATCCGAGTAGGAGTTTCAAGTTGACGACATGGTGTTATTAAAGGTATCACATTAGAAGGGTGTAATACGCTTCAGGAATAGGGGAAAATTGGTGACCCGATATATCAGGACGTTTTAAGTGATTGCCAGGGTAGTCTATCGGTTGGATCTGTCTGAGGAGCTCAGACAGACCCCCAACACCTTTCATGTTTCCCAGCTATGGAAGTGTGTAGTTGATGATTCGGAATTGGTTCCATTGGACGATATTCAGGTCAATGAGCGTCTAGACTATATTGAGTGACCAGTGACAATTCTAGATAGGAAGACAAAGACCTTGCGTAACAAGGTGGTCTGACTGGTCAAGGTTCAGTGGCAGCATCGGAAGGGTTCTTAATAGACTTGGGAACCTGAGGTTGAGATGCGGGAGCACTACCCTGAGTTATTCGCAACGTCGGACTTTGAGGACGAAGTCTGAATTAACTGGTGGAGGATTGTAACATCTGGATCCTGAGGTATTCCAATTTCCAATATTTTAACCATTTTAAGGTTGCCACGTTGTGGGAAAGGCGCCACGACGTGGCGATTGAAGAAAATTGCAGGTTTATTTAAGGTTGCCACGACACGGCAGTATATGGCCATGACATAGCAGCTGGAAATGAAAAAACCTTATTTTCGGGTTTTGCTCCCAATTTTAAGGAATTGGGAGGTTAGGTTTTGCTCACCCTCAGCCACCATCAACCTCTTTTAGATTTTGAAAACCCAAATCCCATCCTCCTTTGTTTAAACCTTGTTTTGGTGCGTTTTGAAGCCATTGAAGAATTGAAAAAGAAGAAGTGAGCTTAGAATTTGCAAGCAAGCCATCATCCTTTGTTGTAACAACCTTCTAGACCCTTGTAAATGTCTAAGATTTGATTTTTATCATGAAAAGTGGTTAGATCTTGAGTTTTGTCCCTATATCGTCATGTAAATTATTGAGTAGTGAGATCTCATAAAGTTAGCAACTTTAAGAATCTCCAGGCCAATTAGGGCCTTTGATGCTTTGGATCTGGAGTAATATCGAGTTTTAGTATCATACATGGGAGTGTTGGCGATTAGGTGTAAAACACCCCTCAAAGTTTACTTGTTCGAGTCCCAAAGGTCATAGATTAACTTAATAATTTTTTTTACATATATATACAAAACAAAATAAAGATAACATATAACACTCTTATAAATTTATTTGCTAGGCCAATTTCTTTATATTTTCATCCTTGAATTTTCTATTGTGGGAAATCTCACGGTCTATTACCGTGAGGGCTTCTAGACATTTTTCGGGGGGACTGAGGTTAACATGCAAAGACCCGTAAGTATATTTAGAAACTATGTCCCCAAGCAGGGTATATAACAGGGAATGAGTAAAAAAGATTTTTTTACATTGCTTGAAGGCTCGGGACACTGAAATTTTGTATTCTTTTTCTGAAATTTTGAATTTCGCATTTTGAGTTTAATTGAGCATTTACTACTCATAAGACCAGCCATGTGTCCCAAAGAATTGACTCATACCTGCTGTTATGCTCCAATGTTGACAATCTTCTCACTTTCTGTTTTGCACGGGTAGCATTGGGAGGTATGTTCGTGTGTGATTAACTTGCTTTTAGATTTTCAATAAAAAGAGCAAGTCTAATCTCAAGGCAAACAACTTACTTACCAGCTCAACTGTCTTGAGAAGATTCAACTGCTTGGGATTTGATCAAAATAAACATAGAATAAAATATATTTTTTTTATTTTTATTTGTTATTATTATTTTTTTTGAACTTTTTTATGCAATGCAAAACAAAAATTTAGATGCAAAATGCAATAATATTAAAAATAGAATAGAAAGAAATTTTTTTGACTTTTGAAAAAAAAAATTATATGCAAAATAATAATAATAATAATAATAATGCAAAATGTACAAAACTACATGCAACCTACATGCAACGGGATCTATGCATGGATGGATGCCCCTCTCTAAGCTTAAAATAAGCATCGTCCTCGATGCTTGGAGAGAGTTAAACCATCTAATTATCGGGGGTGGTGGAGGATGGTAGCTAGGTTGGGAATGGGTCCAAAACAGTCACAAATGTACACCGATTGAATTTTAAGTAAAATATGAACGATTAAAGATATGGAAAGAATTACCGAATCGTTCTTGGAGCCTCGCAATTGTTGTGTGAACCTCCGCTTCATCCTCCCCAAGTTACCTGTGAAGTATTTTTGGAGCCGAAGATTCATTTTCTAGGCCTAAAAAAAGTTTAAACCATTCGGGACATAAAAAAATTGAAATTTACCAAAGACTAAAAAGTTTTAAAAGAAAGGACAAAAATACCCCCGGGTTGCCTCCCGGTTAGCCACCCTTGTTTTAAGTCATTGGCTCGACATGACCCGTGAATATGCATCAATCTAAATATGTGGAGCTCTCCAATACATCAACCTTCTCGCCACTTCCTTCAACGGGAACACTTATCTTGTACCTGACTTTCTTTTTTGTGGGAACCATGCTGGACTTAGACCCTTAATGACAACAATCGTCTAACCGACCCCTTTCTTGTACTTGTCCAGTAAGGTGATCAAACCTTCCTTCTTTGATAGGGTGGTCGAGTTGATGACCATTTGGATGTCTTCCTTCTTGGCATACATATCCTTTGAAGGGTTTGGCAGATTTTTCATTTTCGGCTCTTGTGGTTGCTCTACCAGTGAAAGGAGTTTATCATTGGTAGTGGGTGGCTTAGCCTCTTTTTTGTCAACCTCCAACACTTCCTCTATAGCTTCCTTGACATCCTTCTCCACTTCTACTTCTTCCTCTTCTTCCTCGTCTTCAAAGTGCAATCTTGGATCATCAAAAAATTTCCTATCGTTCAAGGTAACGGTAGAAACGATATGCCTTGTGTCCTCTTCAGTTTGCGATGGTAATTTTCCTTGAGCTTCCATTATACTCACAGATTGAGTAGGTTGTGCAATTTGTTGCTCTAATATTTTGAGGTTAGCTTTGGTTGTTTCCTGGAAGATTTGGGTAGTAGTGGCAATGCTTTTGAGAATGTCTTCCAAGGACATGCTCGATGTTTCAATTTGTTGGGGAGGTGGAGGATATAGTTGTTGGAAGTGTGGAGTTGGTTGATGTTGTTCATTTCCCCAAGCTTGGTATGGGTTTTGACTTTGGTTGTTTCCCTAAGCTTGGTTGTTTTCCCACCATTGAGCATGTTGAGGTTAATCATAACTCTATTGGTTTTACCAGTAGTAGCTTCCCTTTTCCTGCACTTCCTCCCATTCCCCCTTGTGAATATGGACATATGTTGGTATGATATCCATTTTGAGAGCAAAAAGCATAAGGAATAGGTGTAGGTTGCACACTTAGGTCATTTCCAATCATCATAACTATCTGGGCTAGCTCAGAAAGTTGGTCTTTAATGAAAGGAGTGTTCATTTCCGAGCCACACTTTTTTTTGTGTTTTTTTATTTTATTTTTGATAGAGATGTACCTCCTCACAAAAATCTTGACATAAACAATTAGTAACATCGTGTCCCCGGTAACAACGCCAATTTGTTAACAGTGTCAAACCCAACAAATAAAGGGGTACAAAATGACTCCAAAACACTGTTACTTTGCACTAAAAATGTAATACAAGGTAATCAGGGTCGACTCTTCCTTAAAAAATCAGTCCCCCCTGTTAAAAATGGTGAAAAACTGCATTAAAACCCGCATTTACGTTTACATGACCGGCGTAAATTAATAATGTCGTTTACGCGCCCGCGTAAATGTAAAAATACACTGCACAGAAATCTACATTTACACGGGCGTGTAAACGCAAGGCTTCCATTTACACGCCCGTGTAAATCTCTATAAAGCCAAAATCTTCATTTCTTTGATATCTTGCTCTGCAAGTCCTGAAATTTTGTCCGCAGCTCTTATTTACCTCCTCCAACAATATCCTACATCCAAAAGTCCCCGAAATATCACAAAAATGTGTGAATGAATTTGCTTCATGAAAAATCCCGAAAAACATGCAAAATGCATGAGTTTGAACATAAATGCAATGCACTTTTATGGAATAAAGCTACAAAATGGGTGCATGAAATGCACCTAACATATCTCCCCTAGCTTGAACCTTTCTTGTCCCCAAGAAAGAGCAAGAAAAATTTAGATCGGGGAAAATAAAAGAAAATGAATAAAAATCAAAATTCAAACTTTCAAAAATTAATGCAATAACCAAAACAAGCATGAAAGAGATCCAACTCGATTAACCTCATTTTAGTAGTGTAGCTGAGAATATACCTGTCGTGCCTTGAGTAAACTTGGCATAAGTCTCAAAATATTATATAATAGCAAAAACAAGATTTTTGGCCACTCCCTAATGCAACTCAACATAATCAAAGATCACAACACTTGTTCCCTTTCAATATCATCAATTTAATTCATGAAACAAATTATGGTCTTACTCTCGTGAAATTATATTTGACAAAACATGCTCAATCATCTTTATTTCACAAAATATAACAATGATTGACTCCAGCTATTTGTTGATTAACAACAATCTTTTTCTAAAAATTCCCTAATATTTATCCAAATTGGTTACAAATTTCAAACCACTTACACCACTCAAAGTAATTAACATTCAGTCCCAATGTCATAAGTTCAAATCCAAGTCGAAAGGAATCTTTTGACAGAAATGCATTTTTACTAAACATATTATTTAATTAACTATAAACACAAATATGACAAACTTCATAATTACATTTTCCTCCAAATAAAGCTCATGACTTTCTTTGAAATCCGTGTAACGGGTTTTCAACCAACACATCCAAATCAAATGACCTTAATGTGTTAGATTTAAAAAGATCCATTGGGTTTACTTGCCCGAACCTCAAAGGCCACAGATTATCTTTATTTGTTATTATTAACTTCATGATTTTCTATGGATACCGTGTAACGAACTTTCAACCCAATAGCTACATGCATATAATAGATAGTTGGAACACAATAACCTAACCCACATATATATATATATATATATATATATATATATATATATATATATATATATATGGAAAAGTTCAATAGAGAACCATAATCATTGGTTCTTCAAGGAACCAAATCTTTTTTTCAATTTCTAGAGCTTATTCTTTATCGAAAAAAAAAATCTAAAAATATCTAAATTTATATATTAACATTGTGAATGTGAAAAATATTTTTCGGATTCATGTTGTGAATTTTCGAAGATTCACATTGTGAATTTGACATAAAAAAAATCGAATTTTATATCATTGGAAAAAGGATAAAAAGTTATGAATTTCTGTATTTTTAGTTTTTTTTTTGATAAAATATAAGTTCTAAAAGTTAAAAAAAAATTGGTTCCTTGGTTAATATAGGGAAAAGTTCATATATATAGGGAAAAGTTCAATAGAGAACCATAATCATTGGTTCTTCAAGGAACCAAATCTTTTTTTCAATTTCTAGAGCTTATTCTTTATCGAAAAAAAATCTAAAAATATCTAAATTCATATATTAACATTATGAATGTGAAAAATATTTTTTGGATTCACCGTGTGAATTCGGATTCACGTTGTGAATTTTCGAAGATTCACATTGTGAATTTGACGTAAAAAAAATCGAATTTTATATCATTGGAAAAATGATAAAAAGTTATGAATTTCTGTATTTTTAGTTTTTTTTTATAAAAAATAAGTTCTAAAAGTTAAAAAAAAAATATGTTCCTTGGTTAATTATGGTTCTCTATTGAACCTCACCATATATATATATATATATATATATATATATATATATATATATATATATATATATATATATATATATATATATATATATATATATATAGAGAGAGAGAGAGAGAGAGCTAGGTTCAAGTGTTTAAAGTAATTATTGTGTTATTGTATGAATAAATGTGGGCCAATCAAAATTTAAAAAATAAATAAATAATCAAACAAATAAATAAAGGTAATTTAGTAATTTGATAAATAATTTCTACAAATACACTCTTATAATTATAGTAATTACTTTGACCTACCTTTATCCCTTTTTAAAACAATCAACAATATTGTATTTTATCCCATTCGATCCTCCCTAACCCTACCTCCAAAAGAAGATCGCCACCACCATCATTTGTTGTTGCCGTCGATGAGCTTCAACAAGATTTTTGCATTCTCCTCCTGATGGAGCATTTGACCTGATGACATATCGACTTAGCACTTAAGTGAAACCTTTGAGATGGATGGAAGATCAGATTGAAAGGCATTCAAGAAGTCGAATGGAAACTATGGTAAAAGCTAGGAGTCAATTCAAGGAGCATAGGTATGTAAACCACTGAAGTTTAATTTTACCCCTATTTCTCGATGTTGCTAATCTGAGCTTCTCCTTTGAAATCCTCTACAAATTTTACTCATTTTCGGAGAAATTATACATCTGTTTCTCATTGAGCGAGAATTTAGGGCTTTTTTTGGTTAATGAGAAGATGACAGCAACAACTTCTGTTTCTTCTCCCTAGACTTTGGTTACCCTCAATTCACTGAAGCTAAAATCCTTAGTGAGTTCATAAAGACTGATGCATATAGGATGGAAGTTTCACAGAGACCTCCCATGGCTATTACAAATGCTATCTCATGCCGTAGTGAAGGGATACATTACAAAAAGAATGATGCATGTCTTCTTGTGGGATTTTTCTAAATGATTACTATCACCTGCTCGTGCTCCACCTCCAGCACCAGTTAACCAATCACCCCCTCCTGCCCCTGTTCAGTCTAGTGGTAGTGGATCGATTTTTGGAGGTATTGGTTCAACCATAGCTCAAGGTAACTCAATATAAACCATATCCTATATCTTTATTATACGTATACACTTTTTATTTCTTTCTTTATTAATTTTATGAATTTGAGTTATATTTTGACACTTTTGGTATGTTAGGAATGGCTTTTGGTACTGGAAGTGTTGTGGCTCACAGAGCTGTGGATTCTATTATGGGTCCCCGCACAATTCAACATGAGATTGTTGGTGCTACTGTTCTAGATGCCTCTGCTACAAACACCTCTGTCTCTGATGCTTGTGGCATGCACTCCAAGGCATTCATAGATGTATGTCTACATTCTAATTGTTAATATATTGAAAGGTTGTTGCTATCACTCATATTACAATTTACAAACAAACAATTTGCTAATCTCTTCAAGTATTTTTGGATGTTGTGGAGAGTGTGAATATGCTTGTCAACGGTAATGGGCAAATAGTTAGATCAAAAGTCGTTGGTGCATTGAAGATACGAACTTATTTGAGGTCAAACTAAATTTCTCTTTATTTTCTATTATATATCTTTAAAAAGTTTTTTTTTTAAATAACTAATGGACAATTTTGCCTTTATTTCATTCTTGTTACATTGATATGCTTGAGTGTAAGCTTGGACTGAATGATAGAGTATTATTGGAGGCACAAGGACATACTACAAAGGGAAAAGCCATTGACTTGGATGACATTAAGTTCCACCAGTAATTTTTCATTTTCTTTTAAATCTTATATCACATATATTATATATATAGATAGTTTTATAAAATTTGAGGCTATGGACGAATTTGGTGTAGATGTGTGCTATTGGCACGTTTTGAAAATGATAGAACAATATCATTTGTGCCTCCTGATGGAGCATTTGACCTGATGACATATCGACTTAGCACTCAGGTGAAGCCTTTGATATGGGTGGAAGCTCAAATTGAAAGGCATTCAAGAAGTCGAATGGAAATTATGGTAAAAGCTAGGAGTCAATTCAAGGAGCGTAGGTATGTAAACCAATGAAGTTTAATTTTACCCCAATCTAGGTTTTTGAAATGATTGGTTGTATTTCTTAATGATTGGTTGTATATAAAGCAATATCAATGAGTGGTTGTATTTCTCATTTGCATGTACACATAAAATCAAGAACAAGAATGTTCTTGTTTTTTTGGCTGGGAACGAAACGAGAGATATCAAAGCAAAACAAGGTACATATGAAACTTACAACATTCTACTGGAACGGAATCTTGAATTTCGATTCTGTTATAATAGAATCTTGAAGATGAACATTGTATGGGATGAAGATGAACAATGACCACCAATCTTCCAAAAAGAATGGATTATTCCAGCAGAATAATATACAATATAATGAAAAGAAAATATATGTAATAATATAATCTGGTAGAATGATTTATATATTGTATTTCTTTGTTATTAATAAGTGTAACATTCTCATAGAATAGTATATAATTTTTTTTTCTTTTCTAAGAATGTAATGAATTTTTTTTTAACTTGTATCCAAAGTTTTGTTATTCTTCAAGAAGTTCATTAAATCAAAATATATATTATGTCAGAATGTGTATTCTTGTATGGTTCAATCATATTTATTATTTTTCAATATATTGATAAACATATTCCGTCAGAATGTTACGAATTAGGAGAATTATCATCCATACAATCAGATTTTTAAAATTAATAGAATCTATTTTCCTTTAAAATATGCAATTTTCCTTAAAATATGCAACTTTCCGTTATTAAATCTATATTAATTGGCTAGAATACCATTTTAGTTAGAATAGATGGTATTTTTGAATTATATTTAATTCAATAATATGTAATAATCACTTACTTAAAATAAGTAAATTGATTGGTCCACATTTATGCATACAATAACACAATAATTATTTTTAATATAATAACCTAAGCATATATATATATATATATATATATATATATATATATATATATATATATATATATATATATATATATGTGTGTGTGTGTGTGTGTTAGTTATATAACCATAGTGTCATAATCGCATCTATCATACATATGATGTTACGGTATTTGTATTACATGAATACCTAATCCGACATTCCTTTTTTATGTATCCGTTTTATATTTACCTCTCTCTCCAATTGGTGAATTGACATTAAAAAAAACTATAAGTAAAACACACCTAATTGGATATTTATGGTTTAAATTAACATGCTAAAGAAACAAATAAAATATAATCAACCAATCATTCATGTATGCATATATTCCTTCTATTATAGAACATATCGTATCATTAAGATTTTGTCAATGGCCGATCATTCAATAATCATATGACATGTTACTCTTACATCAAATTTAAGGAAGAAAAAGGTATACAAAGTTGCCTATATTATCAACACAAATTAATATATTTATGTCTCCTTATCTGTCCCTATATGATATATGAGTTAAGCTCATATGAAAATCATAAGTACCGTAAGAATGAATATAAGAAAATATCTGAATCGACAGATGAAAAAGCCAATCATTCAGTCGGTAAGAATAATTCTAAAACATTGATTGAAAAAATCAATCATTCATATTAGTTCTTGAGTATTTAAAAACTTATTAAATTTAAATAGATTTAGCTATGAATAATAATTGATTGCGTTTCTCATCAGAATTGGTGATGAGTTATATTCCTAATATATGAGTTCATTTACTTGCTACAAAGGTTGATTTTTTTTTTCTTGGAGTTTGGCGTTGGACAAAAACTTGATAATAGAGGGATGTATCATGTATGCCCCCCTTCTTCTTTGCCCAGCATGTGATGGTGGGGATCTATGTTGCCCACAATTACTTATTATGATGATGAACGGTTATATATGTTGGTTTATGTCTACCTTGAGACCCTCTATTTACACCATGTAGGAGTACTATAAAAAAGATTTATTATTATTATTATTATTATTATTATTATTATTATTATTATTATTATTATTATTTAATAAAACTGTTGCCCAGTCAGTTTGTTTTGCTTTGTTTTTTCTTAGTTTAACAATAGGTTTAGGAGTGACAACTTAAACCGGTATGTGGGTTGTAGAATCTAAGATTGATATTTCTTTGATATAATTATTTCCCATATTCTTTGGGTAACAATTGGTTTAGGAGGGATATCAAAATTTTGGTAGGTTAGGTTGGGTGTAGGTTCTTATGCTTGCTTTTTATTTGGTTTGATTAGTTTATCGTCATTCTAATAAAATTTCTATCGTTCGAAAATAATAATAATACCAATTTAAAATTAAATTCATATTTATTTTAAAACAACAACAATTTTAACATGACATTATTTGAAAACTTTGAATAACTTATGTATAATATGCAACCTAATATAAACCCAAATGGCCACATGGAAAAAATTAAATTATTGGCATCAATTTATAAGATGGTTTTGGCTTCTTTTGGCACTATGCTTTTATAGGAGGAGAGGTGGGGCTCCCTTTCACTTTTCCTCCTGGGGTTTTCTAAATTGACGAATAAAACTCTAATTCACAAATATATTCCTTGAACCTATATAAAAGTTTCAAATAATATTTTTTTTTTAGAATTTAAAACTCTAGCTTATATCTTTATTTTATGAAATATACCAACACTTATTTGAAAATTTCTCTCTAACTTTTAATATGTAATAAATTTGTTATGTTAGCCGTTTGCTCTATGGCTTTTGTTAAAAAAACGTAATCATATGGATTTATATTTTGTTTTACGAAATTAACGTATTTCAATCATTGGTTATCATCTATAAATAAATAAATATTTGAAATACTGTTTGTAACAAACTAGATATATTTTTAAAAGATTGATGGTTTACTCTATGCACAACACATGTTATAACCATTTCGTGTGATGTTAATAGCTAGCAACATTATTTAGAAATTTGACATGCCGTTGGTTAAGTTGATATTTTATCAATAAAAACATATTGGTATTTGGTAGTTTCTTTAAAAGTGCCATTAAAATAATAAATCACTTTTAAACGATAATGTTTAAAATACTCTATGGTATCATACAATTTAAATATATCTCATGATAATGTTTAAAATGTTCTTAAAAATAACGAAATAGGATACATTTACCTTGTGATTAATAACTTCATCAGTTCAAGTATTGTAATTTTATTACAATTATATTATTTATAAGGTTTTAAATTTGGATAAATATCATATCATATAACTAAATATGAACACATCCGAGCTATTGTCAATTTAGGATCCATGATTGCACCAAGTGGCATATAAGGAACCGGCGGCAGGTGCCACGTGTACAGCTGTGATTCAATGTGAAAAGAAAAGTGCATTTGACGCTTTTCGAGTGTTGCAACACAAATCGAAATTTACGTGCATGATTTGCACTATATTACTACTGATGTGGACCATGTGATGTGTTAACTGTTTGGCACGTAATGTGCTGACGTGGAAATAAGTTTGAGCTGTCGAGATCACAATTACCACCTGGACATGTACGAAATTTTGTTACCCGTCCATTTGGATACATATATAAATCCTTCTATACAAATGTCGAGCACCAAACAGAAATCTGTTATAATGGAGTTGTGCCAAAATTCAAAATAGTCTCAAGTACAAGTGACTCACTCGACAAGATTTATAGTTGGTACGTATATGAATAGACATGTGAGAAGTAGAACCATATTAGTAACAACGAACTTACATCTTAACTTAAAAACTCTCAAAATAGAAGAAAAAAGTAAAACTATAATCAAAATCACAAAATACATAAATCTAGACAAATGGACAAGTAATTGCCAATATTTGACACGATTAATTAGGAAGACACGATAAATGTAGTTATACTGGTCACCTAATTTCTTTTTTTTTTTTCATGCCTCAAAATAACCACATATTTTGCGGCGGGGTTGCTACAAATTTGTGGACCTTACTAAGTTTATATTTTCTTTTCTTTTTTGCAAAATTTGTGTCGTTAAAGTTATTATTTTTTTTTTTGAAAGTGGTATTATTCAGCATTTTCGTATGCGGTCATGCATGTATTGTGACAAAAGAAAAAATAAACTGTTTGTTTTTGAAAGAGTAGAGAAATTAAAAGGTCTATTTGACGACCAATTTCCCATAAGATAGAAAAACAAATTTTATTCTTAAAAGTCACGCCTCTTATTCTTTTACGACTGATGTTAATTGTTCACGCCAACAATACCTCCATCGGCCTTCACACCGACCATCGCTCCACGTCTCTGCTTGAAACCATTGAAAACCCCCCATCGGCCATCGCCTTTCACCACTAAACCATTGTGTATTGGCAGTATTGCCTTGCCGTCTTCGTTGTTTATCACCACACAAACACAAATGGATAAGATTGGAAGTGACTATTGTTGAT
This sequence comes from Lactuca serriola, assembly GCF_051521515.1. Classification (NCBI taxonomy): domain Eukaryota; kingdom Viridiplantae; phylum Streptophyta; class Magnoliopsida; order Asterales; family Asteraceae; genus Lactuca; species Lactuca serriola. The sequence continues at coordinate 264,178,816 of NC_136412.1, read as the reverse complement.
ACTCCGAAGAAGTGATCTGATACACTTCATGAGCCCAGTTACACCAGCCCACCAACATGAAATCCAGTTATGGAAAAGAAAGGCCGGCCCATAAGAGAAAAGAGGAAGCCTGCTTGTTATTTGGATTAAGTCATCACATCTGGTGTGATAAACAATCTACTTAAATAAATAAATGTTTTTTTTTATTCATATTCAATTTGTCAAACGTTATTTTATGGTTATTTTAAATTAAATTTTATTCCACATGTCATTTTATGGTTTTTCTGTACATAATATTTAAATATTTAAATGCAATAATAAATGCATATTAATTTCCTTAATGAACTTTCATTTTAATTTCAAAATTACTAAATTAAAACTTTGTTAATTTCTTTATTTATTTATCTAAATTATTTGTTTAAATTTAGAGAAAAAAAACTTTAATTTTTATAATTTAACATTTTCTCATTTTTCTTATAAATTTAAACTTCTCAAATGTTTAGAATTTTATATTTAATTTTTTTTTTTTAAATAAACTCATATAACATGGGTCTGATACCTAATGAAGGAATAAGACCTGGTCATACAACTGCTAGTCAAAGGATGTTACTTTTCTTTAGGAACCCATTATTGTTTTTTCTGCTTCCTTGTTTTTAGTTTCCATTATGCACTAGGAGTTTATAAACTATAAGTTTCAATTTGGGAAATATATTCAGAAAATTGTTCGAGCTTTACTATTCTATCATTCTTTGTTGTTTCTTGGGAGATTGGCCAACTCTAACTGACTACCTATCAATTGGTGCTTTCATCTGCTTACTATGCCTCCTAAACAAGAAGCTCCTATTGGTGAACCAACCACTGTACATGGATCAACTCCAACCCCTTATTCACTTGTCCACAACCACCACTAATCACCTTGATACCATTACCAACCAATTCACCACCCAAGCCACCAACATGACAAACCAAACAGAAGTTGTCAATAACTTAATCGCCCTTCTCACAACCAACCATATCTATCATGGACCCTCACCACCACCGCCACACCAACAACCTCGCCCACCCAAAATCCTTCTTCCCTTCTTTAACGGTTTCGGCCCATTGGGTCGACTATTTCAAGCAAATAACTATTTCCAATATTACATTATTTCCCCTGGACAACGAATTGCATTATCAGTCTTTTATTTCATGGGAGAAGCACTAAGTTGGTACAAATACTTGGCAAATAACAACTTACTGGGCACCTGGTTGGAATTTCCGCACGCTTTGGAACTCCACTTCAAGCCTTCTACCTATGAAAACCATCAAGCCACCTTATTCAAACTAAAACAAAACTCCACAGTTGCGGCGTACCATGCAGAATTTGAGAAGATTAGTAATTGTGTTACCGGGTTAAACAATGAAGCACTTCTCATTTGCTTCTTATCGGGTCTTCGCTACGAAATCCAAAACGAGTTAGCAATGCGTCAGCCTACCTCGTTACATCAAGCTTAAAGATTAGCTAAACTAATGGAAGATAAATTATCCTTATCTAAAACCCGTTTGACACCAACTCGCCCTTACTCCACATACCAAAACCCCTCCACCAACGCTAAAACCTCTACCGCCTTTATACCCACCACACCAGCTCCACAAACCATAATCGGTCTCCTGCCCACCCCCAAACCATCACTACCCTTCACACGGCTATCCGCAGACGCCTTACAAAAACACAGGGCCGAAGGGTTGTGTTTCCATTTCCTGGAGAAGTATGCCCCCGGTTACAAGTGCAATTTGCCACAGTTTCTTCTCATTGCTGATAATGAGAGTGAAACCAACTACACCAGCGATCCGCTAGTCCTCGATGACGACACACCGCCACCGATAGATCAACACCAATTCTTTGCACTATCTATAGCCGCCTACTTTGGGTTACCCTCACCTCAAGATCTCTGTATCTCATGTCACATTAACAAACATCCGGTAAGCATTCTCATTAACTGTGGGAGTACACATAATATTATTCAACCGCGACTCGTTTCTCTCCTTCAGCTCTCACATGAACCGAACACAAAATTTTTTGTAAAGGTGGGAAACAGCGACTACATTCAACGTAATGGGCTTTGCCCCAACCTTGTCGTTCACCTTGCTAAAACACCCTTTTCCATCACATTTTTATACTTCCTGTGGAGGGAGCATACCTAATTTTGGGCGTCGCTTGGCTTAGTAGTTTGGGCCCAATTTTGGCCGATTTTTCCATACCCCAGATGACATTTTACAAAGGGCCCACAACAATAACACTCAAAGGTAAACCTAAATCTACACATGTCTCATCTTCTAACCTAAAATCCCTAATTCACCAGGAGAGTGTCGCATCCCTACATACTCTTTATTTAAATTTTGAACCATCACCGACACCAAACCCACCTTCAATCCTCCCACACCCAGACCCTATTATCGACCACCTGTTACTCCAATATGAAGTTGTCTTGGACACACCCAAAACCTTACCACCCAATCGTTCCAAGACCACCATATTCCCACTGAAACTTCTGCCAATCCAGTCAATGTTAAGCCTTACAGATACCCCCATTACCATAAATAGGTGATGACAAACCTAATCTTAGAAATGTTTTCAAACGGTATTATAAAACCGAGCCATAGTCCATACTCCTCCCTGGTATTACTTGTCAAGAAAAAAGACGGGACTTGGCGCTTTTGTGTCGATTACAGGGTCCTCAATGTCATCACCATCAAATTTTGTTTTCTAATCCCTACGGTGGATGAGCTACTGGATGAATTACATGGAGCTTCGATTTTTTCAAAAATCGATCTCCGAGCAGGTTATCAACAAATACCGGTTCCTCCATCGGATACACACAAAACTGCCTTCCGAACAACTAATAGCCATTACGAGTTTCTCATAATGCCATTTAAGGTTACCAATGCCCCAACCACCATTCAAGCCACCATGAATGATCTATTCCGAACCGTGCTACGCTGCTACGTCTTAGTTTTTTTTATGACATTCTGGTTTACAGCTCTTCTGCAGAAAAACATTATATACACTTGCAGGATGTACTAGAAACATTGGCTTACCATAAATTTCATGCAAAGTGGTCAAAGTGTACCTTTAGGGCCCACACCATTGACTACTTAGGACACATCATCTCCTCTATCGGAGTAGCTGCTGATCCCGAGAAAGTAGCAGTTATAAAAGATTGGCCTCAAGCCAAATCATTCACAACCTTGCGATGATTCCTAAGACTCACCGGATATTACAGAAGATCCATGCGTGATTATGCCCATATTGTATCCTCCTTAACCAACCTTCTCAAATAGAAGAACTTTGAATGGTTAACCGAAGCCAGTCAACTTCCTTGCTCACAAGAAAACGATGTCCTCCTTAACCATACTCACGCTTCCTAACTTTGATGTTATCTGTGATGTTACTACAGATGCGTCAAATGTCTCCAGGAGCAATTTTGTCCCAGAATGACCGTCCCATATCATTATTCAACAAAAAAAATGGGCCCACGTATGCAGGTCGCTTCAGCATATGTACGTAAGCTCTTTAAAATCACTAAAGCAGTAAGAAAATGGTTCCAATACCTATTAGGAAGGAGATTTCAAATATTTACTGATCAAAAAAACCTAAAGCACCTCCTCTTACAAGTGGTTCAAACTCCTGAACAGTACAAATGGGCTTCTAAATTAATTGGATTTGACTTTGAAATCATTTACAAACCCGGTAAGGAAAATGATGTCGCTGATGCACTGAGCAGAATAGAAGATGCAATTGTCTTAGCCTTATCAACAGCTGACCTCACATGGCAAGCTGGTCTTTGCAAATATTACCACACTGAGCCTGGTCAACAACTGGTCCAAAACTTAACCGGTCAAACCAACATAGGCAAAGTCATTGTTTTTCGCGACGTCTTACTCTACCAACAACATCACCTCTTCATTCCAGAAATTTAGTCACTTTGCTCCAAAATACCATATGAATATCATTCATCACCAATGGGAGGTCACTCAGGTATTCACCCTAACATACGTCGACTCACTTCCACTTTTTGTTGGCCCAAACTTAGAGATGATGTCAAGGAGTTCATCAGATGTTGTGAGATATGCCAACAAACCAAATACCCGACTCATAAACCTTATAGATTACTCCAACCCGTTTTGGTTCTAGCACAAGTTTGGAGTGATATTTCTGTGGATTTCATCACCCACTTGCGTTCCTCTTATGGAAAATAAATAATATGGGGAGTTGTAGATCGATTTTCAAAGTTTACTTATTTTATAGCTCTTCCACCAAAGTATAATGTGGTGTTACTCGCCTCCTTGTTTTTACAAACCATATACCGCCTCCATGGCCTCCTTCGTAGCATCATTTCAGATCGAGACCCTCTATTCTTGAGTAAATTTTGGCAAGATTTTTCAAGCAATTGGGTACCAAACTCCGCTACTCCACCTCCTACCACCCATAGTCTGATGTTCAAACGGAGGTTGTCCATCGCTGTTTGCAAACTTATCTTCGTTGCTTTGTTGGCTCGGAACCACAATCTTGGAGTAAACTCTTATACCTAGATGGATTCTAGTACTACACAACCCATCACTCAGCCATCAATATAGCTTCGTTCCAAGCGCTATATTGTCTACCTATCCCGGACATCAATCGATACCAACCGGGCAGTTCTACCATAGCATCAATAGATGCCACCTTTATAGAGCATAATCGACTATGGTCCATTATAAAAGATAACTTAAAACGTGCTAAAAAAAGAATGACGGATCTCGCCAATAGTCATAGGACCGACAAGCAATTTGCGGTTGGAACCATGGTTTTCTTTAGGAACCCACTATTGTTACTGTTGTCTGCTTCCTTGTTTTTAGTTTCCATTATGCACTAATAGTATATAAATTGTAAGTTTCAATTTGGGAAATACATTCTGAAAATTGCTCCAGCTTTACTGTTCTATCCTTCTATGTTTTGTTGTTTCTTAGGATATTGGCCAACTCTAACTAGCTACCTATCATGATCAAACATAGTCCGCCGATCAGCATACATAATCAATAGACCTCTAATCAACACTATATGTTATCAACAACTCTTCAATTAGGAACATATTTTAACGCCAACGGTTATTTTTAAAAGTTCGATAGTCGTCTTTTGTACTTTATTGTATTTCATATCAGACATGTGTGTATTAGGCAGAGTCAGTTTATACCTTTGTACATTTTACAATATTTTATAGGAAAAATGACTTGCAAGGGTAATTACTTTTTCGTCTTGTTCACGTTTAGGTAACTTCATTTTTTTGTACACATTTGACCATTTAACAAGTTAAATGATCAAACGTGTACAAAAAAAGAAAGTTGTCTAAATGTAAACAATTTTTTTTTACAAATTTCGTAAGCTTTTTATAATTTCTTATAACATTTTCATGATATTTTTTTCTTATAGGTTTTTCTAATACAACGTTTTAAACTTTACTTATATTTTTTTTAAACTTTTTTATATACTTTCATATAATTTTAATATAAGTGTTTTTAAACCAAATATTTTATAAATGTAAATTTTTCTTACAAGTATTTAACTTGTTTTTTTTTACATTTTCATACAATTTTTTTTATAACTTTCATACATTTATTTTTAAACTTTCTTTTGCGACATTTTTAAAGTATTTCACAGATTTTCTATGATGGTTTAATAATTTTATAACATTTTAAAATATCTTTATTTAAATGCTAGTTTAAAACGTTGTATTAAAAAATTAAAAGTTTATAAACATCTAATTAAAAGGTATTAAAAAGTTTGAATAATTTTAAAACATTTACATTATATAGATTATTTTTTTGTTTTTTTATTTGCTAAGTACTATTTTTTTTTAATTTGTTTAAAATACCATCCTTACTTATTATTACATATTTAATTTTATTGTTAGATACTATTTACTTTAAAAATATTGTATATGCTTAAAAACAAATGAAAAAAAAATTATAAAAGACTATATAAAATATTTCACAAAACAAAAACATATTTATTAATTAAAAAGTAAAATATAAAATTGATCAATATTATGGATATTTTAAAAACAACGTTTGAAAAAAATAACATGACCAAATATGAAAAATAAATTCGTTATTAAAAGTTGGGAAAATGACTTATCAGGGTAATTAACTTTTCTTTTTGTTCACATTTAGACAACTTTCTTTTTTCGTAAACATATAACCATTTAACTTGTTGATTTGTTTACATATTACCATTGTGACCTGCTATAGTCGGTGACAATGACAATATGTGAACACATATAACAAATTAAATTGTCAAATGTGAACAAAGCGATAAAGATGATTACCTTGGTAAGTCATTTTCCCTATTTTTTAATATATTCCAACTCACGCCTCGTAAAGGTGATATGACACATTAGAGCTAATTTGCCTATAATATGGCAACTTATATTCTTGTTTAAACATACTCATGATATTTCTATATATGCAAGATATATGTTCAGCCGTCAATCTAGTACTATGTTAATTATTTCATATATTATGTTATATCTTGGAATCATTTACATTTGTTATGAGATTTACTTAATTTGAAACGTCCTGTTCCGAATTGTTTCCCATGTGGGGGTGGTGACCCGAAGACCGAGTATCATCATGCTTAGAGCCTTTGAGGAAAAGAGATTTAGACACACTTGGGTGTAGGTAATGTAATTTGGATGATTCAGGAGTTCGGTCAGGGTTTTGGCTTTTATGAATTTTGGATTTTTGCTCAGAAAGGTTTAAGGCAAGGATGAGTTGATAAAAGTGTAGAGATTCTTGTTACCTTTCTATGGATATAAATAGCATTAAAATCAGAGTTAACACGAAGAAATTATGCATGTTTGAGGTTTGGTCGGTTTGGGTTGTGTTGAGTACGTTGGGCGTATTGAGGCACCCTGAGTATGATGGGCGTACCATAAGTACGCTGGGCATGCACAATCAGTGCCCAAACCCTATTTTTGTGGTTTGAGCCCTATTTAAGCTCCTTAACTCCCCCAAACTCACTTCATTCTTAGCTTCCACCCCTCCAATACCCCTTCCATAAAACCCTAACCCTAGTTGAACCTTGTGTGCTAAAAGAAGGTGTTTTTGAGTGCTTTAGAGTATGTATGGTGCACCTTGGAAAAGAAGGAACTTCTTGAAGAAGTTTGGTTGCTTTGGAGCATGTAGATCGGGACTTTGTTCACCTTGATCTATCTTCTAGAGGTATAAAGTTTGAAGTTTGATGATGCATTTGTTAGATCTAACTAGTTTTGGATGTTATGAGCTTTTGATCATTTTAGTGCATAAACTTTAGATCTTGAAAGTTTGTGACCTTGTTATGGATAAAGTTGGAAACTTTATACATCTAAACATAATTTTGATTGAGATCTGAAAGTTGAAGACTTGTATTTAATGGATTAAGTTAAAAAAGATGAACTTTTGGGTCCCTTTGAGACTTAAAGACTAGATCTTGTTTGTTGGGACCATTCTAATGGATAAAGATGGAAACTTTATCCATTATAAAGCTATTATGAACTATAAAAATGTGATATTGGCCCTTCTATCCCTTCCATACAAGAGTTGTGATGTCTTAGTGGGTTAAGAACTTAGGGTTCTGGACATTAAGCACTTTACTGCCATGCAAAGTCATAAAGTTGGAAACTTTATGACATAGGACATCATTTTGGGCATGAATATGAGTTTTGGATGTCAGAACTTAATGGAATAAGCTCTTAATGGAGTTGTGGGACTAACCTGAGTACGTTGGGCATACCTGGTGGTACGTTGCGCCTACGTGGTCAGCACCCAACTATTGGTCAACATCAGAGTACGTTGGGCGTACTCTCTTGGTATGCAGGGCGTACTCTGCTGGGAAGAAATATTAACTTTTGAACATTGACCGTTGACTTTGAATTTGACCAGGGTTTGTGACAACCGTCAATTTTCAGTCAAGTCAAAGTCAACAAAAGTCAACAAATCAAACCGGTCCACTCATTTTGCCGTAAGTGCTAGAGCTTATGATAAGTAACTCCTAAACAACTCTCTATTCTAACGAGAGATCCTAAATCAAAAAGTACGTACACCTAGATCTCCTTAACCTAAAACGATGGTACGTGGAGAGCCAAACCGATAAAACAATGTTACATACTCATCGGGAGTATGCAAGATCCCTAAACAGGGCTTAACGGGGTTTACGGACCTTGCAGTGCGTAGCCGGACACTCAAAAAGGACACCAATGAAACCTCTCTCAATCGTTTTCACTCTATCTCTTCTTATGTCAAATCTCTCCCAAATCTCTCCAAGTATGTCAAATCTCTCCCAAATCTCTCTAAGTATGTGAAATCTCTCCCACATATCTCTCTGTATGTGAAATCTCTCCCACATATCTCTCTGTATGTGAAATCTCTCCCACATATCTCTCTGTATGTGAAATCCCTCCAAGTATGTCAAATCTCTCCCAAATCTCTCCAAGTATGTCAAATCTCTCCCAAATCTCTCTAGGTATGTGAAATCTCTCCCAAATATATCTCTGTATGTGAAATCTCTCCAAGTATGTCAAATCTCTCCCAAATCTCTCTAAGTATGTGAAATCTCTGCCACATATCTCTTTGTATGTGAAATCTCTCCAAGAATGTCAAATCTCTCCCAAATCTCTCTGAGTATGTGGAATCTCTCTCAAATCTCTCTCGAAATCTCTCCCAACTTTCTATAATCACTCGGGGCATCCTGACCCTCGAATTTGGCAAAAACAGCCCAAAAACGGAAGTCTACGCGAAAAACGGACCTTAGGAACCGAAACCCCTCTTAGGAACCGAACCCTCCTGATGAAGAAGGCTGCTGATCCGAACCGAAGGTACTGTTCACCAACCGAACCGAAGGTACTGTTCATTACTGTTCACTACAGTCCGTTCGGTTCTGCCATTCTCGCTTCTTAACTCCGAACCGAAGCTTCCCTGCTGACCCTTCGGACCGAGCCTTCGGACCGGACCCCCGCCTTCGCTCCTTCTTCACTTCTCGCGCCTTTCGCTTCCGACTCCAACCTCAGCGCGGACCGAGCCTCGGCCTAGGGACCGAACCTCGGCCTAGGACCGAGAGGTCTCGCTGGGAAGCACTTTTCTCCCGGTTTTCAACCAAATTTGCGTTTTAAGCCCGTTTTTAATTATTTTAACATGGGATTTTCACCCAAAACTTTATTTTAAATTATAAGACCCCTAAATTAAGGATTTAATAACATTTTAAGGATAAAACCTTATCCAAATAAGAGTAGGTAAAGTACAAGGGTAGAGTGTTGACTTTACTTTATTCTATGACGCAAGCAACCCCCATACCCACTCCATGACCACCCACACTCCTTTCCACCATACCTTGTACCTTTTACCTCCCTCACAAGCCATCCCCACGTTTTTGAGAGCTGGATAATCATCCTCTCTCCTCATTTTCTCTCATTTGCTCTCATTTCACAAGAAGATCAAACTCTTTTCTCTCTCACTTTCTCTCTCTAGAAATTCGAGATTCAAGGGCTGATCTTGAGTCTTTCCTCCACATTTGGTAAGCATAATCCATTCTCTTTATGATTATCTCAATTATTTCCACTCAAATCATGGATATCTTACACAAACTCCAATATATTTGTGTTAGAGCTTCGAATCTTCAAGTGATTCTTCAAGTGTTCTTGGGTTGAACACTTCTCTTCTTCAACACTTACCTACTGAAAACACTTAAGGTGAGTTCATACCCCTACATTTTCACGTTTTCTCAAGTTTTTAGGGGGGGAATACAAGTTAAAATACTTAGAACATAACTACATTTTTCTAACAGCTTTCATCAGAAAAGTTTCACTCCATTCACGGACTGTTTTGGACATCTTAAATATTTTTGTTTTCAAAACTGTTTTAGGTGCATGTAGTTCCACTTCTTAGCTTTAAAATGACTACTTGCACATCTCCATACGATTTTTCTACAATTTATGGTGATTTTTACAAAACTGCCTATCATTTCAAACATCAATCCGGACCAGTCTGTGATTATGGACTTTTTCACCCAAGTTAGAGGTCATTAAAAATTATAATAAAAATTATGAACAAACTAGACTCATTTTCCAAACTCTCAGAAGTTACAGAACCTGATTTGGACATTTTATGATTTTTCTACAATTTTTCCAATAACAGTTACAGAAAATGTTATTAACAGAAAAACACAATAAATTTCATTTCACCTTGTAACATGTTGAGCAAGGTATACATCGTTATGTGATTATGTGTAGTTGCAATATATGACAAATTTTGTATTCTTACATAGACATACATCAGAAAACAAATGGATTTACACCTTCACAAGTATGACAATATATATATATATATATATATATATATATATATATATATATATATATATATATATATATATATATACGATATTACGAGGCTATATCCATTAAAATATAAACATTGATAAATTATGACAAGTAAGGCCTATGCTCATTTCCCACGAAATCAATCGATAGACTATAATAGGTATAGTTTAGGGTTATTCATATAACAAACACAATATTAAAGGTCTTACACTTACAAAAGAGTTATTGCCGCTATGGACGATTAAGATAATCTATAACAAGTATAGTTAAGCCATTATACCCCCACAAACGAACGCGTTAGTTATAATCGGTATAGTTATGGTAAATACATATTACAAACAAAGTAATAAACTATAATAGGTATAGTTTATGTTTCATCTACCCTAGGAACCTAATTACAAGAAAGGAGCTCACCATCATCACCACTTTGATAAGCTATTCATATGCATAGTTCAGGTTCACTAATCCCTATCACTCCCCGGTGAACTATGATATGTATAGGTTACACTCACCATCACCATCACTTTTGATAAGCTATTCATATGCATAGTTCAGGTTCCCTAATCCCTATCACTCCCCGGTGAACTATGATATGTATAGGTTACACTCACCACCATCACTTTTGATAAGCTATTCATATGCATAGTTCAGGTTCCCTAATCCCTATCACTCCCCGGTGAACTATGATATGTATAGGTTACACTCACCATCACCACCACTTTTGATAAGCTATTCATATGCATAGTTAAGGTTCCCTAATCCCTATTACTCCCCGGTGAACTATGATATGTATAGGTTATATTCACAATAGATTTTCGTATTGTTAGACTTCAACTATAATCGTTCAGCGTATATGCTTGAGTCATACAAGAATTTAGTCTGGATTGGCTTGGAATTGGTGGTGCCCGCCTCATCTCCTGTTCCTCGTTTGGTTGTGGACCTAGGGCGGACCCATTATATTCGACGTTTTATCTAACCTAAATCTTATATACTTATATATGCTGGACAATTATAGGGGAAATCTACGGGTAAATCTAGAATACATCAACGCATCATATAGGATTATTCTGTATACACTTAACTAAGAAAATATTGGATTTTCTGGAAATCAAACTCCATCGATTTAAAAAAAAAAAAGGAAAACGGTTTCTACTCCAAACAAAACTCTTATGAACTCACCAACTTAATTGTTGACACTTTTCAAAACTACTTGTATTCTCAGGAAATCAGTGAAACAGGAAAACTGCAGCGCTTTGAGGATGGGACGTTAAACCGTCAACAATTTATTTTTGTCGTCATATTGTAATTGATTTTGAAACATGTAAACATATACTTTGATGTAACTTTTTCAATTATATTTATGATGGTTGTATTTACTTTGAGCACTATTATACACGTTGTTGTGATACTGTACATGAAGTCCTCCACCCCTGGACGTTTCCGCCATCCTTGGTTTGGGGGTGTGACAGATTGGTATGAGAGCATTGTTTATAGTGAACTCAGTATATCGAACCACATAAGATATACAAACTATAACTACATTGGGACCAAAAGTCTCTGATTTAAAGTTTTCAAAACAACTATACTTTTAGAAACAAATAATTCCTCGGTAAAAGTAGGAGCATGTGCACACACACTAGGGTCAGTATCACGATGGGATGGGACAAAAGTAGTAATTGTTGAACAATACGAGTAGGCTTGGGGATGTATAGTCAGGATTGGGAATGACATAGCCTGATCAACTATGTCTCACCCAGAAATGATTACCATATGCCCAGGAATGGTCGTAGGAGTTGCAACAAGTCTAAAAACTTACCAACACTACCACAATGAAATACCATAGGGGTATTTGGAATTATTATAATTACTTATTTGAGAACTAAATAGATTTTTATCAATAGGTCAATAACTGCCTAGAGGATACAATAAAACTATATGTATCCAGGACGTCATAGGCTTAGAATCTGTGAATCTTTGCTTTACTTCCTGTTCTCGTTGGATTGGGGATTTAGAGTTAGGATTGCTTATTCGAAGGTCTATCCTGTCCCAAATACATGTGACTAGTATGCACTAAATAATATATTGAAGTACCTGATAAAGATCACCTTATAATTATCTAATTAGTACGTCTACTTAGTTATTTCTTATATCCCCATTTCTCACAAAGATATTATGGCTGAATTCCTTCTCCACGACGACCCGTACTACCCTAACCACGGCAATACTGAATGGCTCGGAGAGGAGCCATAGAGTGAGTACCGAATCCCTTTGGATGGTCACCAAGCTGAAGGCTTTGCTGATGGTCCTGACCCCGACCCTGAAGTGGAGAACCTACCCTGATGGCCCTTGTTCCAAATCCTAACCCTCGTCCGGTTGTTCAAGGCCCAACGCCTCCTTGGGAAGAGTGATTGGAAACCTGGAAAGAAGAACACGACCAACCTAGGTTGTTAAGTGGAGACATTCGAATCCTTCAGAATCCGGAGGCTACACTATTCGAGGGAACCGTAGCATTGCCCAAAATCTTCCTTACGTTAATGAGATGTAGACCTATTATCCTCGAACCCTATACTACAAACAATTTACATATGGTAACTCCAAGAAATTCTTAATATATACCAAGTAATTTTAGAAAGGGATCAGGCGAAACAAATCACTAGTTGCATTTGAGTCACCACCACTAAAATTCATTCACAAGGACTTTGTTGTGAATTACATACAAAATACTTTTAAGACAGAACATGATACAGACAAGTCTGGCTTGATAACTTCTGACTTGTCACTATTATTAAAAACTTATCGTTTGTACGTCTCTACCAACTTATGAGAGGACTATGCCGCCAAAGAAAAAGTCCAGACCCTCCGGGAGCACAGCACCGCCCCCTCCGCAGTTTGATCCCATAATGTTTCAAGCTGCCGTAACAGCAGCAGTGGCGGCAGCAATGTCGCAAATGGGTACAAATGGTTCCGGCAGCTTCGGATCCGGGAATACTAACTCGAATCAGGGGGACAGCACAGGACGCACTAAGGAGTGTTCTTACAAAGACTTCACAAATGGCAAACCCGATCCTTTCGACGAAAGCGGGGGCGTCATCGTGCTGATGCAATGGTTTGAAAGGACCGAAGCAGTCTTCGAAATCTGCGCTTGTCCCGAAGCGAGCAAATTCAAATATGCGGCATTCACTTTTACAAGAAAAGCTCTTACTTGGTGGAATAGCCGAGTTAAGTCACTTACTCCTGCAGTGGCTAACTCTATAAGCTGGGAGGATCTAAAAGCTTTAATGCTGAAAGGGTATTGCCCAAGAGGCGAAGTGCAAAAACTGGAAGAGGAACTCTGGAACCTCAAAATGTCGGGGATGGATCTCGATGCTTATACTGCCCGATTCAATGACCTAGCACTCCTCTGTCCTGCAATGGTCACCCTAGAGGAGAAAAAGGTAGAACGATACCTTTGGGGGCTATCATCCCAGATCCATGATAGTGTATTGGCCTCAAGACCAACTACCTTCGACAGCGCCAAGGAGTTGGCACAACAACTCATCGACCATCGAGCCAGCCGTGACACTTCGACAACCACGCCAATTGTTACGATTCATGCTGCCACAACCCTCACCACGCCAACTCCCATAAAGCAATACGCTGGAACCCTTCCGAAATGTAACAAGTGTAGCTTCCATCACACTGGGGCTTGTAGAGAATTGCATTGCATGAACTGCAATAGAAAAGGGCACACTACCCGTTTTTGTAGGGCACCGGCACGACCCATCAACCAGTTCCCCGGCTCTGGAGTAAGCCCAGCCTGTTACAAATGTGGAGAAACAGGCCACTTTAAAAGGAACTGCCCAAAAGCAAGGGATGCCAGTGGTGGTGGAAGGGTGCTTGCGATCACCGAAGGAGAGACCACGCCGGAACTGCCCGCAAATATTAGTACGTGTTTCTAACACCGACGTTTAAATTCCAAATTTCTTTATTTGATTGAGTCTAGCATCGATTAAAGCATGCATAGTAGTAATGCCAAAGATTAAACTGAGAGCCATAAACAATAGGAAATTCCAAGGCCGTCATAAGACCATTCTATGAATTTGCTTCGACTCCGCAATGGGACTGCATCATAGGGATGTAGGTCAAACTTTCGAGAACATGCTTCTACTCTATAGGTGAGCGGTTAAAATAAATCTAGGTTCAATGTTAGCCCTGACTAGGAACCCTAATTCATTAAGAAGGATTACTAAGTTATTTGTTATGATTTCCTCGCTTATACATTCCCCAGTTATATATAACGAATACCTGGTAGATAATAAAATGTGAGAATTCTGACTTAGTTTCTTTTCCTCGTTGGGATGTGAAACTGAAATAGAATCACACATTTTACTATCCGCCCAGTATTGGTTATATCATAATGTGTATAAGCTAAGTTTTCATGTATGATAACTTGTCTCTTAGTCAGAATCAAAATAATGTAGAGCCGACCTTAGTCATTTTCAAACTCCTTGCCTAAATCCAAATTTCGGGACGAAATTCCCTCTAACGGGGGGGGGGGGGGGGGGTGATGTGACAACCGTCAATTTTCAGTCAAGTCAAAGTCAACAAAAGTCAACAAATCAAACCGGTCCACTCATTTTGCCGTAAGTGCTAGAGCTTATGATAAGTAACTCCTAAACAACTCTCTATTCTAACGAGAGATCCTAAATCAAAAAGTGCGTACACCTAGATCTCCTTAACCTAAAACGATGGTACGTGGAGAGCCAAACCGATAAAACAATGTTACATACTCATCGGGAGTATGCAAGATCCCTAAACAGGGCTTAACGGGGTTTACGGACCTTGCAGTGCGTAGCCGGACACTCAAAAAGGACACCAATGAAACCTCTCTCAATCGTTTTCACTCTATCTCTTCTTATGTCAAATCTCTCCCAAATCTCTCCAAGTATGTCAAATCTCTCCCAAATCTCTCTGTATGTGAAATCTCTCCCACATATCTCTCTGTATGTGAAATCTCTCCCACATATCTCTCTGTATGTGAAATCTCTCCCACATATCTCTCTGTATGTGAAATCCCTCCAAGTATGTCAAATCTCTCCCAAATCTCTCCAAGTATGTCAAATCTCTCCCAAATCTCTCTAGGTATGTGAAATCTCTCCCAAATATATCTCTGTATGTGAAATCTCTCCAAGTATGTCAAATCTCTCCCAAATCTCTCTAAGTATGTGAAATCTCTGCCACATATCTCTTTGTATGTGAAATCTCTCCAAGAATGTCAAATCTCTCCCAAATCTCTCTGAGTATGTGGAATCTCTCTCAAATCTCTCTCGAAATCTCTCCCAACTTTCTATAATCACTCGGGGCATCCTGACCCTCGAATTTGGCAAAAACAGCCCAAAAACGGAAGTCTACGCGAAAAACGGACCTTAGGAACCGAAACCCCTCTTAGGAACCGAACCCTCCTGATGAAGAAGGCTGCTGATCCGAACCGAAGGTACTGTTCACCAACCGAACCGAAGGTACTGTTCATTACTGTTCACTACAGTCCGTTCGGTTCTGCCATTCTCGCTTCTTAACTCCGAACCGAAGCTTCCCTGCTGACCCTTCGGACCGAGCCTTCGGACCGGACCCCCGCCTTCGCTCCTTCTTCACTTCTCGCGCCTTTCGCTTCCGACTCCAACCTCAGCGCGGACCGAGCCTCGGCCTAGGGACCGAACCTCGGCCTAGGACCGAGAGGTCTCGCTGGGAAGCACTTTTCTCCCGGTTTTCAACCAAATTTGCGTTTTAAGCCCGTTTTTAATTATTTTAACATGGGATTTTCACCCAAAACTTTATTTTAAATTATAAGACCCCTAAATTAAGGATTTAATAACATTTTAAGGATAAAACCTTATCCAAATAAGAGTAGGTAAAGTACAAGGGTAGAGTGTTGACTTTACTTTATTCTATGACGCAAGCAACCCCCATACCCACTCCATGACCACCCACACTCCTTTCCACCATACCTTGTACCTTTTACCTCCCTCACAAGCCATCCCCACGTTTTTGAGAGCTGGATAATCATCCTCTCTCCTCATTTTCTCTCATTTGCTCTCATTTCACAAGAAGATCAAACTCTTTTCTCTCTCACTTTCTCTCTCTAGAAATTCGAGATTCAAGGGCTGATCTTGAGTCTTTCCTCCACATTTGGTAAGCATAATCCATTCTCTTTATGATTATCTCAATTATTTCCACTCAAATCATGGATATCTTACACAAACTCCAATATATTTGTGTTAGAGCTTCGAATCTTCAAGTGATTCTTCAAGTGTTCTTGGGTTGAACACTTCTCTTCTTCAACACTTACCTACTGAAAACACTTAAGGTGAGTTCATACCCCTACATTTTCACGTTTTCTCAAGTTTTTAGGGGGGGAATACAAGTTAAAATACTTAGAACATAACTACATTTTTCTAACAGCTTTTATCAGAAAAATTTCACTCCATTCACGGACTGTTTTGGACATCTTAAATATTTTTGTTTTCAAAACTGTTTTAGGTGCATGTAGTTCCACTTCTTAGCTTTAAAATGACTACTTGCACATCTCCATACGATTTTTCTACAATTTATGGTGATTTTTACAAAACTGCCTATCATTTCAAACATCAATCCGGACCAGTCTGTGATTATGGACTTTTTCACCCAAGTTAGAGGTCATTAAAAATTATAATAAAAATTATGAACAAACTAGACTCATTTTCCAAACTCTCAGAAGTTACAGAACCTGATTTGGACATTTTATGATTTTTCTACAATTTTTCCAATAACAGTTACAGAAAATGTTATTAACAGAAAAACACAATAAATTTCATTTCACCTTGTAACATGTTGAGCAAGGTATACATCGTTATGTGATTATGTGTAGTTGCAATATATGACAAATTTTGTATTCTTACATAGACATACATCAGAAAACAAATGGATTTACACCTTCACAAGTATGACAAATATATATATATATATATATATATATATATATATATATATATATATATATATATATATATATATATATATATATATACGATATTACGAGGCTATATCCATTAAAATATAAACATTGATAAATTATGACAAGTAAGGCCTATGCTCATTTCCCACGAAATCAATCGATAGACTATAATAGGTATAGTTTAGGGTTATTCATATAACAAACACAATATTAAAGGTCTTACACTTACAAAAGAGTTATTGCCGCTATGGACGATTAAGATAATCTATAACAAGTATAGTTAAGCCATTATACCCCCACAAACGAACGCGTTAGTTATAATCGGTATAGTTATGGTAAATACATATTACAAACAAAGTAATAAACTATAATAGGTATAGTTTATGTTTCATCTACCCTAGGAACCTAATTACAAGAAAGGAGCTCACCATCATCACCACTTTGATAAGCTATTCATATGCATAGTTCAGGTTCACTAATCCCTATCACTCCCCGGTGAACTATGATATGTATAGGTTACACTCACCATCACCATCACTTTTGATAAGCTATTCATATGCATAGTTCAGGTTCCCTAATCCCTATCACTCCCCGGTGAACTATGATATGTATAGGTTACACTCACCACCATCACTTTTGATAAGCTATTCATATGCATAGTTCAGGTTCCCTAATCCCTATCACTCCCCGGTGAACTATGATATGTATAGGTTACACTCACCATCACCACCACTTTTGATAAGCTATTCATATGCATAGTTAAGGTTCCCTAATCCCTATTACTCCCCGGTGAACTATGATATGTATAGGTTATATTCACAATAGATTTTCGTATTGTTAGACTTCAACTATAATCGTTCAGCGTATATGCTTGAGTCATACAAGAATTTAGTCTGGATTGGCTTGGAATTGGTGGTGCCCGCCTCATCTCCTGTTCCTCGTTTGGTTGTGGACCTAGGGCGGACCCATTATATTCGACGTTTTATCTAACCTAAATCTTATATACTTATATATGCTGGACAATTATAGGGGAAATCTACGGGTAAATCTAGAATACATCAACGCATCATATAGGATTATTCTGTATACACTTAACTAAGAAAATATTGGATTTTCTGGAAATCAAACTCCATCGATTTAAAAAAAAAAAGGAAAACGGTTTCTACTCCAAACAAAACTCTTATGAACTCACCAACTTAATTGTTGACACTTTTCAAAACTACTTGTATTCTCAGGAAATCAGTGAAACAGGAAAACTGCAGCGCTTTGAGGATGGGACGTTAAACCGTCAACAATTTATTTTTGTCGTCATATTGTAATTGATTTTGAAACATGTAAACATATACTTTGATGTAACTTTTTCAATTATATTTATGATGGTTGTATTTACTTTGAGCACTATTATACACGTTGTTGTGATACTGTACATGAAGTCCTCCACCCCTGGACGTTTCCGCCATCCTTGGTTTGGGGGTGTGACAGATTGGTATGAGAGCATTGTTTATAGTGAACTCAGTATATCGAACCACATAAGATATACAAACTATAACTACATTGGGACCGAAAGTCTCTGATTTAAAGTTTTCAAAACAACTATACTTTTAGAAACAAATAATTCCTCGGTAAAAGTAGGAGCATGTGCACACACACTAGGGTCAGTATCACGATGGGATGGGACAAAAGTAGTAATTGTTGAACAATACGAGTAGGCTTGGGGATGTATAGTCAGGATTGGGAATGACATAGCCTGATCAACTATGTCTCACCCAGAAATGATTACCATATGCCCAGGAATGGTCGTAGGAGTTGCAACAAGTCTAAAAACTTACCAACACTACCACAATGAAATACCATAGGGGTATTTGGAATTATTATAATTACTTATTTGAGAACTAAATAGATTTTTATCAATAGGTCAATAACTGCCTAGAGGATACAATAAAACTATATGTATCCAGGACGTCATAGGCTTAGAATCTGTGAATCTTTGCTTTACTTCCTGTTCTCGTTGGATTGGGGATTTAGAGTTAGGATTGCTTATTCGAAGGTCTATCCTGTCCCAAATACATGTGACTAGTATGCACTAAATAATATATTGAAGTACCTGATAAAGATCACCTTATAATTATCTAATTAGTACGTCTACTTAGTTATTTCTTATATCCCCATTTCTCACAAAGATATTATGGCTGAATTCCTTCTCCACGACGACCCGTACTACCCTAACCACGGCAATACTGAATGGCTCGGAGAGGAGCCATAGAGTGAGTACCGAATCCCTTTGGATGGTCACCAAGCTGAAGGCTTTGCTGATGGTCCTGACCCCGACCCTGAAGTGGAGAACCTACCCTGATGGCCCTTGTTCCAAATCCTAACCCTCGTCCGGTTGTTCAAGGCCCAACGCCTCCTTGGGAAGAGTGATTGGAAACCTGGAAAGAAGAACACGACCAACCTAGGTTGTTAAGTGGAGACATTCGAATCCTTCAGAATCCGGAGGCTACACTATTCGAGGGAACCGTAGCATTGCCCAAAATCTTCCTTACGTTAATGAGATGTAGACCTATTATCCTCGAACCCTATACTACAAACAATTTACATATGGTAACTCCAAGAAATTCTTAATATATACCAAGTAATTTTAGAAAGGGATCAGGCGAAACAAATCACTAGTTGCATTTGAGTCACCACCACTAAAATTCATTCACAAGGACTTTGTTGTGAATTACATACAAAATACTTTTAAGACAGAACATGATACAGACAAGTCTGGCTTGATAACTTCTGACTTGTCACTATTATTAAAAACTTATCGTTTGTACGTCTCTACCAACTTATGAGAGGACTATGCCGCCAAAGAAAAAGTCCAGACCCTCCGGGAGCACAGCACCGCCCCCTCCGCAGTTTGATCCCATAATGTTTCAAGCTGCCGTAACAGCAGCAGTGGCGGCAGCAATGTCGCAAATGGGTACAAATGGTTCCGGCGGCTTCGGATCCGGGAATACTAACTCGAATCAGGGGGACAGCACAGGACGCACTAAGGAGTGTTCTTACAAAGACTTCACAAATGGCAAACCCGATCCTTTCGACGAAAGCGGGGGCGTCATCGTGCTGATGCAATGGTTTGAAAGGACCGAAGCAGTCTTCGAAATCTGCGCTTGTCCCGAAGCGAGCAAATTCAAATATGCGGCATTCACTTTTACAAGAAAAGCTCTTACTTGGTGGAATAGCCGAGTTAAGTCACTTACTCCTGCAGTGGCTAACTCTATAAGCTGGGAGGATCTAAAAGCTTTAATGCTGAAAGGGTATTGCCCAAGAGGCGAAGTGCAAAAACTGGAAGAGGAACTCTGGAACCTCAAAATGTCGGGGATGGATCTCGATGCTTATACTGCCCGATTCAATGACCTAGCACTCCTCTGTCCTGCAATGGTCACCCTAGAGGAGAAAAAGGTAGAACGATACCTTTGGGGGCTATCATCCCAGATCCATGATAGTGTATTGGCCTCAAGACCAACTACCTTCGACAGCGCCAAGGAGTTGGCACAACAACTCATCGACCATCGAGCCAGCCGTGACACTTCGACAACCACGCCAATTGTTACGATTCATGCTGCCACAACCCTCACCACGCCAACTCCCATAAAGCAATACGCTGGAACCCTTCCGAAATGTAACAAGTGTAGCTTCCATCACACTGGGGCTTGTAGAGAATTGCATTGCATGAACTGCAATAGAAAAGGGCACACTACCCGTTTTTGTAGGGCACCGGCACGACCCATCAACCAGTTCCCCGGCTCTGGAGTAAGCCCAGCCTGTTACAAATGTGGAGAAACAGGCCACTTTAAAAGGAACTGCCCAAAAGCAAGGGATGCCAGTGGTGGTGGAAGGGTGCTTGCGATCACCGAAGGAGAGACCACGCCGGAACTGCCCGCAAATATTAGTACGTGTTTCTAACACCGACGTTTAAATTCCAAATTTCTTTATTTGATTGAGTCTAGCATCGATTAAAGCATGCATAGTAGTAATGCCAAAGATTAAACTGAGAGCCATAAACAATAGGAAATTCCAAGGCCGTCATAAGACCATTCTATGAATTTGCTTCGACTCCGCAATGGGACTGCATCATAGGGATGTAGGTCAAACTTTCGAGAACATGCTTCTACTCTATAGGTGAGCGGTTAAAATAAATCTAGGTTCAATGTTAGCCCTGACTAGGAACCCTAATTCATTAAGAAGGATTACTAAGTTATTTGTTATGATTTCCTCGCTTATACATTCCCCAGTTATATATAACGAATACCTGGTAGATAATAAAATGTGAGAATTCTGACTTAGTTTCTTTTCCTCGTTGGGATGTGAAACTGAAATAGAATCACACATTTTACTATCCGCCCAGTATTGGTTATATCATAATGTGTATAAGCTAAGTTTTCATGTATGATAACTTGTCTCTTAGTCAGAATCAAAATAATGTAGAGCCGACCTTAGTCATTTTCAAACTCCTTGCCTAAATCCAAATTTCGGGACGAAATTCCCTCTAACGGGGGGGGGGGGGGGGTGATGTGACAACCGTCAATTTTCAGTCAAGTCAAAGTCAACAAAAGTCAACAAATCAAACCGGTCCACTCATTTTGCCGTAAGTGCTAGAGCTTATGATAAGTAACTCCTAAACAACTCTCTATTCTAACGAGAGATCCTAAATCAAAAAGTGCGTACACCTAGATCTCCTTAACCTAAAACGATGGTACGTGGAGAGCCAAACCGATAAAACAATGTTACATACTCATCGGGAGTATGCAAGATCCCTAAACAGGGCTTAACGGGGTTTACGGACCTTGCAGTGCGTAGCCGGACACTCAAAAAGGACACCAATGAAACCTCTCTCAATCGTTTTCACTCTATCTCTTCTTATGTCAAATCTCTCCCAAATCTCTCCAAGTATGTCAAATCTCTCCCAAATCTCTCTAAGTATGTGAAATCTCTCCCACATATCTCTCTGTATGTGAAATCTCTCCCACATATCTCTCTGTATGTGAAATCTCTCCCACATATCTCTCTGTATGTGAAATCTCTCCCACATATCTCTCTGTATGTGAAATCCCTCCAAGTATGTCAAATCTCTCCCAAATCTCTCCAAGTATGTCAAATCTCTCCCAAATCTCTCTAGGTATGTGAAATCTCTCCCAAATATATCTCTGTATGTGAAATCTCTCCAAGTATGTCAAATCTCTCCCAAATCTCTCTAAGTATGTGAAATCTCTGCCACATATCTCTTTGTATGTGAAATCTCTCCAAGAATGTCAAATCTCTCCCAAATCTCTCTGAGTATGTGGAATCTCTCTCAAATCTCTCTCGAAATCTCTCCCAACTTTCTATAATCACTCGGGGCATCCTGACCCTCGAATTTGGCAAAAACAGCCCAAAAACGGAAGTCTACGCGAAAAACGGACCTTAGGAACCGAAACCCCTCTTAGGAACCGAACCCTCCTGATGAAGAAGGCTGCTGATCCGAACCGAAGGTACTGTTCACCAACCGAACCGAAGGTACTGTTCATTACTGTTCACTACAGTCCGTTCGGTTCTGCCATTCTCGCTTCTTAACTCCGAACCGAAGCTTCCCTGCTGACCCTTCGGACCGAGCCTTCGGACCGGACCCCCGCCTTCGCTCCTTCTTCACTTCTCGCGCCTTTCGCTTCCGACTCCAACCTCAGCGCGGACCGAGCCTCGGCCTAGGGACCGAACCTCGGCCTAGGACCGAGAGGTCTCGCTGGGAAGCACTTTTCTCCCGGTTTTCAACCAAATTTGCGTTTTAAGCCCGTTTTTAATTATTTTAACATGGGATTTTCACCCAAAACTTTATTTTAAATTATAAGACCCCTAAATTAAGGATTTAATAACATTTTAAGGATAAAACCTTATCCAAATAAGAGTAGGTAAAGTACAAGGGTAGAGTGTTGACTTTACTTTATTCTATGACGCAAGCAACCCCCATACCCACTCCATGACCACCCACACTCCTTTCCACCATACCTTGTACCTTTTACCTCCCTCACAAGCCATCCCCACGTTTTTGAGAGCTGGATAATCATCCTCTCTCCTCATTTTCTCTCATTTGCTCTCATTTCACAAGAAGATCAAACTCTTTTCTCTCTCACTTTCTCTCTCTAGAAATTCGAGATTCAAGGGCTGATCTTGAGTCTTTCCTCCACATTTGGTAAGCATAATCCATTCTCTTTATGATTATCTCAATTATTTCCACTCAAATCATGGATATCTTACACAAACTCCAATATATTTGTGTTAGAGCTTCGAATCTTCAAGTGATTCTTCAAGTGTTCTTGGGTTGAACACTTCTCTTCTTCAACACTTACCTACTGAAAACACTTAAGGTGAGTTCATACCCCTACATTTTCACGTTTTCTCAAGTTTTTAGGGGGGGAATACAAGTTAAAATACTTAGAACATAACTACATTTTTCTAACAGCTTTCATCAGAAAAGTTTCACTCCATTCACGGACTGTTTTGGACATCTTAAATATTTTTGTTTTCAAAACTGTTTTAGGTGCATGTAGTTCCACTTCTTAGCTTTAAAATGACTACTTGCACATCTCCATACGATTTTTCTACAATTTATGGTGATTTTTACAAAACTGCCTATCATTTCAAACATCAATCCGGACCAGTCTGTGATTATGGACTTTTTCACCCAAGTTAGAGGTCATTAAAAATTATAATAAAAATTATGAACAAACTAGACTCATTTTCCAAACTCTCAGAAGTTACAGAACCTGATTTGGACATTTTATGATTTTTCTACAATTTTTCCAATAACAGTTACAGAAAATGTTATTAACAGAAAAACACAATAAATTTCATTTCACCTTGTAACATGTTGAGCAAGGTATACATCGTTATGTGATTATGTGTAGTTGCAATATATGACAAATTTTGTATTCTTACATAGACATACATCAGAAAACAAATGGATTTACACCTTCACAAGTATGACAATATATATATATATATATATATATATATATATATATATATATATATATATATATATATATATATATATACGATATTACGAGGCTATATTCATTAAAATATAAACATTGATAAATTATGACAAGTAAGGCCTATGCTCATTTCCCACGAAATCAATCGATAGACTATAATAGGTATAGTTTAGGGTTATTCATATAACAAACACAATATTAAAGGTCTTACACTTACAAAAGAGTTATTGCCGCTATGGACGATTAAGATAATCTATAACAAGTATAGTTAAGCCATTATACCCCCACAAACGAACGCGTTAGTTATAATCGGTATAGTTATGGTAAATACATATTACAAACAAAGTAATAAACTATAATAGGTATAGTTTATGTTTCATCTATCCTAGGAACCTAATTACAAGAAAGGAGCTCACCATCATCACCACTTTGATAAGCTATTCATATGCATAGTTCAGGTTCACTAATCCCTATCACTCCCCGGTGAACTATGATATGTATAGGTTACACTCACCATCACCATCACTTTTGATAAGCTATTCATATGCATAGTTCAGGTTCCCTAATCCCTATCACTCCCCGGTGAACTATGATATGTATAGGTTACACTCACCACCATCACTTTTGATAAGCTATTCATATGCATAGTTCAGGTTCCCTAATCCCTATCACTCCCCGGTGAACTATGATATGTATAGGTTACACTCACCATCACCACCACTTTTGATAAGCTATTCATATGCATAGTTAAGGTTCCCTAATCCCTATTACTCCCCGGTGAACTATGATATGTATAGGTTATATTCACAATAGATTTTCGTATTGTTAGACTTCAACTATAATCGTTCAGCGTATATGGTTGAGTCATACAAGAATTTAGTCTGGATTGGCTTGGAATTGGTGGTGCCCGCCTCATCTCCTGTTCCTCGTTTGGTTGTGGACCTAGGGCGGACCCATTATATTCGACGTTTTATCTAACCTAAATCTTATATAACTTATATATGCTGGACAATTATAGGGGAAATCTACGGGTAAATCTAGAATACATCAACGCATCATATAGGATTATTCTGTATACACTTAACTAAGAAAATATTGGATTTTCTGGAAATCAAACTCCATCGATTTTAAAAAAAAAAAAGGAAAACGGTTTCTAATCCAAACAAAACTCTTATGAACTCACCAACTTAATTGTTGACACTTTTCAAAACTACTTGTATTCTCAGGAAATCAGTGAAACAGGAAAACTGCAGCGCTTTGAGGATGGGACGTTAAACCGTCAACAATTTATTTTTGTCGTCATATTGTAATTGATTTTGAAACATGTAAACATATACTTTGATGTAACTTTTTCAATTATATTTATGATGGTTGTATTTACTTTGAGCACTATTATACACGTTGTTGTGATACTGTACATGAAGTCCTCCACCCCTGGACGTTTCCGCCATCCTTGGTTTGGGGGTGTGACAGGGTTGACCAAGTTTGACCTAAGGGTTTTGGGTTATCGAGTTAATTATTTATTAAGATTATATTTATTGTTAGTTGGTGCGAGGTTATCCGGTTCGACGATCCTAGAAGTTATTTGATTATCAGCAGATCAAGGAGAGTTTTTCTCACTATACTTACGGGTCGAAGGCACCAAGGCCGACATGTTGGATTGATATCCTGCTATACACTGATATGATGAGTATGGAATAGATATGCATGATTATGCTAGTTTCTGATATGTTAGTCTGGTAGATCTGTAGGACTACTTATGATCCTGTCTGTCTGATTATCTGTATATGTTTTTATCTGTTATATGTTGACATGTTGTGTTGGGTTGAGGTTGTACTGCTTTGTGCTATACACAACAAACCCTGGAGCATTCCAGATATGAGATGAGGGCTGGGAAGGGCATGCCAGACTCATACTGAGGGCTCAGTAGCATTCCAGAAACAAGTTGAGGACCGGTTAGTATGCCAGACTCATATTGAGGGTTGGACATTGGTATTCTAGTTCGATGACTAATTGGGTCAGGGAGCAAGCTAGACATATGTTGTGGGCCCTGAGAGCAAGCCAGACTTATGTTGTGGGCTCAGGGGTAAGCCATATATAAGTCGTGGGCCCAATAGGCAAGCCTGACTCATACTGTAGGATTAGGGGTAATCCAATCTTTAGCTGTAGACCTGGTACATGTTGTTATTTAAATATGTTATATGTTGTGAGTTGGTACTTTGGGGGAAATCACTAAGCTTCGTGCTTAAAGTTTTGTTTATGGTTTCAGGTTCTTCAGAGGATCGTGGCAAGGCGAAGGCGTGACCGTACACATCCTTGGTTTTACTACTGAATGGATCATGGGAGACTTTGATTTTAATAAATGTTTTGGAAACATTGATTTTGTAAACTCTTTTATTAGTAAATGGGTTGTTTTGAAAGGTTTAAATTTGTTGTGATTTTTATGGATCTTACAAGTTGGTATCAGAGCCTTGCTTTGAGTGAATTGGAGGAACACTCATGTGAATCCGGTCTCAAACTAAGGAAAGGGTTTTAAAAATAATTTTCAAAGTAAGGGTTTAAAAAGAAAATCAAAGTTTCTTTCAAAATAACCAAAAGAGGATGTGATGTGTACAATCAACCGAAGACAATAAGTAGACCCCAAATTACCACAATGTTACTTGATATTGTGATATATTTGAACAACATGCTAGTGATAGGCTAGGGATCTTTATGAATTGCAGGATAGAATTTTCTGATTATATGACGCCTAATATCTTAGGTTCTTCCTTATATGAAATTGACATCATTACTGTAGTTTCTTAGTGTATGCAGCATATTTGTACACAAATAAGATTCTATAGCCTGAGAATGTTTGGTTTAGCCTTATTTCGTGTTCTTGTTTGATGAAGGGGTTAGGGTAGAATCAAGTATTCGACCGTCTATAGGATCCAGTGTTATGTATGATTAGCATACACGTGTGCTACAGGGTTGGTGGAAGTTTCATGACTGGGTGCAGTATATGGCGGGTCATCATGAGGATTATTAGCCACTCTTGAGAGACTAAGGGCAAGGCGAAGGTGTATCCGAGATGTTGGGAGATAGAGATCGAGGACTTCGTATGAGGATCTGTATGATTTTATTGTGTTTTAGTGCCATTCGACTCCACTGCTCGAATGTTGCTTGCTTTGTGCTTTGTGGGACCCACATTGATGGATGCTAAATATAAAATGAATAAATTAAGTTACATGCAACGGAGGTTAAGTAATCCTATGGTGAAGGATTTAGCCCTATTGCGCAGCTCTCGTTTGAGTCTAACTGTTGTAGGGTTGGGTCCTTTAGTCGAAAGATTATTTAAGTTTTGTTGCATGTAATTTTATTCATGAAGTGGTTGGATGGAATTGATCAGAGCCCCTCAACAGCTGATAGAAGGGGAGGTAGGGAATCCTAGGAGAGCCTAGGGAGTATTTTAGTGTGGTTGTTTCGCTGTTGAGTAGGTTTCGGGAGTATTTTATGAATAGGTCTTAGAGGACCCAAGATAATTCTTGAGGAAAGTATGGATATGTGTGACAGGTAGTATTGGACCCGTACTACTAGAAGAATAGGATCCATACTCGAATCAAGGAAAATTTTGGGGGTTCTAAGGGCTCGTTGGGGTATATAGCATGGTTTGATACCATGATTCATGGCAATGGTTCTGTATCGGTTAACCTTTTGGTTATGGATGCTCAGGCATAATGATGGGCCTGTTAATTTTTTTGAGCCCCAGTGGCGATAGCAATTTGGGTTGATTGGTTTAGACCTTGATGAGTTTGTTGATTTCGAGGTCTCGAGGGTTTTGCTCTAGGCCATGCATTGAGTCGCGAGACTCAAGAAGGAAACGATTATTATGATCGGCTTGGGAATTGTTGCTAGAAATTGAGTAGTGGATTGATGGACTAGACTCAAAGTGGATTTGACCTGGTGGTGGTTCAGTATGGGCGGTTTGTTAGGGAGTCAGACTAATTTGGGATCTCAAATTTCGGGTAGGGTAGAAGTGGTTTCCTGCAAAGGAATTAACTTAGGTTGAGAATGGATTTGTTCATCATCAGATTTGGAGAGCCCTGCTAGGGTTGGGTTCGGTTGCCTTTGGGAAGGCTGTTGTATGCTCGGTGTTGTGGTTATGTTGCTCAGGCTGTTTAGCATGCCTGGGATGGTAAGGAATGATTTTGAGGACGAAATCTAATTTAAGGGGGGAGAGTTGTAATGCTTGGTTTATTGTGCATTTCGGTTTAGACCCTTTGAGGGTGTATTGTTTGCAGAATTTGTCTGTAGGGGGCTAAATTGCTAACTTTGGGAAAGTTGGAGTACACTAGGCATATTCCTTGTATGTTGGGCGTACTCATGCATACAGGTCGTGGAGCTCATCCATGTACGTTGGGCGTACGTGGAGTCTGCTTAGCGTACGTGTGCAGTGTAGAAACCCTAACTTTAGGGCTTGTACCCTATATAAACCATAAGATAAACTCTTTTTGCCTTGTTTAACCAGCCTCCATACCCTAGAAAACCCTAATCTATTCCTTAGCCTTTGTGTGGTGCTTTTGAGTTCTTGTAAAGCTTTTGGTGAGTGTTGTGCATCTTGAAGTGGTAGAAGAAGAAACTTGAAGACTCATTTTTTGGTGGAGAGCCTTGAGATTTAGCTTTTGCACCTTCTTTTAGTGGCTTTGAGGTATAAACTTCAAAGCTTGTCATTCCATTTCATAGATCTACTCTTTAGCTTGTTTATGGTCGTTTTGGTCCCTCTTTGGTTGATTTTGTGAGCTATGGACGTTTTTGGAGCTTATCCTTGTAAATCTGGGCACATTAAGGGTTTCTTGAGCATAAAGGTGAAAACTTTATGGTGGTTTTGGTCTCATGCATGTGTTAAGTCATTTGTTAAGCTCTTTTGAGCTCTAAAGCCCCATTAAGCCATGCATGCACATAAAGTTGGAAACTTTACATGATAAGTCGTCCATAGGAATCAGATATGAGGTTTGGAGCAAGGGCTTAACTGATTAAGTGCTTAATGGGGGAGGATGGTGAATAGGGGAGTACGCTGGGCGTACCCATCTGGTACGCTGTGTGTACTAGTCCTGAAGGGAGTACACTAAGCGTATGAGCTGAGTATGCCTCATGTACTCAGCAGTGGGCTTCAGTTTCGTAGGCTTCTTGGTATTAGGCTATGTTGGGCTTTTGATGTCTTGGGCCATCACGATTCCCTTGTTGGGTCGTTGATATTTTATTGGACTCCGTGGTAAAAGGCCCATGAAAGGGGTTTGGGCCTAATTTGGAAAATTGGGCCATATTTGGGCTCGGGTGATTATTTTGGGCTTTTTATACTTTTGGATTGGGCTTTGACCTTGGTCCAAGTTGGAAAAAGGGTACAAAGTTCTTTTACCCTAGTTTGAACTTTTAGTGTGAGTTGGGATCCATTTATTAAATAGATGTTATTTTGTGATTGACAGCGTGGGATTTTAGCGGATCTGCAGCCAGAGATTTATTCGTGGGTTTCAGTAGTATGAGGTGAGTTTCCTCACTGTGTTTAGCGGGTTGAAGGCACCAATGTTGGCCTATGGTTTTGTTATGTTAGGATGCTAGATGTCTTCGTGACTCTTTCATGTGTTATGTGCTCGTATGCTTACCGGGCAAGGCCCGATGACCATTTTGTATCCTATGTATCTTTGTGATTATTACATGTGTTATGTGTTTATATGTTTTATATGTATACCGGGCGAGGTCAATGACTGACAAATCTATATACTCAGCGGGGCTCGATACCGGGCGGGGCCCATTATATGTGTTTATTGTGTATGGTATGTGGTATTTTGGGGAACTCCCTAAGCTTTGTGCTTACGATTTTCAGTTTATGTTTCAGGTACTTCTGGCTCTAAAGGGAAGAGCTCGGGAAGATTGTAGGGCACACACCACTCGTTTCCACATATTTGTGATTTACTATGATATTGATGACGTATTGACACATTTGATAACCTTGGCTTTATAACAATGTTTTGGGTTGTTGTTTTATTAACCTAAAAATGGAAAATTTTCGGGTCTTATTTTTGGGACGTTACAACCCCACGAGAAAAAAGAACCCCATCCTGTCGCACTTAGTCAACAAACCTAGATTATCTCTGAAGAATATAGAAAAATGACCCCTGATATTCTCCTTTTTCTGATTCTCTTCCTTTAACCCCTCAATCCGCGTCTCTTTGATTAGATCCAACAACGGTGAAATGATACTCATCCTTAAGCATAGGTCTCTGATAGGAGCACTAGTCGCCTTGTGGATCAAGGCATCGACCACTACATTGGCCTACTATGATGATATAAGAT
Source organism: Lactuca serriola (assembly GCF_051521515.1). Lineage (NCBI taxonomy): Eukaryota > Viridiplantae > Streptophyta > Magnoliopsida > Asterales > Asteraceae > Lactuca > Lactuca serriola. Next base: position 264,148,151 of record NC_136412.1, on the reverse strand, counting down.
CCCATAATCATAATCCTTTACCACATACAACCACCTGTGATTCCTCATACTTTGGTTCGATTAATCTATCAAATACCTAAATATCTTATGGTCCATGTAGATGATACATCGAACCCCACACAAGTAGTGTCACCAAATCTTGAGGGAGAAAACCACCCCCATTCCAGATCATGAGTAGAATAATTTGCTTTATGAGGCTTCAACTGCCTCGAAGCGTATGGATCACATGGGACCTCTACATAAGTACTACATCCAAACCCATGATCAACGCATCATAATAAACCACACAATCATCCACACCCTCAGGAAGGGTCAGTATCAGCGCCTCACACAGTTTTTGTCTCAGTGTTTGAAATGTCGCCTGCTGCTCAGACCCCCCCCCCCCCCCCGAAAAGTGACATTCTTCTTTGTCAACCGCATCAGAGGAACTACGATCTTAGAGAAATCCTGAATAAATCTTCGATGGAATCCATCATCTCTCCTCACAAACAAAAATGGGAGCTCCCCAAGGAGAAATACCTGGTATGATGAACCTCATGTCCAACATTTCCTAAAGTTGTGTGGAAAACTCTTTCATCTTAGGAGGTGAAAGAAGATAGGGTACCTTGGCTATCAGAGCCGTACCTGGAACTAAGTCAATTTGAAACTCCACTTGCCTCTCAGGAGGCACTTCTAGTAAATCCTCAGGAAACACGTCAGAAAAATCTCGAACAATAGGAACATCCTCGATAGACTTCCTGCCCTCGTCCAGAGTATCAATAATATAAGCCAAAAACCCTGAACAATGTTGCAAGTATCTCCTAGCTCTCGCATCTGAACAAATGGTTGGACCGCCTCGTGCTCCTTCACCATAAATGATCAGTTTTCACCCACTTGGGGTTCGAACTCGCACTAGATCATGCCGCAGTTAATCATAGTCCCAAACCGACTCAAATAATATATGCCCACAATGATTATCGCCCCTCTCAGAGAAATAGGAACGAGATAAATAGGAAACCAGACCCAAAACATCTCCAATACACAATCACGGTGAACCCTTGAAGCAATCACAATGCAGTTGTCGGCGATCTCTACCTCTAAAGGAAAATCCAGTTCCCTTAGATCAACATCAAACTTCTTGCCAAGGGTAAGAGACACAAATGATCGATTAGCACCCGAATCAAAAAAGAAAAGAGCAAGCATTCCACTGACTAGGAACAACCTTAATCACATCACGAACAAACATAAGCATAACTAAAGAAATAAAAATAAGTAATTAGGAATACATACCGATGACAACATCCAATGTTTCTCTGGCCTCCTTGGCCGTTAATTGAAAATCTATGCTCTTCACCATGGGAGCCTCCGCCTTGCCCACAATGATCCTTGCCCATCTCAGAGAAATAGGATTGAGATCAATAGGAAACTGGACTCGAAACATCACCAATACACAATCTTGATGAACCCTCGAAGCACTCATAATGCGGTCATTAACGATCATTACCTCTAAAGGAAAATCCAGCGCCCATGGATCAACATTAAACTTCTTGCTAAGGGAAACAGATACAAATGATCAAGTAGCACCCAAATCAAAAAGGACAAGAGCCGGAATACCAATGACTAGGAATATACCTAATCACATCACGAACATACATACACATAAATAAATAAATACCATTAAATAAATAGGAATACATACTGGTGAAAACATTCGATGCTGCTCTAGCCTCCTCAGCTGTCAACTGAAAAGTTCTGCTCTGTTCTAATTTCTTTTAAAGCAAGCAAAACATAAAACCTCCATTTTTAGGTTTGTTTTCGTTTTCCAAGTATTATTGCAAAGAGATTTCATAGAGTTACAAATTGAACCAATCCTCATGGATTTGATCCCTTTACCATTATACTTTATTTTTGTGTACAAGTTTTAGGGTATTTGTTGTCGGCCTCGATAACCACCAACAAATATTAACTATCTCACATCATTTTGTTATAGACTTATAGTTGAAGGGATATAGGTAAATCATAATGCTAAAATCACTTTTATTAGACGTATCAAAGATGTGACGAAGAAGAAAATACTTTGGATCTCAATTTTAAACATCTTTAGTCGACAGTCAAGTGTAGGGATGAAAGTGGGTCCAAACCCGGACTGGATGGACCCGGACCCAGAAAACCCAGAACCGGTTAACGGGATTTTGTAGAACCGGAAACCGGACCGGTATATAGGAACCGGTTCCGGTTTGGTTCCGGGTAAAGTGGGTCTAGAACCGGAAAACCCGGAAACATCAAAGCGGGTAGGTTAGAACCGGATAAAGTGGGTTTAGAACCGGAAAACCCTGAAAAACCGGAATTTTTTGGTAATTACTTACTACTTAGTGGGTTGAACTTTGAAAATTTTCATATTGATATCCCGACTTTGGGGGATTGTAACTCATTGAATATGAAACCAAAATTAACAAAATTATAGTCTAAAATCATGTACAAACTCTAAAATAAACTCTGGAAATAACCGCATGTCAATCCGACTTTAAACGAATGTGATATGCATGTGTTAACATTTTCACATAATACAAAGTACAAAAACAAATAGCTGAAAAGTTGAAAATTTTCAGTTTTGATATCCCGACTTCGGAGGACTATAAATCATTGAATGTTAAACCAAAAATGACAAAACTATAGTCTAAAATCATGTACAAACTGTAAACTACAAGTTGGAAAAAACCATATATCAATCCGACTTCAAAAAAGTTAGATATGCATGTTTTAAAACTTTCACCGAACACAAAAAAATTGAAAAAGTAAAAACTTCTAGCTTTGATATATCGACTTTGGGGGACTGTAAGTCAATGAATATAAAACTGAAAATGGCAAATTTATAGTTTAAAATCATGTACAAACTCTAAACTACATGTTGAAAAAAATCGTATGTCAATCGGAGTTGAAACGAATGAGATATGCATCTTTTAAACGTTTCACAAAAAAACGGTTCTGGGCCTAAAAGTGGTTCCGGTTCCAAAAACCGGTTCCGGTTTTTAGACCCGGTTTACCCGGACCCGATGGACCCAAACCCGAATTACCCGGAACCCGGATAAAACCAATTTTTAAACCCGGAACCGGAACCGGTTCTATATATTTCGGTTCTAACGGTTTCGGTTCCGGTCCGATTTTCCGGTTCTAAATCTCATCCCTAGTCAAGTGAACATGTTACTCTTAGATATCTAAATGAAGATCGTGTGAATGAGGAAACATTTTATTAGTATTCGGTCAAAATTCAAAAAATATTTAACTTTTTTTTACTAGTGAAGTAATTTTGGTTGATATCTCGTTTTGAGCTTGGTCTTTTACATAGATGATAATATATGGAACAAAAATGATCAAAATTGATAGATTTTACTATTCGAGGAGATTATTGATACGTTTTCAATATTTTCCTTCTCTGTCCACAGATACCGGGATCTATCCAATGAATTGCACAAGTTTAAAGCGTTGAGTTGAAGAGGGAACAAGTCCCACTAGTGTAAGGATTTATTGCATTGCAGCTTGATTATCCCACTCATTCTTCTGGTTTTCATGATTCTATTTATTTCTCGTGAAGTAGACAACAAGCAAGAGCTTCTCAGCCCCCTATTCTCTTAGTCAAGCGCTAGCGCGCCCCTCTCTCTAAAGGGGCATAAGCACTTTACTCGCTAGGGGATGGGATTCATTTACTTGGTGGGATCGGCGGGATGATGATGAGTATCTAAATCAATAAAGACAAAAAAGAAGAAATGGCAAGAGAAATTGAATATCGATGGAGGTGCATTGCCGATATGAAAAACAGGGCAGGTACTATCAAATGAAGCTCAGTTCAAGGTTGTTATCATACACCATCCCGAGCCTCAAGTCAGCCCATCCATCTTCCCTCGCTCTGAAGCTAGAGTAAGAAGCAGAACTCTATTGTCCACTTCGATAGCTTTCAAGAGTCTCTTTCATACATCGTTCCGAGGTCTCCCCTATTTCTAGCAGGCCTTCTTTCTTCTGCTTCCTTGTGCTTCTGAGATCGCTATTGTAACGCCCCAAAAATACCGGCTAAAATTTCATTTTTAATTTAGGTTAATACTTAAAAACATCATTACCACACATTCATAATAATACTCCATGTCTGAAAACCGGCAATATCATAGTAATATTTCAGAGTACATCCCAGAAAATCCATAGTGCGGAAAAACAAGAGTGTGTGTGATATGCCGCTACCGCGTCGGCTCCTTTCCCTTAGCTGAAGAGGTACCTGAAACAAAAACTGAAAACTGTAAGCACGAAGCTTAGTGAGCTCCCCCATAATACCTCATACCATGCAAGCATACAACATACAGCTAGGAGTTACGAGTCTTGCCCACACTCTGCTAGCCGGGAGATACGGGCCTCGCCCACACGCCACTATCTGGGAGGTACGGGCCTCGCCCACACTCCACTCTCGGAGAGATACGGGCCTTGCCCACACTCAACCGCTAACCCATAATATACAAGTATCACACAGACAACAAGTAGAGACAACTCTATCACACTGGCATATATCATAATCAACTCAACCAAGAGATACGGGCTCGGCCCACACTCTAATACTAACATCTCGTCTATACGGGCCGACCTTGGTGCCTTAGACCCGTTCCTACTGGAAGGAAACTCACCTCGAAATAGCTGTTGATCGGTGTGGGAATGGACTGTCTGCTGCTGCTCCGGAAATCCTCCGACTATAATTCCCACAAAACACACAATCAATCACTGTTAACTGTCCTTTGGGTAAAATGACCATTTTACCCCTGGCCAAGTCATAAGCCAAAGTCAGAGTCAACTTTCAGTTGACCCGACTCGCCGAGTTGGCTCTCCAACTCGCCGAGTCCCTATCCAATCGATTGTCCTGAATCCCGACTCTACTCGTCGAGTTAGGCGTTGACTCGACGAGTTCTCCTTCTAAACTGATGTCCAAGATCTTCATCCTACTCGTCGTGTTGTATGAACAACTCGCCGAGTTCATCTTCATCCGATGAACACTTTATGTTGTGACTCGTCGAGTTGTATGAACAACTCGTCGAGTCTGTTCTTGATCTAAGAAGATTGTCTTGAACTCGCCGAGTCAGGGCATTGACTCGCCGAGTTCCTTCATGGATGAGTTCGACTTCCAACTCACCGGGTCCACTCAGGACTCACTACTCTACTCGGCACAACGAAAAGGAGAAAAACTCGGGGACTCGCGACTCGACTCGCCGAGTCAGATGAACGACTCGCTGAGTTGGCCACATGCAAAAACTATACACGCGATTTTGCTTGAATCCAGTCCATGCCATTCATAGATCTGGGTTCCTAGTGCCTGGTTTACACGTAAAGTTTCCAACTTTATGTGTAGATGATCACCAATGAAGGTTTTAGGGCTCAAAGTGCACCAAAAGGGGTAGATCTAGGACTTTCATGCAATATGACTCCATAAAGGCAGTAGATCCAAGCTCTAGGGACTAAATAGTGCCTAGATCTAAAAGCTAACAACTTAATACAACCCACAATGCACAAACAAGCTTGGGGAATGGCTCAAGAAGGACTTTCATGAAGCTAATAGAGACTACAAGCTTGAAAACAGAGGGGAAACGAGCTATACCTCAAGGAAAACGTTGGGATGACACAGAGATGCTTGGCCTCCTTCTCCTCTTCTTGATCTACTCTTCTTTCTCCTCAAAAGCTTCAAGAACACACCAAAATACTTCAATCTCACAAGGAATAAGGGTAAAACGATGTTGGGAGCTCTGAGGGTGAATGGGGGCGAGCTTGGGGCGGAAGTGAGGGTTTAAATAGGGTGCAAGCCCCTGAAACTTAGGGTTTCATCAAACAGCGGTGAATCGCCGAGTCCAGAATATGGACTCGCCGAGTCGCCAACTTAAACGGGCCCCTGGACCCCGCCCCTACTCGGCGAGTCGGACCTAAAACTCGCCGAGTCCCAGGCTAAAAAGCAAATTCTTAGATAAATTTTACGAACCAGGAATCAGGTGCTACAAATCTCCCCCACTTATTTTAGACTTCGTCCTCGAAGTCTACCGCTCGATCCTGAAACAGCTCGGGGTAATGCTCCATCATTTCTTCCACTGGCTCCCAAGTCCATTCCGAACCCTTGCGGTGTTGCCATTGCACTTTCACTAGCTCCACCCTCTTGTTCCTTAGATCCTTCGACTTTCGATCGAGGATTGCGACTGGGCGCTCTATGTAATTCAGGCTATCATCAACCTGAATATCCTCTAATGGCACCACCGCTGAATCATCCACGAGACACTTCCGCAGCTGGGAGACATGGAAGGTGCTGTGGATCTGGCTGAGTTCTACTGGCAGATCCAGCCTATACGTCACCTTGCCCGCCAGGGCTACAACCCTGAACGGTCCGATGAATCTCGGGCCCAACTTGCCCCGCTTCCTGAATCGAATGACGCCTTTCCAAGGCGACACCTTCAGGAGAACCATATCCCCGACCTGGAACTCCAGGTCGGATGGACGCTTGTCGGCGTAACTTTTCTGCCGACTCTGCGCAGTCTGAAGCCTGCTCCGAACCTGCTGGATTCTCTCGGTCGTCTTGAGCACCACCTCGGTACTCCCTATGACCCTCTGGCCAACTTCACCCCATCATATCGGGGTCCTGCACCTCCGACCGTACAACATCTCGAATGGGGGACGGTCAATACTCGCGTGGTAGCTGTTGTTGTATGAGAACTCAGCCAAGGGAAGATAGGTATCCCATCTACCACCGGAATCTAACACGCATGCCCGTAACATATCCTCCAAAGTCTGGATGGTCCGCTCGCTCTGACCATCCGTCTGCAGGTGAAAGTCGGTGCTAAAATGCAGACGAGTGCCCAGCTCATCATGAAACCTCTTCCAAAACCTGGAAGTGAACCGCACATCTCGATCTGATATAACTGACACTGGCACCCCGTTCCGCGCCACTATCTCCCTGATATAGATATCGGCCAACTTTTCGGCCGAGATACTCTCCTGAATCGGAATAAAATGGGAGCTCTTGGTCAACCGATCCACGATGACCCAAATCGAATCTACACCTCGCGCCGTTCGTGGAAGCTTAGTGATAAAATCCATCGTAATATCCTTCCATTTCCACAACGGGATATTCAACGGCTGCATCTTTCCGTGCGGTCTCTGATGCTCAGCCTTGACCTTCCTGCAGGTCAAACACCGTTCGACGTACCACGCCACATCTCGCTTCATGCAGGGCCACCAATAGTCTAGGCGAAGATCCCAATACATCTTCGTCGCCCCTGGATGAATAGAGAATCGGGATTTGTGCGCCTCCTCCATCAAGATCTGGCGCACGCCTCCATGATACGGGACCCACACCCTACGGTGTAGTGTCAATAACCCCCGGCTATCATAATCGAAAGATGTGACTTGACCCACTATTCGCTCACTCTTCCAATGTTCCTCCTTCATAGCCTCCTGTTGAGCTTCCCGAATCTGCTCCAACAGGAGAGTCACCATAGTCATCCTCATGAAAATATCCCTGATCGGCGCCGCCTTGTGGCTAAGAGCATCAGCCACCACATTGGCCTTTCCTGGGTGGTAAAGGATCTCACAATCATAATCCTTCACCACGTCCAACCACCGACGCTGCCTCATGTTCAGATTCGACTGATCCATGAGGTACCTCAAGCTCTTGTGGTCCGTGTAAATGGTACATCGAACCTCGTAGAGGTAATGCCACCAAATTTTGAGAGCGAAAACCACCGCCCCCAACTCCAAATCATGTGTCGGGTAGTTCGCCTCGTGAGGCTTTAGCTGCCTCGAGGCATAAGCAATGACATGCCCGCTCTGCATCAATATTGCGCCTAGGCCTGAGATCGACGCATCACAATATACCACAAAATCCTTTACGCCCTCGGGCAGGGCTAAGATTGGCGCCTTGCTGCTCAGGCCCCCATCGAAAGACCACAGCTTTCCTAGTCAACCGTGTCAGGGGTACGACTATCTTGGAGAAATCCCGAATGAATCTCCGATAGTAGCCTGCCAATCCTAGGAAACTCCGAATCTCGGATGGAGACTTCGGAACCTCCCACCTCATCACGGCCTCCACCTTGGCCGGGTCTACTGAAATCCCGTTCTGGTTGACGAGGTGCCCAAGAAACTACCCTTCGCGCAACCAAAACTCACATTTGGAAAACTTGGCGTACAAGCTCTCCCTCTTCAAGGTCTCCAAAACCTCTCTCAGATGCTCCTCGTGCTCCTCCTGCGTCTTGGAATAAACTAGGATGTCATCAATGAAAACTATCATAGACCGATCCAACATCGGTCTACACACGCGGTTCATGAGGTCCATGAACGCGGCAGGAGCATTGGTGAGCCCGAACGGCATCACCACGAACTCATAATGGCCATAGCGCGTCCAGAACGCGATCTTCTGTATGTCTTCCTCTCTAATCCTCATCTGATGATAGCGTGAACGCAAATCGATCTTGGAGAACCAAGATGCTCCCTGCAACTACTCAAAGAGGTCATCAATCCGCGGGAGTGGGTAACGGTTCTTCACCGTTACCTTATTCAGCTCCCGGTAATCTATACACATCCGGTGCGGCCCATCCTTCTTCTTCACAAACAGGATCGAGGCTCCCCAGGGTGAACTGCTCGGACGAATAAATCCCTTGTCTAGCAGCTCCTGCAGCTGCGTAGACAACTCCTTCATTTCGGGAGGAGCCAACCGATAGGGTGCCTTGGCTATCGGAGCCGCACCAGGAACTAGGTCGATCCTGAACTCTACCTGATGCTCCGGAGGTATTCCAGGAAGATCCTCCGAGAACACATCAGCGTAGTCTCGTATCACTGGAACCTCGCTCAACGTCACCTTACCCGTCTCCCGTGTATCCATAACATACGCGACAAACCCCGCGCATCCCTGCTGGAGGTAGCGCCTAGCTCTCGCTGCTGAACACACTATAGGTCCACGCTGTGGCCTCTCGCCGTGGATCACCAACTCTCCCCCACTCGGGGTCCTGATCCGCACTAGCTTCTGCGCGCAATCTATCATCGCCCCATTAAGGCTCAACCAATCCATGCCTATGATCACCTTGTTCCCACAAAACGGAATGGGAACTAAATCCACCAAATAGCGCTCCTCAAAAAGCCTCAGACACAATCCCTGAATACCGATGATGCTCGCACCGATCGATCATCGGCGATCTCTACCTCTAAAGGGCAATCCAACATGCCCGAAGACTTAGTAAACCTCTTGCTAATCACAAGGGAAACAAATGATCGGGTGGCACCCGAGTCAAACAACACGTGGACAGGAATACCGTTCACATGGAACGATCCTAATACATATACACAGAGCACATATCAATATCATAACATCATAAAAATAAAGTAGGGGAAAGAATCATACCCGTCACCATATCGGGTGCGGTACGTGCCTCCTCGGTAGTCAGCTGAAATGTCCGGCTCCTCACCACCGGAGCCTCTGCCTTGCCTTGCCGGCCATCAGTGATCCACAAGGTCGCTGGAGTTGGCGCCTTCACTGGCGCCGATGCTGTCAACTGGAGGCAATTGGCCTTCTTGTGGCCCCTCTAGTTGCAGTGAAAACACAACAACTCCGATGTCTGAATAGCCGAAACAGGAGTAGTACAATCCCTGCTAAAGTGCCCTGCCTTGCCGCACTTGTAGCAGCCTGCTGATCCCATCCTACATGCTCCCTCATGCGTCCTGCTGCATTTCCCGCAGCGACTCGGCCCCCCTTGGCCTTTCAGCCTCCCATCTGATCCCCTGGGCTTCTTCTCCGAAGCCCTAACCACCTGCCCCGCCTCTACTTTCCTTTTCCGAATGTGCTCTAAATCAATCTCCCTTTCCCTCGCCCTGGAAATCATGGACTCCAGGGTAGGACAAGCTGAAAAGCTAACATGCTCTCGGATGTCAGCCCGTAGCATGTCATGATAACGGGTCCTCCTCATATCCTTGTCACCCGCATACTGGGGCACCAACAATGCCCTCTCCCGGAACTTGACGGTGATCTCTGCCACAGTCTCCGTCGTCTGCCTCATATCCAAGAACTCCCTAGCCAGCTGCTGAAGCTCGACAGTTGGCGCGAACTCTGCCCTGAACCTGGTCGTAAAGTCCGAACAAGTCATAGCCTCGACAGTCGAGGCTCCCAATGAGTCCCCCACGGACTCCCACCAATCCCTAGCTTGATCTCGTAAGCATCCTGTTGCAAACCGCACCTTCGACCCCTCAGGGCAGAAGCTAATCAAATGTGCAGACTCAATGTTCGCAATCCATCGTCTGGCAGCTATGGGGTCCTTCGCCCCGTGAAAATCCGGCACACCACTGCCCCTGAAGTCCTTGAAGGACAGTGTGCGAGATCCCGACTGGCCAGATGCCATGTCGCTCCTGAATGCCCAAAGGCGATCTTCCATCAACTCAATTATCCCTTCCTTGATCGACCCGAAGATAATGGGGGTCGACTCAATGATACCCCTGGTGATCTCTGACGCGATGAACTCGTGTAGTCCCTCATCTACTGGCTCGGAACCTGATCCCGAACCTAACCCCTCTCCTGAACCGCCATCTATCGGCCTCGATCGTAGTACCACCATTCTGTAATACATAAATAATAATCGTTAGTGATACTGATATTCCTTGAGGGATCACATCTACTACAAGTTCCCTGGTCTTATCTTGGCCTCCCTTGGTTCGGGTACGGATCCTCTACTTTTAGTAGTACGGGCCCATACTACCTTTCACATCTATCCGTACCTTCTTCAAGGACTGCCTCGACTCCACCAGATCCCTTTCACTACCACTGATCACTTCTATACTCATCCTAGGCTTGCCCTAGGGAAATCTCTGACTCTACCCTACCCAGTCCTTAGCTGCTAAAGTCCCCCTTGTATTTCCAATTAGCCATTACCTGAATACCATCACATGTGATAAGGCTCAAATAATCCTTCGAGTAACAGACTCGTCCCTACAACGGTTAGACTCAAACGAGAGCTGCGCGATAGGGTCAAATCCAGCACTCTAAGATTATTCAACCCTGATCACATGTGACGTGACGTATTCACCTAATGGCTAACTCCCATCACTCAGAGTCCCACAAAGCACAAAGCAAGCAACATTTGAACTAAGGGAACAATCTCAAGCAACTCCGCTCCCAGAGAGAGAACTGAACTAGCATATAATGCTAAACTCATACTATCAGGCATAACCCCTAACATGCTATCCTACTGCTGTCTACTCAATTCTAGCATGCAATTTTCATACACTGAAGCACATAAAGCAGGCACATAAGGCATCATTCCTAGATCCTTAGTCCTATTCTAGCATGCTGTTCTACTGAAACTGATAAACACAACATAAACTTGTATGGGTACTTTGGGGAATACTTACTTGAGCTCGGCCGGTTGCGCACATCACACACTTCGTTCCTTCTTAAAATACTTTACTTAACCTTTTTGAAAACGTTTTCTTTTTCAAAATCTTTTGATCCCTCGATTTGAGTTCAGACACCCCCGAAGGTGTGTCCGAATCCCTCAAATCAGGGCTCTGATGCCAACTTGTAACGCTCCAAAAATACCGACTAAAAATTTCATTTTTAATTTAGGTTAATACATAAAAACATCATTACCACACATTCATAATAATACTTCATGTCTGAAAACCGGTAATATCATAATAATATTTCAGAGTACATCCCAGAAAATCCATAGTGCGGAAAAACAAGAGTGTGTGTGATATGCCGCTACCGCGCCGGCTCCTTTCCCTTAGCTGAAGAGGTACCTGAAACCAAAACTGAAAACTGTAAGCACGAAGCTTAGTGAGCTCCCCTATAATACCTCATATCATGCAAGCATACAACATACAGCTAGGAGTTACGGGCCTCGCCCACACTCATGAAGATACGGGCCTCGCCCACACTCCGCTAGCCGGGAGATACGGGCCTCGCCCACACGCCACTATCTGGGAGGTACGGGCCTCGCCCACACTCCACTCTCGGAGAGATACGGGCCTTGACCACACTCAGCCGCTAACCCATAATATACAAGTATCACACAGACAACAAGTAGAGACAACTCTATCACACTGGCATATATCATAATCAACTCAACCAAGCGATACGGGCTCGGCCCACACTCTAATACTAACATCTCGTCTATACGGGCCGGCCTTGGTGCCTTAGACCCGTTCCTACTGGAAGGAAACTCATCTCGAAATAGCTGCTGATCGGTGTGGGAATGGACTGTCTGCTGCTGCTCCGGAAATCCTCCGGCTATAATTCCCACAAAACACTCAATCAATCACTGCTAACTGTCCTTTGGGTAAAATGACCATTTTACCCCTGTCCAAGTCATAAGCCAAAGTCAGAGTCAACTTTCAGTTGACCCGACTAGCCGAGTTGGCTCTCCAACTCGCCGAGTCCCTATCCAATCGATTGTCCTGAATCCCGACTCTACTCGTCGAGTTAGGCGTTGACTCGACGAGTTCTCCTTCTAAACTGATGTCCAAGATCTTCATCCTACTCGCCGAGTTGTATGAACAACTCGCCAAGTTCATCTTCATCCGATGAACACTTTATGTTGTGACTCATCGAGTTGTATGAACAACTCGTTGAGTCTGTTCTTGATCTAAGAAGATCATCTTGAACTCGCCGAGTCAGGGCATTGACTCGCCGAGTTCCTTCATGGATGAGTTCGGCTTCCAACTCACCGAGTCCACTCAGGACTCACTACTCTACTCGGCACAACGAAAAGGGGAAAAACTCGGGGACTCGCGACTCGACTCGCCGAGTCAGATGAACGAATCGCCGAGTCGGCCACATGCAAAAACTATACACGCGATTTTGCTTGAATCCAGTCCATGCCATTCATAGATCTGGGTTCCTAGGGCCTGGTTTACACGTAAAGTTTCCAACTTTATGTGTAGATGATCACCAATGAAGGTTTTAGGGCTCAAAGTGCACCAAAAGGGGTAGATCTAGGACTTTCATGCAATATGACTCCATAAAGGCAGTAGATCCAAGCTCTAGGGACTAAATAGTGCCTAGATCTAAAGGCTAACAACTTAATACAACCCACAATGCACAAACAAGCTTGGGGAATGGCTCAAGAAGGACTTTCATGAAGCTAATAGAGACTACAAGCTTGAAAACAGAGGGGAAACGAGCTATACCTCAAGGAAAACGTTGGGATGACACAGAGATGCTTGGCCTCCTTCTCCTCTTCTTGATCTACTCTTCTTTCTCCTCAAAAGCTTCAAGAACACACCAAAGTACTTCAATATCACAAGGAATAAGGGTAAAACGATGTTGGGAGCTCTGAGGGTGAATGGGGGCGAGCTTGGGGCGGAAGTGAGGGTTTAAATAGGGTGCAAGCCCCTGAAACTTATGGTTTCATCAAACAGCGGTGACTCGCCGAGTCCAGAATATGGACTCGCCGAGTCACCAACTTAAACGTGCCCCCGGACCCCGCCCCTACTCCGCGAGTCGGACCTACAACTCGCCGAGTCCCAGACTAAAAAGCAAATTCTTAGATAAATTTTACGTACCAGGAATCAGGTGCTACAGTTATGGTTCTCGCTTCTCCTTGTTCCTATTCCTAACTCCTCTCCGGGTAGTTCCTAATGTTTGGCACTTTCCATACTTGATGGGTGCAAAATCAACAAATTTGCTTATGTTCAAGTTACAACCTAAGATCTATGACCATATTATGTTAACTGTTCGTATTTCGTTCATTCCATCGGTATGCTCCCAGGTACTTGTAATTCTGATCCATTTTCCAGAACTAAGGGGTCTTTTGTGGAAACCTCCACGAACAATCGTTGTTTTTGATGGTTTTTCTGCTTCTCACAGCTGCTCTTTCCACACCTCCGGATATCTGGTGCCAAATCATCACCCCTTTCCTTATTTTTCGATAATAGAGTTGGCTATCGCTGTGGCATCGATTGTATAAGTTCGTGAAAAGGGTTGGACGAGTGGAATGAGGGAGAGCGACTCGATCGAAAAAAAAGAATATTAGCCCCCTAGAACCTGGCAAAGTCATTATCATTATCAATGAATTCCCGAGCAATTCTCAAACAACATATGTGATTCATTCCCATAAAGATTCTAATACACAGAAGACTCCTTACCTTAGGAGCGGGATGAGTGATACATCCGGCGAGCGCCGGTGAAGAACACAAGAAAAGCAGGAGCTCGGGTATTGATATATTCCATCAATAGAAAGGAGGCGACGGATAATTCAGAATCAGAATAGGTCCAAGGGACAAATCAATAAGAAATGTAATTTGCTTTGTAAGAAGAAGTATTCATTTCTATGAAATACTTTCACGGGAAGTCAAATGAGTCACATGGAATACGGGGTAAGTTTTGACCGAGCTCGTCGCTTGAGTCTATAGGCTACCTCTTCTATCTGCTTTTTTTACAAGGTTGACTTTCGTCTTCCTTTAGACCAGGCCAAGCCTTTAGGTTGTTTAAGTAGGTTTGGGCTAGGTCGTTGCGTTCCTGCCACCTCTTGGAAAAGTAGGCTGCTGGGAAAGCCCCCTCCTGTGGCTTTCACGTTCACTCTATAGGAAGGGGACTTATATTAATCGATTCAATGGGCGAACTACTTTCCTCTAAAGGTAGCAAGTGATTGAAATGACAAGCTTGTAACTGATATGAAATTGTATCTCGGTTCATGGCATGTTAAAACAACTCTATCGGCTTATAGTCATTCCTGGCACTCGGCGCATGTCTTTGATTAACATCGGTTCCGCCACTCGTATCTGGTTGAACCAGTACTTGCTTTCTGCCGTTCCTAGGGACCACCCACTTCCCTTCCTTGGTTGTTGGGCTATGGAGGTGGGGGCTGTCGCCGCCTGATAGAGACAGAAGTAGAGGTCACCGGAGTTATTTGCGTCGAGTGTGTCGATTAAAAGAAAGAAGAGAGACAAGCAATCGATACTACGCCTTCAACCTTTGAGAAGTTACTTTGTGAAACAGGATTTCTCCCTTGTACAATTTCTTCATTTTAGATAGCTAGGAGCACTTTGATGGGTTTTTTGTCGATAATCGGAACATGAGAATATTCAATTACCCGGCAGGGTCAAACCAACAACACAGAGGCTCTGCAGCAACAGGAGCCACAAAGACGATTATAGAAAGATACCAGGATTCTACTCAAACAAGAGCGGTGGTACTCAACCACGTGGGTCTCTCTAGAAAGGCTTTTGTGATAGAAATGAATGGAAGATGCCTCTGGAATTCTTTTTTCTCCAATTTAAAGTACGAAGTTACTGGCTCTAAGAACGCAATTGCACCTTAGGCCATGGACTAATACGAAGACTACTCTACAGGGGAAATCTCTTACCCCTCTAGTCTGAAAGAAACTTACTTTTCTGATGAATCTTAGCTTGCTTTTTGAATACAATCCAATGGGACATCCCTTGTTCTCGCATTCCTTGCCCTTCACCCTTACCTAGTTGCTAGTCTGAGGTGGTGAGAGATATGGCAGAAAGGGGGGGGGGGGTGTCCTGGTCGGTTCATCGGCTATAGACCAATTCAAAGAGCTATCGTTGGCCTCTCCTTAGGGGTCCCATCCAACCTAGATTTAATGTTAAAGATAGTTAGATCATTACTCGATTATAATTCCTCCTGTTCTTTTTGTTGCCTGGAGATTGATGACGCGGATCACACGTTGGTTTGCTATCCTTTTGTCGACGATGTTCTAGCTTGGATCTTCAGATGGTGTGGCTTGTCAGTGCAAGGCTTCTCTTCGGTGTTCATCTTTATCGATTTTGCTGCCAGCTGGGGTCATTGCCCAAAGAAAAGAAAAATTATACTTGCTATCTATTGTGGTTTCTTGTGGTGCTTGTGGAAGGCCATAAATGAATTGATTTTCAAGAAGGCTCGTATTTCGCATATTAATTTAGTGGATAATGTGGTTACTACCGTGTTTAGTTTTGTAAAACACAGGGGTAATTTCGGTAATTGTGATTGGGCAAATTGGGTATGTTGCCCTTTCAGCATTTTGTATTTTTTTGCTTTCCATGCCTTGTTCTTTTTAGGCAATGGTTTTTACATATCACCCGTCGTTTCCAAAAAAGACTATTAACAACTCCTTTTAATCGTTTAATTTATGGTTTTGATGGATGTCTTTTGCTAATACATAATGGGAAAGGGGAGGTTGTGCCAAATAAAATGTTATCATTCATGAAAAAAGTTAAAGAACTATAAAGAAGATTAAAATTATGGTATGTAGAAGAAAAAAAAGATTCAAATTTTAAAGAAATTGGATATTCAAAATAAATAAATGAGCGGTGTTGAATAACTGGAGTTATGGCTATTTGGAAGATATTTTCAAAATGATGGAGTTTATTGAAAATGGAGGGGTTGGATATTATTACGCTTAAACCCGATGACTTAAATAGATCTATGTCTTCTGAATTTTAGATTAAAAGGGGATTAAGATAAAGACATACTCTTATCTTTGTTTTTATTCATTACTGTTGTGAAGGGTTTACATGTTACCCTTGAAGAAGCTTTGGATCAAAATGTTTTTAGTGGAGCTCAAGTGGGAAGCTACGAGTTAGTTTTATCCCCATTTATTTTACATAAATGATGTGATGTTTATTTGATAATGGTCTCACCATAATGTAAGAAGTCTTGCTCGAATGTTGTAGTGCTTTTTATCTAGTGCCAGATCTTAAAATTAATTTGCAAAATAAAAAACAATTTTAAGGAGGCTAGGAGTTTCTTGTCAAGAGGTGAGGGATTTAACTTCTAATTTTGAATGTTTTCCAAAAACTCCCTTTTATATATCTCATATTGCCGATTGGTATTAATATGAAGAAGGTTAGTGTCTAATTGTTAAATCGTTTATGACTACATTTTATAAATGGAAAGCAAAAAAATCACTCTATATAGCAGGAATAAATACTTTACCTAAAATAGTTATAGGGATTTTAGGCATATATTATATGCTAAATTTTTAAAAATCACTCTATATAGCAGGAAGAAATACTTTACCTAAAATAGTTATAGGGATTTTAGTCATATATTATATGCTAAATTTTTAAAGCTCAAGACGTAATTCTTGATTATATGAAAACCTTGAGATGTCATTTCTTTGAGGGAGGATCTGGTGAAACACATATGTTACATCAAATGGAAGAAAAGTTAGGCTTCTAAAGAAGATGGAGGGTTAGGTATCGGAAGCCTTTGGCTTCACAATTCAATTTACAAATGGCATTGGAGATTCTTAAATGATCCTAATGCATCGTGGGTTAGATTCGTTAGGATGTTCCACAAATTAGAAAGGGGGGGGGGGGGGGGGGGGGGGGTATGAAAATGCATGAACTTTGGAGTAACATTATTCAAGATATCAGTCATTCGAGTTCAAAAGGGTTCAATATGGACTCATTTAATCAACAAAAGATTGATGATTGAGTATTGACTAAATTTTGGAAAGATAATTGGATTGGTGATATCGATTTTTGAAATCCTTTCTTATTCTTGTACGCTTAGAAAGCTTAAAAAACATTTATTGTCAAAGATCGTTTTGCCAATGATGAGTGGATTCTTTCATGACGTTTATAGCTAGGGACAAAGGGAGGAAACAAAATAGTTAGAGTTACAAGAAGTTCTAGGTCATGTTGAGTTGAGTGATCAATCAAATTAAGGAACGGGAGAGTTAGGAGTTAGACATGGAAGCTATGTACATGGTCACTTCGACACATCAATTTCTTGATGATGGTATGTTATTTCATTCGGTGTTACACAAGATACAAAGGAAGTGTTTAGATGCAGTTATTTTTACTATGGTTTGGACTTTATAGTTTCCAAAATTCTTAATTTCTAGCACTCAAATGCCTAGAAAAAAAATGACATATTTGATAAGATTGTCACACAATTATATCTTTGGATGTTTAATAGAAGTTCTAATAATGTGAACGTTAAAAGAGTTGGATGATTACAAAACCATATTTTCGTTATTTCATTTACGTATATTTACTAATATTCTGGCTTTTGATATGTTTTAATAAAATCTTTTTGATGTTAAAAGACATAACTTTATATAAAGCATATTTTTAGATCTTTAAACTCATAAAGTAGTTTTTTGAGAAATTAAAATAAGATCAAGATGTTCAAGTTTTGCGTTTTATACTTTTATTCCTAGTGAACCTTTTAATTCATTATCGAATGGAAAATCGTAACTAAATTCCTACATTGGTTATGGAAACACAAACGAAACCCTAGAAGTTGGCATCAAAACATGTGACCACCAAAAAACGAAGCATCATCATCATCTTCCACCAAACTCTCTCTTTCAAAGCTCAAAACAATTGAAAGGTGAATCCTTTTGCTTTCCCATGTGGTACCTTTTTTCCCAAATTGATCCCCCATTTCTCATAATGCTTTCAATGCTAAGGACCACTCACACACCATTACTACTTGCTGGCTGCCATTCCAGCAAACCAAGAAAATTATTTACAATTTTATCCAACAAGAACCAAGAACCCAATTAAAAAATCAATGGAATAGTACTTTCATCCGGATCAATTACTGTTTTTTAAATTCAAGAAATCATAACAAACAAAAGAGAAACAGTTGTGATTGACATATCCATTGTTGCAGAAAATAACAAAAATTCAAAGAGTAAGTCATCTTTGTTGTTCTACCATCCCCAATTTAACGCACCTCACTTAAATGCTCTCTTTAAAAGTAAATATTTTTCTTTTTTCCTATAATTTCATGAACCCATCCACAGTTTCTCTTTGTAAAAGAAAACAAAAAGAGAAGGTGAGGAAAAGTTAAACACAAAGCCACCTGTTTCTCTCGTAGAAACCCACCACAATCTTGTGATCAAATTGCTCAAAAACCCTCTCTTTTTTAGCAATTCGATCTTCATTTCTTTCCATTTCCTTTTCGATTTTGGTTTTTGTAAATGGGTCTATCTTTATGGGTTTTGTCCATGCCTATATAAAGATAAAGAGAGAGAAAGAGAGAATCAATTCTTGTTAGATAATTATACGACCTCCATATATGACGCAAATCTGAAAGAAAGAAAGAAAAAAAAATTAAAACCTTTTCTTTCTTGATCGTTTCCATAAAGAACACAGACTGCTTGCTTCTTTTATCAGCAATTTGTTTTTTCGTAAATATTTATTCATTTTCTTTTTCTGGGTTTTGAGAGGTGGGGTTTTTGGTTTTGATACAGTTTTGTTGATAAAATTTTGATTTTTTTTTTTTTTTTTTTGCTTCTCGGAATTCATGGCTGCTGGTCCTGAAATTTCTGTTGAATCACCAGCATCAACAGCAGTGTCTGCTTCTCCTGATGTTCATCAATCTCCACCAAAACCCAAGGATTCTATCGTCAAGAGTGTCGATAGTGAGAGTGATAATTCCGTCAATTCCTATGATGATAATGGTTCAATCATCAGCCATGTCGACTCCAAAAAAGGGTCTGATTCTGATTCGAAATCAGAAATGAAAATGCAAGATTTTGTTGATATGCTGTCCAATTTGAAGTTAAATCCCATGGCTAAGGAATTCTTTCCTTCTTCTTACTCTCCGATTGATCGCAATCGTGATCAACCTGAGTTTGCCCTCAATTACTTCGTGCAACCTGCTTATTACAAGAATTATCCCGAAAATGGAATTGAAGGGTACCCCAATAACCGAAGGGTATAATCTTTTAGCATCTGAATTTTATCTTCTTCCAATTTATGTTTTTTTTTTTCCTTCAAATTTAATCCTTTGAAATCTAAATTGAAGGGTTTTTCTCTTCGTTTAGAATATTTGTCACTAGATTCAATTGTTTCTTCATTGAACTTTGTGTTTCTTTTAAGGATTCCTCTTATCTCCTGAATTTGTGTCATAAGCCTACTAAAATTGAAGTTTCTAAGGCTTTGCTATGAATTTGTGCACCTTTATCAATCAGATATGTCCCAATTTCCACCAAAAATTCATTTTTTTCCTATGAATATTCTGCATTTATCATGTTTTGTAACACTTGCATATTGTTCTGTTCATTTCGTGAAGTTATCATGATGATTAATACTATAAAAAAGCTTCTTTGCATTCTGAAAAAGAAATGGAGTTACAGGATTCATATCCATAGACCTTGAAACAAGAACATGTGTTAATTCATATCATCTTTTAGCTAGTGAGATGAAGATAATAGTGTAGAAATTTTGCATATAATGTGTCATCTTTGATTACCATCCATGTAAATGAATCTATTTTGAGTTTAAAAGAGTAATATTTTCCTTTTTCATTTCTAAATACCAGAGGAGAAATAACTACAACACTAGACGATTGTCTAATGGAAGATCTTTCAGAGCTCAAAGAGAAGACAGCATCAAGAGAACTGTATATGTCTCAGACATCGATCACAATGTGAGTAAAAAAAACACATGTTAACTTACCATTTATATCTTCTGTCATTTTACCATTTCATCCTTAGACTACGGTTACTTAAATAGGTGACCGAAGAGCAACTTGCTGGTTTGTTTAGCGGCTATGGGCATGTAAGTCTTTTTACACTTTCCGCATTTTCATTATTCACACAATCATTTTCTTGTTATATAATAATAACTAAAAATGGTTATATGAAGGTTTTGGATTGTCGCGTTTGTGGAGATCCACATTCACGTCTCCGGTTTGCATTCGTTGAGTTTGGTGATGAAAGTAAGACACAATTCTTTTTGACTTAATAGACTTAATGGGTTAAGCACTTAATCCAAACAACTATCTATGGTTGTTTCTTTTTTACTTTATCCAGACATAATGACTTGTTAACAAGGATAAAGTAAAAAAGAAAAAAGTTCATTCTATACACGTTATAGTAAAATGGTCATTTACTTAGATTCAGACACTTCATCCAGATAAAAATCATTACCCATTGAGCCACTTTACATTTTATTGTCAATGTGTTGCAGACTCAGCAAGGTTAGCGCTTAATCTTAGTGGTACGATGCTCGGTTTCTCGCAAATTACGGTTTTGCCCTCAAAAACCGCCATCCTTCCTGTGAATCCAACTTTCCTCCCTAGGGTATTTGACCTCTTTCCCTTTAATCATATGTAATTTGGATTGTGAATATATCTTTTTCTTTTCTTTTTATTATTTATCTTTTGTGATTTTAGTCAGAGGATGAAAGAGAGATGTGTGCAAGGACAGTTTACTGTACAAACATCGATAAGAAGATTTCCCAAACTGAGGTCAAGAATTTCTTTGAAACAAGATGTGGCGAGGTTAAAACTTAAAACAATACTTTTAGAGTTTTTATTTTTATTATATTCACGAGCTATTTTTTAAAATACGTTCTTAATTTTCTTGAAATTTTTTGCATGTAGGTTTCTCGCTTGAGGCTTTTGGGGGACAATGTTCATTCCACACGCATTGCTTTTGTTGAGTTTGTGATGGTAACTTCAAATTTTAGGCTGCTTTTGTTGACATAAGCTTTTTAGGGCTATTTTTTTTGTTGAGGAGGGTATTCACGTCTTTTGCACATACGACAAATCAAAATCAAAAGTAAAGTCCTTGTTCCACTTTTTTGGGTGGGCAAAAAAGTTGTAATTTGTGGTCCCATCGTCATCATTCATAGTCACTGTCACTTTCACACAGTCTACTGCATGTTAAATACAGTATAACTTGTCCTTGTCAAGCATAACCTTGACATCTGTCACGGTCACAGTTTTTGTCTGATTGACATCAGTCACAACCACACAGTCTGAATGCATGACAAACACAGTACAACAGCTGGCCGTGCTCTACACATGCTAATTATCTTATTGTCGATAACAATTGCAGGCAGAGAGTGCAATCCTGGCGCTTGATTGTTGTGGTCAACCTTTAGGAGCACAACCAATCAGGTAAGCTATTAAGTCCTAACTTTTTTTTTTACAAATTTGCCCTTGTTTATTTATTTTTTTATTTTATTTTACAGGGTGAGTCCTTCAAAGACTCCAGTGAGGCCACGTGTTGCTCGCCCAGTTCTAACCAACTAAACTTGAAATCAAACATCCTTAAGAATGCATCCATGAGGGAGCCTTTGTTCTCGTTGATTTTGTGATGTTTTATTTTATTTTTATTTTTGTTTTTTTTTTCATGTTGAGTAGCTTGAAGTTGAGAACGTGCTGTCTTTACTTGCTTGTGTCTGTGTTTCTTTTTACTTGTGACGATTGTGAGCTCAATGCTCATAATGGTTATGGTTGACTTCTGGTTTTGACTTTGATGCTTATATTGTCTGGTTCTTTATGATGTTATATTTCAGGGAGGAAAATCGTGGTTGAGTTAATTATTTATTTATTTATTTATTTTGGCTAGACTGAATGGTTGTTGTTGCCGGTGAAAATAAATGTTAAATGTCAGATAAGCCACGTGGCAGCCATTTACAGGACTGGTATGCAGTGTATTCATTTTTTTTTTAAAATTAAATTGTTGAAAAGAACGTGGAGCATTAAGTTTTGTGTAATCATTTTAAACTTTAAAGTTTCTAGTTTACTTTGTTTGTGATTAAAAAATCTTTGATAAAATGTTAACTTCGTTTATGTTGTTTTTTTAATCTTATTTGCAAGTACACGCCATCTTTATTTATACTTTCAACATCTTATAAAATAATCACATTAACGAAGACTATAAGAAAGAAAAATTGTTTTTATTCACAGTTTGTTTCATTAGTTTTTTATGAATTGCATTAAAATAAAAGAACAGGCACGTAGCCTACATATGTGGTTATCAAACAGGAATAAAAATCGCGTAACCAAAATTTATCTATAATTAATAATCAGTATGAGTATAATTTTGATAGTAGTTCGAAATAAAGATGTTTATAATTTGTGAAAAGAGTTGTTTGGTAGATCATTGTAAGACAAGGCGGTATGGGCACCAAAATGACGGTATGATTGACGTGGAGGGGCCTCAACGGCTTCATACCAAGATGAATACCCCCCCCCCCCCCCCCCCCCCATTCTCGTTGTATCTCATTGCGGGTGCATCTCGTTGCCGTTTTGACCGGATGAAACGAGTTGATTTCCACATTTTCCACCAATTAAACCGTTGTCAAACAGTCAAATTTATAAAAAAAAAATTATTTTTTTTACCTTTAAATACCTACTATCTATTTATAATTTTTTTTTTCACACAATTCATCTCTCTCTCTACAATTTTAATTATCTTCAAAAAAAATTATGGATATTTTCGACTCGTCCGATGATGACGCTGACGATATATTCTTCAATATGATGTATCATTATTACACCAGCGAGATGATACAACCAGACTCAACCCCGCTACTAACAAAACGTGCGCTGTTAAATAGAAATTGCGAGGAAGGACACAAACGTCTATATTGCGCTTATTTTGCGGATAATTGTGTATACGGGTCGAATGACTTCAAAAGAAGATTTCGTTTGAATAGGAATGTGTTCCTACGGATCACCAATGCCTTAGAAAGCCGATATCATTTCTTTAAATCTTAAATACAAATGTACTACATGCTTCTTTAATTTTAATACAAATGTAATATATATTAAAACCATAGTTAATATATGTTTAGGTATACAGGTATACATTTTTCAACTGAGACATGATGCTAGAGGTAGACGATAATTTACAACGTGGCAGAAATGTGTTGCGGTCATTTGTTTGATGGTTATGGGGGAGTCACCCGACACCACAGACAACTATATGAGAATGTACGAAAGAACTGCACGGGGAAAGTTTGTATAGATTGTCAAAAGGTGTTGTTGAAACATTTGGAGACGTATATTTACGAAAACCTTCATTGCATGATACGCAAGAGCTTTATGCAATACACGAAGAAAGACATGGATTTTCCGGAATGATTGGAAGCATTGATTGCACGCACTGAAAATGGAAAAAATTTCCAGTAGCATGGAAAGGGCAGTATGCAAGTAGTCATCATGGATCACATTCGTTGGTTTTTGAGGTTGTTGCTTCCCAAAATTTATGGATTTGACATGCATTTTTCGGGGTTGCGGGTTCCAACAACGATGTTAACGTTCTTGGTCAGTCGCCAATATTCGACGATCTTTTGAATGGAAAGGCCCCGAATGCTCTTTTCACAGTGAATGGAAACAAATACAAATTTGGGTATTACCTTACAGATGGAATATATCCTCCGTATTCCACATTCGTGAAGGCATTCCGACACCCGGTTAAAGAAAAAGATAAATTATTCAAGAGAAGAGAAGAAGGAGCATGTAAGGATGTGGAACATGCTTTTGGAGTGCTAAAGGCGAATTGGCACATAATTGAACATGCGACACAACCATTGGAGTTAGAAACTCTACGATATATCATGTATGCATGTATCATAATGTATAACATGGTAGTAGAAGATAAATGACGAAATATTGCATACTATATCCCAACGGAGCCCAAACACGTTCAATTTCAACCAGGAACAACATAATATTTACATATAATCGTTTACATTTAGGATGCAAATAAACAAAAACAACTTCGAGAGGAATTGACAAATTATATCTTCAACGATAACGATAACGATAATGATAACGAATACCATTGTTTAGGAAAAATAAAATATGTTTTTTTTTTGTATTGTAATGTTTTATTATTATTATTTTGGATGTTATGTGTAATTTAAATTTTTTTATTTTTTAAACATTATATTTTATTTAGATATTATGTTTTATTTAAAATATATTTGTTTTAATAAAAAAAGAAATTATAAAATGGAAATAAGTTGGTGTTATAAAGTGCTCTTAACATGGTGACCATTTCCCCACTTTGTGTTATAACACCATAGGTGATGTGGCATATGAGTTAGCACCAAAATGGTGTTCTAACTAGTTCCCCATAGCCCCATACCCAATGCTTTAAGGGATGAAAGAGTCATTACCTCTCAACTCACTCAACCCACTACCACATCAACGTCACATCAACATTTATTTCTCCTCTCTCTTCTATCTTTTTCCAACCCATAACATATAAAAATTTGATCTTTCCAAACACTCAATCCACTTAATTTTTTATTTTAAAATAAACACAAACTAATAAGAATTATACAAAACTAATTTACATAATATTAAAAATATACATACTAATTTAAAAATTAATTAAAAAACATATAAAATTGCTTTGGTACAAGTTTTGATACATAATACAAGTTGTTATTGCATGAGTTGAAAATGATATATACGGGTTAGTAAAGCTGCATATGTAACCCACTCAACCCAAAATTGTTAACCCCTTCAAGAAGGTGCCATTCCTTGGAGGTACCGTCGATACCTCCCATAAAATCTTTCATGATACCTTCCTCCCTAAGGGCACACATAGTGGCTCGCGGGTTGAAGGTTTTTTGGGGGAGGTACCACCGATATCTCCATGGTATCACTTTTTCTTCAGCAGGTTGAACATGGTGGGGTGAAAATGGACCATTTGCGGTTTACCTAAGCCGTACAACACATTTTCAGACCATGTGGAGCACCGAGACGTAGGGAAACTGGCCCACTCTGTGTCCGAATAAGCGACAGACCCCAAGAAAGGGATATATATAACTGTAGACCATGATAAATAGTTCCCCAAATGTACCTTGGGATACGTTTAAGAGCCGAAAAATGAGTTTACCCGGGGTCATACATAAATAAACACACTTGCTTAACTACATAGTGGATGTCAATATGAGTAAAAGTCAGATATTGAAGTCCTCCTGTAAGACTACGATTGTGTGTCGGGTCAGCAACTGGCGAACCTGTTTCATCGAGCTTAGTTGAGGTTTCGGCAGGAGTACGAACTGGCTTGCTCAACTATCTCAGTAACATATATTTGTTGAGATAAAAACATTCCATGACGATCTCGTGAGATGGAAATGCCCAAAAATAATTTAAAGAGCCCAAATCTATCATGGAAAACTTTAAGCATAAGCTGGTAATGATCTGCTGAAGGATACCTATAGAGGAGGCTGTCAATACAATATCATCTACAAAAAGAAGAAGATATGCAATCTGGTCACCCTATCAATAAACAAATAATGACGAATCAGAGCGACTATTAGAAAATCTATGACATGTGAGGAACTGAGCAAAGCGGTGATACCAAGCCAGTGGTGCATGTTTACATCCATATAATGACTTCATAAGTAAACATACATGATTAGGATTAGATGAGTCATGAAACCCCATAGGTTGATGCATGTATACATTCTCCTAAAGATTGACATCAAGAAAAGCATTCTTGACGTCTAACTAATGAACTGGCCAATAGTGAGAAATAGTCGGGCTAAGAACGGTTTTGATAGTGGCCGATTTCACAACCGGAATGAAGGTCTCATCATAGTCAATATTGGGGCGCTGACTGCGACCGTTGGCAACAAGACATGCCTTATATCGCGCTAAAGATCCATTTACATTAGATTTGTTTTTGAACAACCACATATAGTTAACCACATTAGCATTGGGTGGTCAAGGAACAAGTACCCAAGTTCCATTAAAAATAAGTGCACTAAATTCTTCTTTCATAGCATTTAGCAAGTTAGGATATCAGAATGTGTGACAAATGGTGTAATGGATTAAGTTCAATGAATAAAAATGGAAAAAATATAAAATTTGTAATTCCATGTAAAAGTGATAAAATTCCAAATTTGAGACCACAAAAGCTAAACTTAGTAGAGAGGGTACAGAGTTAACTTGTTTAGACTTGAAAATGAAGCAATATCAAAAACAACCAGCTTAAAAGGAGTTTATATGAAGAATCTATAGTGTTGCAAAGTTGGACGAAAAGTTAATGAAAACTTATTTGGAAATTTGATAGCTGCAAGGTGCCAACTTTGGAGCTTAATACGTCAATATCTACAGATAATTAGAAAGAACATCATTATGGAAAGTTTTAGTCCATAAAACAAAGAATACAAAGGAAAAAGAATTAGATAAAATGGATGTGTAATGACTGAGAGATGTTTTTTTTTTAAAATTGTTGATTTAACACTAGAAATGTTGTAATATTCCGACTTGCCATGTTTATGGCTAAATAACTTCAATTTTGGATATACTCAGATAAAACACATAACATGGAACTTCTAGTACATATAACAGGATTTCCAAAGATATAAAGTTTACCCGGATTGGAGTTTGTATGGCCAAGTTAAAAGGCTAGAAAGATAGAAAAAAATAATTAATTTTGCTGGGAAATTCCCTTAAGTCAATAAGGAGAGTAAGGGCATTTTCAGAATCTTACTAAAATTAGGATGTCGGGGAAATAAGATGCATACACACACATACTCCCTAATCTTTCAATATAGTTATGTTTTACAATCCAAGAGCGTTCTAATAGCGATTTCTTCATTCTCTATCACCTGGAGTTTGATTCAAGTGGAATTTGGTGTATCCAAGCAAAAGGAAGAGTAATCAAAGGCTTTCTATATATGTTTTCTCCTCTTCTAACTCTATATTTCGAATTGAAGGTTTTGGGTTAAACCCAATGTCGAATTTGGCTCCAATCAATGGTTAGGGTTTGGTTTTCTAACCTCCCTTAAGTGGTTTTCTTGGTTCTAATCTCAATCCAATCATCCTATTTATGGATTTAATGATTTGGGTAAAAAGCTCCATGAAACATAGAAATCTAATTTGGGGATAATGCAATTGATGATGAAGTTGGATTGGATTCTATGACCTAGATGATATTTGATAGCAATAAATCCAACTAGAATTCTTAAATTCATCCATGATGGTAGAATGTTACAAAACATGGGTTTTAAGTCATTTTGGGAAAATATGATGACATCAATGAACTTTATGCATTTTGGTATGCTTGTTGAGCAAATGAAGTTCATAACCATGAATGAATACTCTTAGAATGATTTGAATGCAAATACATGAAGGTTTGAATGATCTCTACTATAATTTATGAAAGATTTAGCCATAAGGGTATTAGGAAATCTAGGGATAACTACATGATTATTGACATATTAGAAGTGAATGAACTTCATGAACATGAATCGACACTTTATAGATGATACTGGAACATAAACATGAAATGATGCTAGTGAAATTCTAGACTTAGAGATTGTTTTGGTTTAAAGGGAAATTTGGGAATCATGGAATGGAATTGAGGATTTCCATATTCAGTCCATGTACTTACAATGAGATTAATGTTGGTTTTACATACTTGATGACTTTCATATGAGTGTTCAATGAGTTATAAACAAACATTGTGAGTTTTAGAAGGTGCAATGGAAACTAGTCTAGTTAACCCTTCTTGTGTAATTTGAGGATCAATATATCCTTAAAGGTTTTAGCGATCACTTAATGGGTTAAGTGGGTATTTTAAGATGATAAAACACCTCCTAATCATGTGTGAGAACCTAAATAAATTGTACAGAGTGATTTAAAAAAGGGTGTTCAAAAACTATGCAAAGTAGGATGTTATTTTGAGAAAAATTGAGTTATGTGTGTCTAGACATGAAAACACGACCCATGGATATTCATGCCTTAATTTCCATTACGCGTTGAAGTATATGTTAGAGGTTTTTTTTCTTCATAATTTTTGCATACAGACTCAAATTTACACACGATCTTCGCCTACGTTCATAATTTTTCACGAGGAATGTATGAAGCAATAAACTTTAGTAATGGAAACTTTTAAGGTTATTTTGGTTATTTTAATGACTTATTTCCATATTATATAGGTAGTGTTTGAGGAGTGTTTCTCTAAGGAAATGAACTGGAAGAGGACTAGTTAACCTTCTTGTGATTAAGGTGAGTACATGTTGGCTTTTCTTCCACTTTGGGGTACATGAAAAAATGATTTTATGATAATGAAATGCAATGCTTTGATATATGAAATGTCTTGAAAAGAAGGTGTTAAATATTTTTGGAAAGAATGTTTTTAAATAATGACTTGAAAGCAAAGAACGTTTTGGCAGAACGAATGTTTAAATAATGTAGTTGAAATGTTTTTAAATATAGGAGCTTTAATCATGGAAATGAGTAATTTGATACTAACATATGAAATGTGTAAAGCGTAAAAAGAAATGACAAGAAATGGAAAAATAATGGCAAGAAATGGAAAAGTAATGGAAAGTAATGAAAAGAATTGGAAAGTAATGGAAATGAATATATTTCTTGAGCCATGATGTCCTCATAATAGGATATAGAGGAGTTTATTGGGGTGATGCCTCCTCTTTGCGAGATAGATGTCTTAATGGAAATGAGGTCTTAGTGGACTATTTTTGTTCTTTCAACCTTGGTATAGACTTGGGGATATTGCTAGGTCCTAAGTATAAAAATGGAAATGGTTTAATACCGGAATTAGTCCTTAATGATAAAAGAGAATGAAATGTGGAAATATGTCTTTTGAAATGAAATGATAAGATATGAAATGATATGTATGAAAAGATTTTTCTTTGAAAAGGATAGAAAAGGTTTTATGGTCTAA
The DNA here is from genome assembly GCF_051521515.1 of Lactuca serriola. Lineage (NCBI taxonomy): Eukaryota > Viridiplantae > Streptophyta > Magnoliopsida > Asterales > Asteraceae > Lactuca > Lactuca serriola. Next base: position 264,118,764 of record NC_136412.1, on the reverse strand, counting down.
GACTATGTTATGTTACGAATGAAATGATATTTCATGTAAATGCTTGAAATGTTTTGGGTCTCAAACCCACGTAACTTACGAGACATTTATGTCTTATGTATCTCTTTTTAATGACATGTATCCCATGTTGTATTCAAGAATTGTTGAGTCCAAGTGGTTGTGTCATTGGGCTTTGTAGTTCGGTCCATTAGTACTCTCGGTCTGGGCATGTCCAGCCGTGATTTGTTTAGGGTTTAGTATATATAGTGCATGCATGCATTATATTGTTAATGCTTTTGATAATTACTTTGCTTATCGTATTGTAACCCTAGCCTATCTCTACAGTAGCAATTCACATTGAATTCTTCTGCGATAGAGTATATTAATCATTCAATACATGTTTGATTCATCATTGTGTTTATCGTTTTCTGATCTTCTCGTTATTCTTTATTATCTGCTTGAATTTATCGATCTAAGAGAATTTTATTCTCATCAATTGGTATCAGAGCAGGAGACTGTGTAATATATACACATGTCTTCTGTTGGAAGAACGATTCTTAGGGTTTCCGCTTTTATCGAGTTTGTAGGAGCCATCATCTCTTCATTGATGTTGTTCCTTGCTTTTGATAAAACCCTAATCCAATATTTACAAGTCTGATTCTTAGCAGATATCTAAAAAGGTCATCTCATCATGTCTCTTGATGATTTACAAACCAATTCGATCAATATCTCCAACAGCATTGGATCCACAACTAGAATTCCTATTCTTTACACTCAAGATTATGAAGTTTGGACACATCACTTTGAAGACTACGTCGTTGGATCTGAAGACAATGGCTATATTATATGGGAAGCAATAACATTGGGTCCTTTTGTTCATTCTGGAACAAATAGAACCATAAAGACTCAAAAGGAATACAACCAACTCTTAACTGACGTGGAGAAGATTCCTCAAGATGAAAAAGAAAAGTTGTTGTGCAATGTTAAAGCCATGAGAATGATAAGATTCACTTTGCAGTTTGATACCTTTTGTCTGGTAAGCCCATGCACCATAACAAAAGAGATATGGGATAGACTCAAAGAGTTGTATTCAACCGATGAAGACCTGGAACATTCCATCTAAACTCTATTGTTTTTTGAGTTTAGTGCTTTCCAACAAAAGCCGGATGAAAAACTTATTCAGGCTTTCGATCGTTTCAACCATCTTCTGAGCAAAATGATCAAGCACGACATTGGAAGAGAAGTGATCAAACAGAAGGTCACATTTCTGAATGGTTTAAGACCCGAATGGATGGTTGTGGCGTCAAATGTAAAGGATCATGAGCAATTTAGGGTCTTAAGCATAAAAGCTCCTCTATAGCTGGATAAGGCTAGGACCTTTGGACTCTAGGGACCTCACAAGGTCCAGATCTGAAGTCTCAATCACTTGATAAGTTCAACACACTCAAAGTCTCAAGGAAAGATGGAAAAAGCCCAAAAACTCCATGAAAACGAGATCTGATCACAATAATGAGCAAGGTGAAGACTTTTTACCTTCAACAGAAGCTATAGATGAAATAACACCAGATCCAACTGCCTCTTCTCGTTCCTTGCCTTGATACTCTCCTCTTCTCTTCAAAAGGTGCACTAAAATGCCCAAATTTTAGCTCTCTTTCTCTCTTAGCTCAATATAGACGATTATGGTTTCACATAGGGGAGTAAGGTGGCTAGTGAGGCAGAAATGAGGGCTTAAGGTCCTTTAAATAGGACCAAACCCTAGAGATTTAGGGTTTCCTCTCACAGAGCCAACTCACTAAGTTGGTTTCTCCGACTCGTTGAGTTGGTCATAAAACCCACGTGGTCAATCCGCCTCTACTCGACGAGTTGGGGCATCCAACTTGTCGAGTTGCTCAAACAACTCATAAATAAATATATGCATATTATACCTGAGATTCGGGATTTTACAATATGATATCATGGTTATTACATGCATATAATAAACCATGGTACAAATTTTTAAAAGAAAATCACTTTTAAAGGTTCTATATAAAAAGCTAGTTTTTAGATAATTTGACGCGATTCAATTTTAATAATCGGTATTAAGTTTGAGTGCATTTGAAGCCTTTATATCTTTAATAAAACTTCATTTTTATTACTTATATATTTGGAGTTTGTATAAGTTATAAAAATCACCATTTCAAAACTTATATTTGAGTATTTCAAAATTTAACGTTATTAACGTTTTATAAAAGCGGATTTTATTTTAAATCAATAACTTGTTAAATCTTATGTCCACATTATAAATTTTGAAACCAAACTCCATGTGATGTTTATTTTCTCTAAAATTATTTTAGCATGTGAAAAACTAATTTATCAACCATACATAATAATTGCATAAAATAAACAACACAAACATGCATAAAATTATATGTACATAAACATAACCAAGTAATGACATTTTTTGTGAGCCAACAAATGTCAAGTCCATTCCTAAATGGACATTTTAAGGGACCAAAAAACTTATTATAATGTTGTTGTAGAAGCTCTCACTTGAGTAAACACCATTTGCTTGCAAAAGATTGGAAAAACTTCTTGAAAACAATATTTCAGCAACTATCTAAGAGCCCAAGAGCCCTTTGAAAACAAAGTGACACTTTCCAAAAAACTATCACTAACTTTCAGCATGTTGTTAAACTTGAAAATTACTCTTTGGTCTTCAAAAAATGGCTCAAGCTTCATTTCTTGTTATATTTTTGTACAAATAAATTATTTCTAACAACTAATCTATTAATTACAAAAATAAATCAAGAAAACTAATCTATTTAATTTATTACATACAATATGAATAAATAAATTATTACAACCATTTTATAATAAAAACAACCAACACAACAACACATAATGGTCATTGGCTAGTTTATGTACATCATACATATCAACATAGACATAAAACAACCTTTGTTTTTCTAAGACAACTTTAAAATGACAAAAGATGCATGAAAACTTTTGTCACATAAAATAACAATTATAAAGTTGTCTTAGAAAATATGTGTATGAACTTGTTTTTATAGAAAACCAAGATTTCCATAAATAAAAAAATCTAACCAAACTTGCAAGGTGGCTCTTGATACCGATTATTTGGTTTTTATTCAAAAATTAGTTTAAAAAACATAAGATTTAGCAACGAAAGACTTGATGATTTGAATAACATAAAACAGGTTTATAACTCACCAAGGATCTTCTTGCAAAGTTTGGAAAGAAAAACAACACAACCAAAGAAGAAGAAGAACAAATAACAACCTTTGTAGTTCTTTGGATCCTCTTGGGAGTCTTGAAAGTTGGTGAAGAATGATGAACTTACCAACAAGAAGCCAACTTGATGTAGATGCTAGTCTAAAACTCTTAACTCTTAAGCTTGAAGTTCATAACCAAAGTATGAACTTCAAGAGAGTATAAAAGCTAGTAATATCTTCTAGTGATAATAAAAAGTGAGAGAACATGCATCATAAGATGCATGTTATGGTTTTGTATCTTAAGAACAACACAAATGAAAGTCTTTCCTTTATTTATATAGCATGCACAATATACATGGATCTTTAACCAATAAGCACTCATGCTTCTACTAGCTAGAATGTCTACCATGTCTTATTACTTTTGATTAAATAATTCAAAAACCAATTCCGTTGTCTTCTTGTCAATTTTTAGCCATGCCTCAAAAAGGAAGAGGAACTGTTTAAATTTTATAAACTCTAAGTTTATAAAATATAAACTCTGTCTTTAGGTAAAAGACAAAATGATTCAAATAGTCCAAAAGGTTGTACATGACTTATTAATTCATACAATATGAAATAATGTGTTACTTGCTAATGAAAATTAGAATTTCCTATAAATAAATAATTTCTAATTAATTATAAGAGTTTAGTGAATATTTATTAAAATCAATTTCTAATAAATAATAAATTATATCAAGTTGTTGTTAGTGTGACCATTTAGTATCATATGTTAATTAGCAATATCACTTTAATACGATTCTTAAACATATTAGATCTTTCAACCAGATGACAAACTTTGAAGATAACATGTTAATGGCATAAATAACAAGGTTCCGTTTGGGACCCGGGGATTCGATTTTAGCAAGGAGATCGACAATGATTTTATACGAGTGCAATATTAGATAGTCGTTGAGTCGGTAATAGTAATGGAACGTAGCTCATCATCGAGTTCCATGGCCTTAGATTGTTTGTTTTCAAGAAAAATATCTCCAACGGACTTCCAAACTTGGGATGTTGTTGATGGGTTTGATCCATAAGAACATTCCTATGTGCACATACAAACCCTAATGCTTGGATCTAGGTTTCTCTAATTGAACATGAAATGTATCCAAGACTTTGATTAATAGATCTAGTGTAAACATTCAAATCATAACATATGAAAACAGATCTAAAGGATTACCTTGAATTGCTTGCTTGAATCTTTTTGTCCTTGGAGCTTAGAGTCACAATTGTCACTCCTCTAATGGCTTACAAACACCAAATAACAAGAGGATGATAAGAGGGAGAGAAATCGGCCAGGGTTTCTACAGATGCAAGAGTGCCGATTTCCTTCACCCAAAGGGTCTATATATACTAGTGAGCTTCCTAGTGTTTCACCCTTAAAACCCTAATTGGATAACTTAGGCCCTAATCAATCCAATCTCCTTAATGATATGCCTTGGACGATTTCTAGGCTCTTCTAAACCCTAAAATCGTCCACCTCTTATCCATAAGGAATCACAGCCCAAAATACAACTATCATACAATTGACAGTTTATGCCCCTTTATTCAATTAATCTCTTTAAGTCACCAAATTAATCCCTAATTAATTTATGACTTATATTAATCAAAATAACAATATTATTATTCCTTATATTATTCTCATAATATATTAATAATATTTCTTCTCTCATTATAAATCATCCTGTCAAGTTGCTATGGTGAAGGCAACCCAAAAGGACCATGCACAACCGGGTCAAATACTTGCCAAATATAGTTGCAGCCTTAGACACTATTCCAACAGTCTCCCACTTGGATAAGTCTAGTAACTATATATACAAGCACAATCCGATTCGCAATCGTAGCTCTCAAAGATGCTGTCAAACTCTGATCTTATCAGTCCTGTCCTTTAGATAAGGGATCGTATAGTCCTCTGTTTAGATATCATGCAGACATAATCATAGTCCAGCGTTTAGTTTCTCGATCTCAGATTTATTCGACATAGAACTTAATCGAACACATCAATTCATTTCTAACCGGGCCCGGCACATAAGTCAAATCAAATCATCGAGCGGCCGAGATATCGCTTTTACCCTCTTAGGATAAAAGTAACAGATAAACTTCGACTTATATGCATTTACTTATTCATTAATCAATTATACACAACAATGCGTTTTATAACATCAATTTACTGATGCGGTTTCGCATCATCAATGTACAACCAATTAACAAATAACAAACCATATATCTAGGTTTTAAGACCATATGATATTATCATCTTGCGATCACTTACAATATATATATATATATATATATATATATATATATATATATATATATATATATATATATATATATATATATATACCTTAAAGTGATTCAAGCAAGTGCGAGTTTTTTCCAATGCTCAAAACTAGTTCGTAAGCACTCATGAACGTTGTAGCAACCCTTTGCTATGTCTAATACCATTTAGACAATCTACATACCAATTCATGACAATCTTCATTCATACCTACTTCCAACATATGAACGATTGTGGATCGTTTGAATAATTCGATTATTCTAAATAAACTCAATTATTCAGGAAGTCAAAACATGCAAATTGAAACAATAGTTAAACAATTAACATATGATAGTAACTTTACTCATAAATAATACTCCTTTACTTAAACATCAAATGTCAATTACATTTATCTATTACAAGTTTCTAAAACTATCTAATCTAAACTAATATCATCCTTCAGCCCAATACTCCTAGCATGCTGCAAATGCTTAACCCTAGTCAATCCCTTCGTAAGCGGATCTGATGGGTTATCTTCTGATGATATCCTCTTAACCACGAGGTGTCCTTCTTCTACTCGATGTCTAATAAAGTGATATTTTCTGTCGATATGTCGAGATCTACCATGATCTCTTGGTTCCTTGGTCAAGGTACAACTCCAAGATCACCGATGAAGTTCTTCAACCATATTGCCTCCTTCGACGCTTCGCTCGCTGCAATGTACTCTGATTCGCACATTGAATCAGCTACGTTTTCCTGCTTGGAACTTTTCCAAGTTATTGCTCCTCCATTAAGGGTAAAGACCCAGCTCGACTGCGAACGGTAGTCGCGTTTCGGTCTGGAAGCTGGCGTCACTATACCCTCACACCTTTAAGTCATCACTCCCCCCGAGGACTAAAAACCATTCCTTGGTCCTCCGAAGTTACTTAAGGATATTTTTGTCCGCAATCCAATGGGCTCTGCCAGGGTTCCCTTGATATCTACTGACCATGCTCAAAGCAAAGGCTACATCAGGGCGAGTACAGGTCATAGCATACATGATTGAGCCAACTGCGGAAGCGTATGGTACTCGACTCATTTCTGCTATCTCGGCTTCGGTACTCGGACTTTGAGTCTTACTCAACTTGGCATTACTTTGTATCGGTAATTCTCCCTTCTTCGAATTTTCCATACTAAAACGTTTTAGTACTTTATCTAAGTAAGTGTTCTGATTAAGTCCTATTAGTCTCTTACTTCGTTCTCTCACTATCCTTATTCCCAAAATATAGGAAGCCTCTCCGAGGTCCTTCATAGCGAAGCACTTCCCAAGCCAGGACTTAACCTCCTGCAGTGTCGGGACGTCGTTTCCTATGAGTAGTATGTCATCGACATACAAAACGAGGAAGCTAACTATACTCCCACTGGCTTTGACATATACACATGATTCATCTTCGCTTCGTACAAATCCAAACTCTTTGACTTTCTCATCGAAGCAAAGATTCCATCTGCGAGACGCTTGCTTAAGCCCATAAATGGACTTCTCAAGCTAGCACACTCTATTGGGATGTTTCGTATCGACAAAACCCTCTGGCTGAGCCATGTAAACATCCTCAGCTAACTTTCCATTAAGGAAAGCGGTCTTGACATCCATCTGCCATATCTCATAATCATAAAATGCAGCAATGGCTAGCATCACCCTAATAGACTTTATTTTCACAACTGGTGAGAAGGTCTCATCATAGTCAACTCCGGGAGTTTGAGTAAAGCCCTTTGCAACCAATCGCGCCTTATATGTGTGTACATTTCCATCCACGTCGGTCTTCTTCTTGAAGATCCATTTGCACCCAACGGTCTTATGTCCGGGCACATTATCAACCAAATTCCAAACTTGGTTGTCATACATGGATTGAATCTCGCTGTCCATTGCCTCTTTCCATTTTGCAGACTCCGGGCCTGCCATGGCTTCCTTATAGCTATTAGGTTCATCTAAATTTATTAGTGTACCATCATTAATATACATGTCCCCTTCGATAGTAATATGAAAACCATAAAACTGGGGTTGAACTCTAACTCTTTCGGAACGTCTAAGAGGTAAGGACTCGTCAATTGGTTCAACCGGAGTTTCCTCCTCGGGTTGAGTGCCAGCGGTGGAGGTTCCTTCATCACTCGATTCTTGAATCTCTTCAAGCTCGATCTGCCTCCCACTGTCTCCTTGGCTTATGAGTTCTCGCTCTCGGAAAACCCCTCTTCTCGCAACGAAGACAACATTGTCATTCGGTCTATAGAAGAGATATCCAAAGGATTTTTGCGGGTAGTCGATGAAAATACATCGCTCACTACGAGGTTCGAGCTTGTCGTGAGTATCTCGTCTTACGAAAGCCTCGCAACCCCAAACCTTGATATGTGCCAATGAGGGAGCTTTCCCTGTCCACATCTCGTAAGGTGTTTTGGCAACCTTCTTTGTAGGGACTCGGTTAAGGATATGGGCGGCAGTCTCTAAGGCATACCCCCAGAATGAGATAGGTAGTGAAGCACGACTCATCATAGAACGAACCATGTCCAACAAGGTTCGATTACGCCTTTCTGCCACACCATTCAACTGCGGTGTCCTAGGTGGCGTTAATTGCGAAACTATTCCGCATTCTTTGAGATAGTCGTGGAATTCAAGACTTAGGTACTCTCCTCCTCGATCGGATTGAAGCATCTTGATTTTCCTGCCCAATTGATTCTCCACTTCATGTTTGAATTCTTTGAACTTTTCAAACGTTTCAGACTTGTGCTTGATTAAGTAAATATACTCATATCTACTATAATCATTGGTGAAAGTCACATAGAAGCGGTTTGCATCCTTTATGGCAGATCTAAATGGTCCACATACATCGGTATGTATGAGATCCAACAAACCCTCACCCCTTTCACACGTACCAGTGAAGGGTGACTTGGTCATCTTTCCAAGCAAACAAGACTCACATGTGTCATCTTCCCTAAGGTCGAATGACTCCAACACTCCATCCTTTTGGAGTTGGGCTATGCGCTTCTTGTTGACCTGTCCAAGACGACAATGCCACAAACATGCTTTATCCATACTATTGGAAGAATCCATGCATAAAACATCATTTCCTAGGTTATCTACAATCATAACAGTTTCATAAATTCCATTACACGGTATTGCTTCAAAATATAAGACAGCATTTAGATAAGCATAAACTGAACCATTCTCATTATTAAAAGAAAATCTAAATCCTTGTCTAAACAAACCATGAAATGAAATGATGTTTCTTGCCATATTTGGTGAGTAGCAACAATTATTCAAATCTAAACTTAATCCATTCACAGGCGACGATCTTCTGTTTCCCATGATTAGATTTATTCTTCCACGCTCCACATCCCTATTTCTTCTTAGTCCCTGCAATTCAGAACAAATGTGGTAACCACACCCGGTATCGAGGACCCAAGAAATAGCATGAGATGAATCATTAGATTTAATTGTATAAATACCTGCGAAAGACGGCTTGATCTTTCCTTCCCTGATGGCTTGCAGGTATTCTGGGTAGCTTCTCTTCCAATGCCCTATTTTGTGGCAATGGTGGCACTCTGCCTCCTTCGGGTTAGGGTTGGGTTTAGCAGGATCAACCTTGGTCCCACTAGAAGAGGAAACATCTCGGTACTTTCCCTTGCGGTGGCTCTTAGACGGAGCCTTCCTCTTCTTACCCCTTCCTTGCCCAATAGCCAAAACAGGAGCAGCAGGTGGATTGGGAGTTGGTGCAACAGACTTGTCCTTGAGGTTTCTCTCAGCAACCCTTAGGAGACCTTGGAGTTTACTTAGGGTGACCTCTTCCTTGTTCATGTGGTAGGTCATCCTAAATTGGTTGTAACACGGAGGCAAGGAATGAAGTACCATGTCGATATCCAAATCTTCCCCAAAGTCGACATTCAACTTGCGAAGACAATCGACATACCTTTGCATCTTTTGCAAGTGTACGGTTAGAGAATCTCCATGTCCCATTTTAGTAGTGATCATGTTTGTGAAGATCTCGTAACGTTCCTGCCTCGCGTTTTGATGGTATCTCTCCAATAAGTCTTGATGCATCTCATACGGATACATGTCCTCATAGGACTTTTGGAATTCGGCGTTCATTGTGGCTATCATGATGCAATGAACCTTCGTTGCATCAGGTTCATGAGTTTCAAAAGCAGTCATTTCAGCCGGAGTAGCGACTTCTGGATTGATCTTCTCGAGCTTCTCGTCAAGGACATACTCCTTGTCCTCGTAACGAGAAATCATGCGAATGTATCTTATCCATTCGCTAAAGTTCGTTCCATCGAAAGTCACCTTTTGGCAAAGGCTCATTAGCGTGAATGAGCTAGCAGCAGCGTTGTTCGCGTTCGACATCTACAAAAAGAAAGGACAAAGTTTGATTAGAATTTGAATCCCTAATTATCACCCAATATGAAAAATTAGGGCTAGGATCCAACAACATTATTTACACATTAGAAAAGGGATGTCGTAATCCAACATGAAAACAATTTGAAGGTAAGTGAATGACGATTCACTAATTCTCCACCATGAAGACATAATCTTAAGTTCTAAATGTATTGAGAATTCCTAGGTTTCGATGAGATTCATTGAACTTTTCAATGGCATGTTTAAATCTCGATATGCCCCTCTCGTTTGTGACTGGGATGCCGAGGATCACAAAGTGGGTGTGAATAACCATGCAAATCTACACAGTGCCTTCATTGTTACAATCACCTATTCGATGTGCCGGTAAACCACACACGCTCCACCGAACTATGATAAACAATGAATCACCCTTTGCCACCTTTGCTTAGAACCAATTAGTGTGCCGGTAAACCACACACGCTCCACTAACTTCTTAGCAAGGGTGCAAAGTGTAATTTCATGGGATTGCATCAATTCACTTTTCCTAAAGTAACTAGGATTGGGATTTTTTTTAAAAAAAAAACATGTAGTTACTTTGTATTTAATATTATACTTTTCATGAGGAGATAGAGTTGCCCTTTCCTACCCGTTCGTCTAACGACCCTCCACCGATCAAGCAAGCGGTGGGTGTGAGTGCACACCCATTAAGCGTCATTTTATAGGCCGCAACCTTATACCCACCTTATAGACCGGCTTCGTGAATGAGGCCTACTAACGGTAAGACTAGCATTTTAGTTATACATATATATATATATATATATATATATATATATATATATATATATTAATCTTGTAATATTATATTAGTATAAGGTTGGATTTTAAACTTGTAAAATTCTAGGGTTTGAAATTTAAATTGTCTAAATTAAACTTTTAATCACAAAACGTAAATTTCAAAACTTAAGGACAAGTTTTAAACTTTTCAAAACATAAGGGATCAAATAACAAATAATTTAAATTAATCATTTAATTTCACAATTATCCATATTTGATTTATTTAAACAATTCACCAATTCAATTAAAATAATCAATCAATTATCATATAAGGAAATTGTTATTCAATTAATTGGTAAATATCTTTTGTTAGGTCAAGGATATACTTAAATATATGTTAAAATCGGATTTATATTGACCCATAAAGATAAAGGCAAGTTTCCATAAGATAAATAGCAAGAAATCCCGAAACTAGCTCCTTCTGACAGTCGAACTCGCCGAGTACCACAATGGACTCGCCGAGTTGAGGCCTACTCGCCGAGTAGACCGTGGTACTCGCTGAGTTCATCAGGCAGAAGGACAAAAAACGATTTTGCAATCAACAATCAAGCAACCAATGCATCAATTCAATAGAAACCAATCAAGGCTCTGATACCACTGATGGGTTTGATCCATAAGAACATTCCTATGTGCACATACAAACACTAATGCTTTGATCTAGGTTTCTCTAATTGAACATGCAATGTATCCAAGACTTTAATTGATAGATCTAGCGTAAACATTCAAATCATAACATATTAAAACATATCTAAAGGATTACCTTGAATTGCTTGCTTGAATCTTCTTGTCCTTGGAGCTTAGAGTCATAATTGTCACTCCTCTAATGGCTTACAAACACCAACTAGCAAGAGGATGATAAGAGAGAGAGAGAGAGATAGAGGGAGAGAAATCGGCCAGGGTTTCTACAGATGCAAGAGTGCCGATTTCCTTCACCCAAAGGGTCTATATATACTAGTGAGCTTCCTAGTGTTTCACCCTTAAAACCCTAATTAGATAACTTAGGCCCTAAGCAATCCAATCTCCTTAATGATATGCCTTGGACGATTTCTAGGCTCTTCCAAACCCTAAAATCGTCCACCTCTTATCCATAAGGAATCACAGCCCAAAATACAACTATCATACAATTGACAGTTTATGCCCCTTTATTCAATTAATCTCTTTAAGTCACCAAATTAATCCCTAATTAATTTATGACTTATATTAATCAAAATAACAATATTATTATTCCTTATATTATTCTCATAATATATTAATAATATTTCTTCTCTCATTATAAATCATCATGTCAAGTTGCTATGGTGAAGGCAACCCAAAAGGACCATGTACAACAGGGTCAAATACTTGCCAAATATAGTTGCAGCCTTAGACACTATTCCAACAGTTGTGGCATCGGGTTTGAGAATGGATTGAAGGAAAGGTTGTGTGAGAGTTCCATACACCCTTTATTTGACATTATTATCGACTGTTTCCCACTCAGGATCATCTACTTTGAGAGAAGTTCCATCAAGATGACTATAGACGGAATACCCAATGCAATAGGTCTTAAATAATTCCTTCCATGCATCATAATTCATGCGATCAAGATCAAGGAGAAGAGGAGCATAAGACTTTATGTTTGTGATGCCATAGATTTTATCAGTAGGTCTGGTTTTGGAGGAACCCACATCCGATCATGTCATTGTAGAGAATAGATAGATGGCGGAAAACAGAAGAAGAAGAAGAAAAAGAAGAAGTGATGAGGAATATGTTGCCCAGTGGATCGGCTAGAGTTTTTAGACGGAGTGTTTTGATACTATGTTACAACCGATATTTTCCCATGAACTCATATTTTGCATTCCATCACCAATATATATATAACACTCTAGAAATTTCAAACAATTTAAACTTTTCAAAAACAACCCGATTTCATAAAGTTATTACAAAAAGGTTTTCAATACAATTATTATCAGAGTCTTCCCAGAACCACATCATAAAACATAACCATGAGGAGCGGTACGATCACGCCTTTGCCTTGCCACGGTCTCCTGAAGAACCTGAAAAACATTAAACCACAACTGTAAGCCTGAAAGCTTAGTGAGATACCCCCAAAATACCAACCACATATACCATACACGCACAACATGACATATCCTAACAGAACACAGAACAGCCATACACTTCGGGTCTACTGTGTGACTGGTCTGCCGCACCAGCCTTCAGTCCACCTGGTCCACCCTCCAAGTCTAGCCATATACATCGATTCTACAGTGTGATTGGTCCGCCCGCACCGGGCCTTCAATCCACCTGGTCCACTCTCTGAGTCTACAGTATGACTGGTCCGCCCGCACTGGGCCTTTAGTCGGACTGGTCCACTCTCCGAGCCTCGGCACGTCTGGTCCGCCCTCTTGGGGCCTACAGCCTATCCGGACCGCTCGTTGGGCCTTCCGGATAACGGGTCCGCCCTGGGTATGTTGGCCTACAGCACAAAGTAGGACCCGCCTCAACCCAACCCCAGTCTAACAACCATGTGCACATAAACATTCAATCATATAACAATTCTCATCCAATCAAACCGATCTAGCAGATCACATAGCATAACATCATCCTAACCAGGATACCGTCCTTAACCAGGTCTCTAACATATACCATCCTAACTACCAGGATGCAAACACAACAAAACAATAACATAACAACGATACCCGGATCACAATCCGATAAAGGGACAGCCTTGGTGTCGTAAACCCTGTTGATATAGTGAGGATAACTCACCTCGCAAGTGCCGACTGAAAAGATAAGACCGAGATGCTACAACCACTGACACGATCCCCACTACTAGCCAACACCAACATTGAACTCAAAACAAATGCCAACAATTACCAAAATGCCCCTGGAAGTCAACTGGTCAACCCTTGGTCAAAGTCAAAGTCAAAGTCAACCTCCTGACTGACTCTACTCGTCGAGTCCCCATGCTCAGAACTTCCCCAATCCGCGACTCAACTCGTCGAGTCACCCCGAGACTCGCCGAGACCCACAACTTTGAGTCCCCTCGCACTCAACTCACCGAGTCCTCCCTTGACTCACCGATTCACGACTCAACCAGAAGAAGGTTAGGACCTCACGACCAGACTCGCCGAGTCCAAGAACAGACTCGTCGAGTCCAAGGCTATCTACAACCAACTCGCCAAGTTGTTCTTCCAACTCATCGAGTTCCTGCCCATCTTCAAGCAACTCGCCGAGTACACATTTGTGACTCGCCGAGTACCCCTAGATCTTAATCCATACAGAAGCTTTCCAGGCCATGCAGATGATCCAAACCATAGATCTACCCTTCTACAACCCATCTATCACGTAAAGTGGCAAACTTTACGTGAATCCAAAGAGATCTAAGCATATAACACTCTAGGGTTAGGGTTTGGGACAAGATGGCTTCACCAATCACTCAAGAACAGGGACTTTAATGCACTCTGGACCTTCTCCACTCCAGATCTGAGGTAGCAACCTCAGATCTAACCTCCAAACTCAAAACATCACAAGCTATTCTTTCCAAATACTCCAAAATGATGAATCTAGATGAATAACAGCCCAAGCAACGAAATAATACCTCAAAAGATGCTCCAACAGAAGAGAAATCTGAATCCTTGCAAAGCCCCTTGCTCCAAGCCTCTTAACTCTCCAAGATCTCTTCCAAAATCTCTTCTCCAAGGTTCAAATGCCCTCAAATCACTCACAAACACACCTTAGGGTTTTCTGGACTTCAAGAGAGGGTAAAGAGGATGGGGAGAGGGTATAGTGTCCTTTATATAGGGCTCATCCTCCGAAATTAGGGTTTTCTCCACACAGCACCAACTCGTCGAGTCCAGCCGCCGACTCGCCGAGTTGGCCACTTAACTCGCGACCAGAATCGCGACCCTACTCGCCGATTCCACCCATGGACTCGCCGAGTTGCCCTTTCACAATTTACACTTTGAACCCTGAACTTGCACTCCTGAACTCGGGATGTTACAATTCTCCCCCACTTAAATTAGGCTTCGTCCTCGAAGCCTGCGACAACACAACTCCAGAACTACTCCCGCAATGCACCACCTGGCATTAACCAGACCAGGTTCCTCAAAACACAACCACCGAAACCCAAAACCCAACTTTCCCTTTGCGGTGTCCTGACCACCGCTTCAATCCGGCCACCGGCCTCATCCTCTGATAACCATACTTATCAACCGAGTACCACTCCATGATACCTCACTCGCTCCAAATCACAACAATCACTTGGCTCATACGAGCTACAAATAACCCTGAACCACAGGAATCCCGATCTGAGACCAACTTTATCCACTCCATGCTGACAGGATGACACATCCTTCAGCCTCAGAGCAACTCCCATGAGTTCTCCTCCGCAATCTCATACCCATGCTGAACTGGCTCTTGCCTCCTAGGGTTGGGAAAACCCGATACACTGACGACACCTCCAAACTTCCCCCAGGATGAATTTCCACCACATACATAATCCCTTGATCAAAATCAAACTAGAAATCCAAGATTCAATCCCTGCATCCCTTCCGAGCCTCTTGGCTCTACACCCGCGGAATTCCTTCAGCGACCTCAGCAGACATCCAACCTAGATGTGATTCCATACCACCGCCACAACACACTGCTCAATAACCATAACTGGAACACCCCAATCATAACTCCGCACTATTTCTTTCACTTCCGTGAACTTACACTTCCTCTCGGAGCTACAATCCTTTCCCTTTCCTTACCAAGAAAATCCACTTGGCTGCCTTGACACTACTGTAACGCCTGTGTTTCTGGGCTTGTCATTAATGTTGAAATAATAGCCTAGGTTAACCTTTGTAACCCGTTATGAAATAATAGAAGTGTATTATTTGAGTATTATGTGGTTTGTGCTTAATTGCTTAATTATGTGATTTGATTAATTAAGAATAAAAAAATAAGCGTCAAAATTTAAGTGTAAAATAAACTCGATATCTTTACATAAAGTTGTAATGGCCGAAACGAGGTTTTCGAATATATATAGAACACCCAAATCTGACTTCATATGAGTAAGTTATGGTTTTCTGAAGTTTCGACTTAGCAATATGTAGCCCGAATACTTGATTTGAGATCGAGCGGTTTTTAGCCGAAACAATCTAAACGAGAATCGAAAATCTCGTTAGTGGTAGTGAAGAGATAAAAAGATAGGCGAGAACGGATGTCGGATAAAGAAGTTATGAATTTATAACAAAGTTTTCTTGTCCCGGTCTTCTAAAAATAAACAATAAAAATAAATTCCAAGTTAGCCGACAGAGTCTAAACGAAAGTTGTAGAGCGTAGTCTCACCTACGCGTGGATATGAAGAACGTCAAAAACGGAGTTCGTATGAAGAAGATATGAATTTCCGAAGTTTTTAAATAATTAATATTTATTATTTAATCTTTAATTCCGATATTATCCGAAGGGGAGTCACCGGACTTATCCGAAGTACGCCCAGCGTACAGCGAAGCATGACGAAGCCTCGCACTCGAGTGCTCCAATGACGCATGCAGTGACGACTTCGGAGGAGTACGCCCCGCGTAAAGGAGTACGCCCAGCGTACTGCGAGGCCTCAACCTCCTATAAAAGGGCGTGCGAGGGCAGCCTAATTCTTTTGCTAATTTCTTACTTTCTCTTTAGTTTTTGCCTCGTTTTGCGTGCCAGAAGTATCCTGAAGCCCCGGTATCAATCCCGAGCCCCGAAGCAAGTTCCGAAGCCCCGAAGATCCCGAGAAGTGCAATTCCCGAGCCGAAGCTCTGCCCGCGAGGAGCCTGGTTTTTGTGAAGATCTTTCGGATCTATTGAAGAATACTACTTCTGCAAGTCGTGGTGCTGTCCGATCATCTTCTGATCAAGTGAGTGTGTAGTTACTTTCTTCTAACGCATAATTATGAAGTATTTTATACTAAATACGTGTTATGTGTATAATTTTGTTGTTATGTGTGGGAATGTATATTCACTTTCTTCTATCTCATAGATCCGATTTATTCTCTATGAAATATGTGTTATGTGGGTGTGCCTCATATGTTATGTGGAATATGTATTGATTGAACATGCTATACAGGTTTTAAACTATGTATAAAAATATATATTTTTATCTACTAATATGTTGGGTAGAACATGAGTAGATAGTTGATGTGTGATAAACAGATGAGAGGCCTCGATGTTGTTGTTGTTGATCTAGTTATTCAGCGGAGTATGGATAACGACCACAGACTCTTTCTAGACAGTCCTGTGGAACGCTAGCAGGTTCATAACCTGTAGGTGTTGTGAACGATGTGTTCACCGGTGTACTCTATCCCCCTCATGGTTGCCTTTAGGATATCTATTGTTGAGAAAACCCCTTAGCAGTAATGTCCGTCCCGATGAAAATCCTAGATTAGGTCCCTTGAGATAGATGTTGTTTTAGGGACGTAAAGTGAGGACAACAGGAATGGGTAATCGGGTTATTGTTGGTTGGTGAAATTAAATATAATTTATTTATTGTGGGTTGAAAACCCTATATGCTCACCAGGCTTCCAAGCCTGACCCACTCAGTTTTATTTGTATTACATGAAGTGGCGCAAGGGCATAAGATGGATGAATCATCGAGTTGTTTTGTTTACAAGTTTGTATATGTATATATATTTGTTGAATGACTTGTAATGTTATCGTTTATGCTTTATGGTCTGTATCGGAACATGACATCCCGAGTTTTGATTATATAATGAAAATGCATCTCTTGATGAAATGCTTTGATAAATATTATTTTATCATATTATGTTTTGGGAACAAATTCCGCAACTCTTTTAAATCAAAAGGATTTACTCTTAAATTATTTTAAAAAGCATAAATGAAATCGGTCTTTTCTGGCCGAGATTTTGGGGATGTCACAGTTGGTATCAGAGCATTAGTTTAAGCGAACTAGGAATTTGTAGGATTTCTAGACTTAAACTTAGAATGCTAAGTGAAGGTTGTTAGATGTATGTCTGTTATATTTCAGACACGAGCACTAGTTTATTTGAGGAAAGTTGCCTAAAATGCTTTTATGTGCTAAATGTTATATGTTGCCATATATGATATTATTTGTTCGGATCTATGGTCTGTTGCCGACCGGATCTGGAAACCTTATGTGTGTAGGATTCTAAGCGTACGTCTACGGTATTGGAACTAACATGTAAACGTTTCGGAGTGATAAGGATGATTTAAATATCTATCACATCACGACATACTCATTCCATTTCCTCATACAGATCTATCAACACATGCACAATCTTCAGCATGACTGGACCGCCTTACCAGGCCTTTAACCCATCTGGACCACTCTCAGAACCTTCAGCAGATCTGGACCGCCCTCCAGGGCCTTCAGCCTGTCTGGACCGTCCTCCAAGCCTTCGGCCTGACTGGTACACCCACTTGCCTTCAGTCTATCCGTACCGCTCAACTAGCATCCAATATCCCGAATTATCCCTCCAGGAAACTCTCACATGCATACTGTTCTAGCTCTCTAGGGGTTCCAAACTCTATCTCCATCCTACGTACTCAATCTCGGCCCGATCCCATGCCTTCCACAATCAATCACCCTTGGTCTGCATCCTGCCCCGTCTGTCTGACACTTGCTCAAACCAGCCTACGCTCGGCTGACAGAACCACTGTTGAATCCCAACAACTAAACAACCTCCCATGCTTATCGATCTTCCGGAGAATTTTCCAATTCTCCCCACTTAGAGCACTGACTATCAACCACCGGTCGCCATCATCGACCTCCCTCCACAACCCGACACAACAAAATCCCTTACACGCGAACTGATTCCCACTAGAACGAGCAACCTTCACAAAATTACATAACAACACTAATCATCTTGGGCTCGAAAGAAACCTGACCTTCAGCTAACCACTCCTCATACTGCAGATACTACACGACATTAAGACCAAAAGCCATATTTCCCACTAATAATCCTCATGAATGATTATCAACGAAATTTCCAACACCAAACCCATAACCATACCATAACCCTCAAGGAACAACGAATACAATACCAAAAATCACACACCAAGACTGTTAGATATACAATACTCCATAATAATCACAAGATAACAAGACATCAAGAAAGAAACATACCTGCAGCTGCATCCGGCACTGCCCTGACCTCCTCTGCTGCAAGCTGAAAAGCACGACCCTGAGCCCTTGGGGGATCCGCTCCACCCTGACCTCCACCTGTAATCCTCAAAGTGGCCGGTGCTAGAGCCTACACCGGTCCTGCAGCAAGCTGTGGACAGTGGACCCTCAAGTGTCCAACCTGATGGCAATGATAACAAATCCTCAAATCCCGAACCGGGGCTGTCTGCCGACAATCTCTCGCATAGTACCCCTCCTTTCCGCACTTGCGGCAAGCACCACCGGACCTACAAACTCCGGTGTGACCCTTCCTACACCTTCCACAAGCGCGGTTGCTCTGATCTCCCAATCCAGAATCAACGGTCTTGGACCGTTTTGGCGCCGGCTACGACTATTCTGGGGCCTGCCTCTGCTCTCTCAACTGCAACTCAATCTCCAACTCACGCCGCCTGGCGGCCTCCTGCAACTCTAACAAGGTCTCACACCTCTGCGTAGACACAAACTGCCTGATATCCCTCTTGAGCATCCTCAGATATCGGGACATCTGAGCCTACTCCGAAGCGAACTCAAGGCAAAACATCGCCCTCTCAGTGAACATCCTGGTGATCTCCGTCACCGACTCTGAATCCTGTTTCAGCTCTAGGAACTCTTGAGCCAACCTCTCTCTCTCAACCTGCAGAACATAACGAGTGCTAAACATCTCTCGGAACTGATTCCAAGAAACCACAGCCTCTGCGCATCCGAATAGGACTCCGTGGTCAATCTCCACCAATCCTTCGCCCCGAGCCTCAACAGGTTCAGAGCACACCTCACCCTCTGATCAGCAGGGCATGAACACGTGAAGAAACACCCCTCCACGTCCGACAACCATCTCATAGCAACAATCGGGTCCTGAACTCCATCGAAGGTAGGGGGCTTCGTATTTTCGAAGTCCCGATACTGAAAACCTCTACCGGCTCCTCCCCCTGCCGCTGCTACAGCCATTGTAGCCGCCGCGGCAGCCGTCTCTGTGAGAGCTGCATAGCGCTCATCAAAATACTCAACCATGGCGGTCTTGATCGACCCAAACAGTTTCGGCAACTCGGCCCAGAACAACACAGCAACCTCATCATGCAGGATCTCACGAATCCTAGCATCCAACTCGTCTGTGCTCATCTGACCAATAACCTCGGGCGGTACTAACCCACCCTGACCGCCCTCTCCTGCTCCCGATCCTGACCTGGATCCGCTCCCAGCATGCCTCGTAACCACCATACTGAAAAACATCACAAGATCTCAGATACTTCCCACTATCCCGGGAACCAACCCCCAACCCAACCCTAGAGGCTGTGGTTTCTTTGATACGCGTATGGGTCCTGTGCTTCCAGTAGTACGGGCCCATACTACCTTCCACACTTACCCATATTTATATCAATTATCACCACAACACCCTAGTGAAGAACATACATAACAAGCACTCAACCCTCACTCCTAGAGTAACACTGGAAATCTCCCACAGAAGAAACCCTAGGCTACTAGGCATCATAAATTAGACAACATTATCATGAAATCCTGAAGATCCCAAGCCTAGTACTAGCATGTTGTTCTATCATAGCTCAAAAAAACAAATATCATGTATGGTATTTTGGGGTTACTTACTGGCTCTGGCTGATCGTACCTTTGCGTCCTCCTTTACTCATTTTGAAAACCATTTTAAATTCTCTTTTGAAAACTCTCCTTGATTTGAGACTGGATTCACACGAATGTTCCTCCAATTCACTCAAACCAAGGCTCTCATACCAACTTGTAACACTCTAAAAATTTCAAACAATTTAAACTTTTCAAAAACAACCCGGTTTCATAAAGTTATTACAAAAAGGTTTTCAATACAATTATTAACAGTCTTCCCAGAACCAAATCATAAAACATAATCATGAGGAGCAGTACGATCACGCTTTTGCCTTGCCACGGTCTCCTGAAGAACCTGAAAAACATTAAACCACAACTGTAAGGCCGAAAGCTTAGTGAGATACCCCCAAAATACCAACCACATATACCATACACGCACAACATGACATATCATAACAGAACACAGAACAACCATGCACTTCGGGTCTACTGTGTGACTGGTCCGCCGTACCGGCCTTCAGTCCACCTAGTCGACCCTCCAAGTCTAGCCATATACATCGAGTCTACAGTGTGATTGGTCCACCCACACCGGGCCTTCAATCCACCTGGTCCACTCTCTGAGTCTACAGTATGACTGGTCCGCCCGCACTGGGACTTCAGTCGGCCTGGTCCACTCTCCGAGCCTCGGCACGTCTGGTCCGCCCTCTTGGGGCCTACAGCCCATCCGGACCACTCGTTGGGCCTTCGGGATAACGGGTCCGCCCTGGGTATGTTGGCCTACAGCAGAAAGCAGGACCCGCCTCAACCCAACCCCAGTCCAACAACCATGTGCGCATAAACATTTAATCATATAACAATTCTTATCCAATCAAACCGATCTAGCAGATCACATAGCATAACATCATCCTAACCAGGATATCGTCCTTAACCAGGTCTCTAACATATACCATCCTAACTACCAGGATGCAAACACAACAAAACAATAACATAACAACGATACCTGGATCACAATCCGATAAAGGGCCGGCCTTGGTGCCGTAGACCCTGTCGATATAGTGAGGATAACTCACCTCGCAACTGCCGACTGAAAAGATAAGACCGAGATGCTCCGACCACTGACACGATCCCCACCACTAGCCAACACCAACACTGAACTCAAAACAAATGCCAACAATTACCAAAATGCCCCTGGAAGTCAACTGGTCAACCCTTGGTCAAAGTCAAAGTCAAAGTCAACCTCCTGACTGACTCTACTCGCCGAGTCAACCCGATGACTCGTCGAGCCCCCATGCTCAGAACTTCCCCAATCCGCGACTCAACTCGCCGAGTCACCCCGAGACTCGCCGAGTCCCACAACTTTGAGTCCCCTCGCACTCAACTCACCGAGTCCTCCCTTGACTCACCGATTCACGGCTCAACCAGAAGAAGGTTAGGACCTCACGACCAGACTCGCCGAGTCCAAGGCTATCTACAACCAACTCGCCGAGTTGTTCTTCCAACTCGTCGAGTTCCTGCCCATCTTCAAGCAACTCGCCGAGTACACCTTTGTGACTCGCCGAGTACCCCTAGATCTTAATCCATACAGAAGCTTTCCAGGCCATGCATATGATCCAAACCATAGATTTACCCTTCTACAACCCATACATCACGTAAAGTGGCAAACTTTACGTGAATCCAAAGAGATCTAAGCATATAACACTCTAGGGTTAGGGTTTGGGACAAGATGGCTTCACCAATCACTCAAGAACAGGGACTTTAATGCACTCTGGACCTTCTCCACTCCAGATCTGAGGTAGCAACCTCAGATCTAACCTCCAAACTCAAAACATCACAAGCTATTCTTTCTAAATACTCCAAAATGATGAATCTAGATGAATAACAGCCCAAGCAACGAAATAATACCTCAAAGAAGCTCCAACAGAAGAGAAATCTGAATCCTTGCAAAGCCCCTTGCTCCAAGCCTCTTAACTCTCCAAGATCTCTTCCAAAATCTCTTCTCCAAGGTTCAAATGCCCTCAAATCACTCACAAACGCGCCTTAGGGTTTTCTGGACTTCAAGAGAGGATAAAGAGGTTGGGGAAAGGGTATAGCGTCCTGTATATAGGGCTCATCCTCCGAAATTAGGGTTTTTCTCCACACAACACCAACTCGCCGAGTCCAGCCGCCGACTCGCCGAGTTGGCCACTTAACTCGCGACCCTACTCACCGAGTCCACCAATGGACTCGCCGAGTTGCCCTTTCACAATTTACACTTTGAACCCTGAACTTACATTCCTGAACTCGGGATGTTACAATATACATACTATATAAATCGGGTTAGGCTAAACCATTGCGGGCTAAATACATTGGGCCATATAGAAATAACTCAAATATAATAAACAAAACAATATGACTAACAATATTAAAGCATACGTGTAACAATAATAACTACGTATTTATTCTATTTTATTTATAAATAATCTTGTAAAACATAAAAAATAACAATAAAAACTATATATTATTTTATTTTATTTATAATTAATCTTGTAAAACACGAAAAACATGACGAAGACATGTTAATATTTTGTCAAATTTTGAACACAAACACAATTCAATATGACATCATTTTTTTTATTTTTTTTATTTATTTATCATAAACATGAACAAAACATGAATTTAAAATTCATTTTTATTTCAATTTCGTTTCATATGGTGCCAATTGATATTTGTATGATCCATATGTTTCTTTAAGGATTAAACATGGGTAATGACTAAACATGTGATCCTTATGTTTCTTTACGGGCAATAAACACTTTTTATTTTGTTCCATTCAAAGTTTCAAGCACTTGTGTGAATGCAACAACCTATAATAAATTAATAACATCTTAAATAAATAAGTATTCTCAAACACCTAGTAATTTACATAGAATTATATACATGGGATCAGGATAGAAATTGAAACGAGGCACATATAAGACAATAAATAGCTAAATACTAAGTATAAAAATTGACCCTTGCTTTACATATGCTTGATTTATTATTTGAGCATCAAAACACAAAACGGCATACACGAATTTACAAATATAAAACGCTGTAGGAAAATGACGATTAAGAAAATGATCAACAACAGTTCACCAAAAATGAGGTCATTGTTTCCAAAGACAGTATTTTAACAAACAGCGGAGAAAACCATCACTGACAATTTATTAATGCTTCGTTATTGTTAATTAATTGCCTATCATATGTAGGATAGGTCGAACGGCTGGATGCCGGATCAAAATAAAATCATATCAAAATGTATTAATTATTAACGTGTTATATAAAAAGCCAACAAACCATATTTACTATTATTACTATTATGGTAATCTAACTAAAATGATTTTATAAATATGTGTTATCACATATTTAATTTGGACAGATTTCAACTTGTTTGCTTTTTTAATTATTCGGATCCATTTCACTTGTTCGTTTACTATTTTACCCTTGTTACCAACTAAATATAAAACAAATATGATACATTATTTGAATAAATGTTTAAAATCAATTTTAAATAACCTTAGGAGAAATTCCATACACAATTTATTAATGCTTCTTTAATGTTAATTACCTATCATATGTAGGATAGGTCGAACCGCTGGATGCTGGATCAAAATGTATTAATTACTAATGTGTTACATATAAAGCCAACAAACTATATCATCTATTTATTACTAGTATTACGGTAATCTAACTAAAATGTTTTTATAAATCTTTGTTATCACATATATTTAATTTGGACAGATTTCAACATGTTTGCCTTTTTATTTATTCCGATCCATTTCACTTGTCCATGTACAATTTTACCCTTTTAACCAACTAAATATAAAACATATATGAGTACATTATTTGAATAAATGCTTAAAATTAAGTTTAAATAACCATAGGAGAAATTCCACACACAATTTGTTCACATTCTATTAAAAAAAATTAAAAAGAAAAATACTATATTAGAATATATAAAATCAAATAATTTAAAATAATAGAAATTAAAGTCATGTAATGAGTAGTGGGTTTGGTAGTTCTTTTTATTTATTTATTTATTTATTTGGGATTAGGTAATTCTAGGCAAGGAAGATGAAGATCATATATTTGGTGGTTAAACAAGTCTCAACAAAACATTTTTTTCCCTTGGTTCTTTATATGATGTGATTGAACGAATTTTTGTAGTGTTGCACACAAAAGAGGGACGTATCAAAAGATATATAAATTTGATTCAACGACATGGATACATTAGTCAACATCGTGATAGCGTCAATGTTTATTCACAATTATGTAAAGATGAATGATCAATTTGAGAAAACATTAGACAAGTAAATGAACGGTGTTACAATATACATAACGATTGAGACAAATAATATAAAATAATAACGTATTTATATGCTTTTATTAATACTGACAGCAAATTTTTGTCCTTGATAATAATTAAGCTAACAATTTTTCGGAGTTATTTACCAAAGTGACTATATAGTAGTGTAATACATATCCACATGATCATAGTTTTATATTTTATTACAAATTAACCATTTAAATAGTTATAGGAACTCAATATTCCATGATACTAGTGTGATACATATATTCACTTGATCACATTTTTATATTTTATCACAAATTAACTGTTTAAATAGTCAAAAGGAACTCAATAATCTATGATGTTTTTAAGACAAAAGAAATTTTATGACAAAAAATATCTCGTTAGCTTTAGTTGCAAATTAACAAATGTATTTAAATTCGGGACAAATATATTTTTCAAGAATAAAAACAGGTAAAATAAGTAATTTTGAAATTCAAAGCAAATACAAAGTCTAGTTAATTAAAATAACAAAGATGCATGTTTTCCAAAGTTTATGTTCCTGTTGAAATCCCATGAAAAACATTTTTTAAAAAGAGTTACTAAAAATCCTTTTTGAGAGTATATATATATATATATATATATATATATATATATATATATATATATATATATATATATATATATATATATATATGGTCTACTTTTTTAGAATTTTTTCCGATAAATAATAAGATTTAAAACTTGAAAAAATAATGGTCAATTGATTTTATTGTTTAAAATGGTTCCTTGTTAAACATTTGCATATATATATATATATATATATATATATATATATATATATATATATATATATATATATATATATATATATATATATATATATATATATATATATATACTTTAACAAATAAAGATCTTTTTGTCATATGTCACATTCTCATTCATTTTGCTATATTTAATTTTATGGTTATTTTAAATTAAATTTTATTCCACATATCATTTTATGGTTTTTCCATTTTATTAAATTTCACATAGTATTTAAATATAATAATAAATACATATCAATTTTATTAATAAGATTTAAAACTTGAAAAAATAATGGTCAATTGGTTTTATATATATATATATATATATATATATATATATATATATATATATATATATATATATATATATATATATATATATATATATATATATATATATAGGGTCTACCAGTGTGATACATATATTCACTTGATCACATTTTTATATTTTATCACAAATTAACCGTTTAAATAGTCAAAAGGAACTCAATATTCTATGATGTTTTTAAGACAAAAGAAATTTTATGACAAAAAAAATCTCGTTAGCTTTAGTCGCAAATTAACAAATGTATTTAAATTCGGGACAAATATATTTTTCAAGAATAAAAACAGGTAAAATAAGTAATTTTGAAATTCAAAGCAAATACAAAGTCTAGTTAATTAAAATAACAAAGATGCATGTTTTCCAAAGTTTACGTTCCTGTTGAAATCTCATGAAAAACATTTTTTAAAAAGAGTTACTAAAAATCCTTTTTGAGAGTATATATATATATATATATATATATATATATATATATATATATATATATATATATATATATATATATATATATATATATATATATATATATATATATATATATATATAGGGTCTACTTTTCTAGAATTTTTTCCGATAAATAATAAGATTTAAAACTTGAAAAAATAATGGTCGGTTTTATTGTTTAAAATGGTTCTTTGTTAAACATTTGCATATATATATATATATATATATATATATATATATACTTTAACAAATAAAGATTTTTTTGTCATATGTTACATTCTCATTCATTTTGCTATATTTTATTTTATGGTTATTTTAAATTAAATTTTATTCCACATATCATTTTATGGTTTTTCCATTTTATTAAATTTCACATAGTATTTAAATATAACAATAAATACATATCAATTTCATTAATAAGATTTAAAACTTGAAAAAATAATGGTCAATTGGTTATATATATATATATATATATATATATATATATATATATATATATATATATATATATATATATATGATCTACTTTTTTAGAATTTTTTCCGATAAATAATAAGATTTAAAACTTGAAAAAATAATAGTCAATTGGTTTTATGGTTTAAAATGGTTATATATACTTTAACAAATAAAGATCTTTTTGTCATATATCACATTCTCATTCATTTTGCTATATTTAATTTTATGGTTATTTTAAATTAAATTTTATTCCACATATCATTTTATGGTTTTTCCATTTTATTAAATTTCACACAGTATTTAAATATAATAATAAATACATATCAATTTCATTAATTAACATTTTTTTTAATTTCAAAATTACTAAGTTAAAGTTTTATTAATTTCCTTTATTTATTTATCTAAATTATTTGTTTAGATTTAAAAAAAACACTTTAACTTTTATAATTTAATATTTTTTCACGTTTCTTATAAATTCAAACTTTTTAAATATTTAAAATTTTATATTTAATTTTTCTTTTAAATAAACTCATGTAATACATGGGTAATACACCTAGTGTGTATGTGTGTGTTTGTGTGTGTGTGTGTGTGTGTATATATATATATATATATATATATATATATATATATATATATATATATATATATATATGGTTGAGGATTGGAAATGATCTCTAGTTAAAGATACTCGTATGATGTGTTATATCTGACATATAGATGATAGTAGATAATTGGGATAATGACTTGAAAGGGTAATAGACTTTCAACTTTGTTTACATTTAGTTACTAAAATTTTTCATTACCTATTTGCCACTGAACTATTGAAACTGTTTACATTTTACCCTTATGATCGGTAACAACCGGTCATAAGGGTAAAATGTGAACAATTTCAATAGTTCAGTGACACATAGATAATGAAAAAAAGTTTAGTGACTAAATGTGAACAAAATTGAAAGTCCATTTCCTCTCAGAAAAAGTTCAATGACTAAATATGAACAGACTTTCCTCTTGTATTATCGTTTAGCAAATTATGTATTTTTGTTAAATTTTAACAACATTTGTTGATGAAGAAATAAAAAAAAGTTCAAAACCCCGAAAAATGTATACAAAAACGAAAAACGAAACAAATATTATATATATAAATTTTATGTTATAAAACTATGCAATATTATATGTATAAAAATTATCCCAATATTATATGTACGAATTTTGTGTTATAAAATTAGGCAACACATAAATTGACATACATTAAACCATCTACGTTGTTTATAAAAGAATATATACATATATTGATATATTATATATGTTGTTATACTCCATATATTGACATCCATCATATTAGTATATTTAGTATTAAAGATGATATCGAAAATGAAAGTCAAGTTGTTTAGAATTTAGACATTTTTAATTTACCCGAACAATTGATTTATATTTGAGATTGTATTTTCTTAAAAAGTTTAAATAATTATTGAAATTTATGATTATTTAACTAGACATACAGAATTAAGTAAAACCGTTAACATGCTTTATGAAGTGGTGCGCTCAAACCACCCCACCCATATTACCTTTAAAAAAGTATTTTTTTTAAGAAAAAATAGTTATATATTCAACAATTAAAACGGCGCTATAGGTGAGAATGGTTTATTTTTTTGTTAAACCAAAATCAGATTGGAAATGTTGATTTTTTATTTTGGAAAATACCAAACCATTGGTTTTTTATTTCGGTTTTGGTTTTTCGTTTTTTGAATATATTTTTTGGGTTTTGCTTTTTTATTTCAGCAAGTGATGTTAGAATTTAACAATAATAAATAATTTGTAAAAACATAATACAAGAGGAAGTTTGTTCACATTTAATCATTGAACTTTTTCTAGAAGGAAACGAACTTTCATTTTTGTTCACGTTTAGCCACTATACTTTTTTTCATGTAATTGTCACTGAACTATTGAAACTGTTTATATTTTACCCTTATGACCGGTCATAAGGGTAAATCTGAACAGTTTCAATAGTTCAGTGGCAAATAAATAATGAAAAAAAGTTTAGTGAGTAAATGTGAACAAAATCGAAAGTTCGTTACACTTTCAAATCATTATCTCTAGATAATTATAGCCAGGTGCTTTGGGGGGGGGGGGGGGGGCAAAATGCCAGTTTAAAAAACTAATATATATTAATATTTTTAGTAAGAAATATATTGTTACGATTATAGACCGGTAATTTTTTTTTAAGATTTATCTGATAAATAATAAATAAAAATATTTTGAAATTGAATATTTAAGAAAAGTAATTATTTTATTACTACAATTTATAAATCTGATAGGAGAAACACGTTCAAAATCAATCTTTTACACATGGGTTTACTTAATGTAACATAACTTGATAACTCTATTCAAAAAATATATTTGCACAAACTTTTAATTAAATTTCATGTGTAAAAAGGAAACAGTAAAGGAGCACCGGAGCAATGGTCCCGCACCAACCCACATTGTCCAGAAAAACTATGCCCAAGCTCCGAAGCTAGCGACGGTAATTATTAACACTTCAAAGCTTCAAGCACACTCTTGACCTTTTTTGTGTTTGTCATAGCAACGCCCAAATTAGCATGGAAATTTACAATTCAAATTTAAAACACTTGTGTTATTTTCATGAATCATGCATTTAAACAAACATAAGCATAATGAATGGTATACGTATCAATTTTAATTTATTGGTAAACATGTTGAAAGCATACAGTGTATTTAAATTTTAAATACTTTAAATTGTTCTACGAAAAAAAAAAAGACAAACCAAGTTAATTTTACAAACTATTTTTAAAGATTTACGCAAAATTTAGAAAAATGATCATTTTAAGCATGATTTTCGCAGGCAGTGATATGCGAAAATCTCATGGTTTTCATATCAACTTGGCAACCTCATAACTTCTTTATATGAACTCGGATTTAAGTAATTTCTTTTATGTAAGAGTTTTTTTTTGTCATGTCAATTTCAAATTTCATTTATAAAGCAACTACAAACAAAGTGCATATATCGAATTAGAAGCGCATTAACATAGGGTCTTGTAAACTTTTATCATAACAATGGTCTAAGGTATGATTTTCAAATGACCATTTCTTCATTTTTATTCCAAATAACTAGAATTCTTTTTATCGTCTTCTTTGTAATAAGGATATCAATACACATATCACACTTGAAATTTAGATATGGAAAGTCGTACTTTGTAAGTTGCAAAATATAATACTTTGTGTTTTTTGAAGAAATAAAAAATCAAAGATTACCATTTTGCATATGGATATCGAAAAGTTGTACGTCTACTATATATTGTCGTTATGATTTAAATAAAAGTCTATATTAGGGTATAACACATAGCCTTAACATAAATTATCGAGCTCAATTCCATAAAAGTAGTAATTCTTCTTCCGAATTAGAATACCTAAATTATTCAGTTGCAAAGGGGTAACACAAACGATAGTTTATTTTGTAATTCTAATTGAGGAGGAGGTGACATAGGATTCACCATCTTAGTTCGGTATGCAACTCGATACAGTACATAAATCAAATTAAAATTAACCATTTTGTGAATGTTTGAAATTTTAAACGGTCGCAGTACGTTATCACATGACTATAAGATATACTATATGTTTGCCATTCCTATATGTATAAGTCTTAATTGTGATCGAGATTTACAAGTACGGTCTGCAAAAATCCATTACTTCATTACTTTAAAGTTGATGCTAAAACATGCTTTGTCTGCAAGGTTACACACTTGTGCATCCTCCGTTGGAACACCCTCTCAGCATAAGCGGTGAGATCAAACAGCCCCCTATATGTGCAAAAATATTATGATTATTGTCATTCAACGATTAAAAATAGTTATATATCCATAGATAACGATAATATATTTATAAATATTTACTTATCTCCAACATCACTACGTTGAATATACGCATGTTGATTCGCCTCACAGCTAATCTCATCGTCGCTATTGGTAAATCCTGTCTAACCACCGATAAAATTTTCATGACCACAGGAATATCAATTAACATTACATTGAAACAAATTTTAAAGGAAAAGGCCATTGTCTATTTCGCATGAGCAATATTGTAAAGCCATACAAGTTCATTATCGCTAAATTGATTTCCGATTACATATTAAAGTTTACTCAAATACAAGTCAAATTGATATATTCTATACGTTTTACATGTCTTCCAGAACAACTGTTCCATTACTCTGTTGCATCTAATCCTAGACCGTTAATTATTTGCCACATTCTTACAACAATACTCTCATGATATGAATCTAGGAAGACATGACTAAGGGAAGTGGAATTTGACATATTACTTATGAAGGGGACTTCCCTAACATCCATATGACATTCCTTCAGACTCCTTAGGAACCATGACCAAGCTTTAACACACTTTCTCATTCCTAAACCAAACACTATGAGAAAGGGCTCATAGGTTCCTTCCTTAACAACCGTTATGAAGATTGAGTGTAAGTAGTTCTCATTTAGAGGGATACTACTATAAATATCACAAGAAGAATGCAACTAATAAACGTATGAATCTACAAAAGCAATGGTACCAATATTATAACTACAAGTAAACAGCTTAAATATTACAAAACTATCTTACTACACATCCTAAAGCCATAGAACATAAGTCAAAATGGTTAATCACATCTTTCTTGATGTTGCTAAAGGTATTAAGATTGGTTCTTTCAATATTATGAAAGGATAGTGGGAGGTTGGTAAAGATTTGTCTGTGCACTCCATATGGTGAACCCATTTTCTAATACAATACAATAATATAATTCAAACTAATTGAAAGAATAATGATTACAAACTAAGTTTAATCAAACACATTTATAGCACAAAATGGTCAAATTGGCCATTTGAAATGTAGTACCTAGATAAGATAAGGTTGTTTTTTGTAAAGATATGAACAATTTTGATCAAATTATAATGCATGTATGTTCCTATGGGAAGTTTTTCAAAACGTAAGTTGGATAAATGCTCTAGCTTTGACCAACTACCGGAAACCTTCTTCATACTTGATACACCTTTCTTGATTTACTATTGTGTGTTGTTGATCCTTATTTGGATGGGGAAAATTCAATGCAATTTCTTCTGGTATGACCTATTTTATTTCATCGAGTTCAATGTTTGATGATTAGACCCTCCCCTTGAAATGGAATACTGTCAATGCTTTTGGTCATCTAAGTTGATGTATGTTGGTTATTTATGCCCTAACAATCATCAGACCATCCAAGTTCTCCTAATCACAAGGAACAAGAAGAAGGTTCACAATCCTCCTCGTATGTTTGTCGATAAAAAATCAAGGTGATATACTCTGATAGCCATATTGGAACAATCGTCATGTCTTAAATACTTATGATGATATTTGGTGGAGGATAAAGTTAAAAGTGAACCAACACTTAGATCTAATCATAATCATTGTGAAGTGCTAGGATGCAAAGGCGATGGTTTTTAGATTCAGTGAACATGAGATGTGACATGCACAAAGCACATTGAACAATAATTGTTTACATGAAGGCTTTCATCAAAGGCAAAACGATGGGAATTGTCTTACAAGGCGGTTGAATAAATATTTGTCTTTGAGTCAAACTAAGCATAAATAGACATTTGTCTTCCGAGCTCCTCTTTTATCGTATCGATTAAGCATATCATATATTGGTTGATTATTTGTTGTCTAACTGGATCTAGATTTTAGGGATTGATATATTTTTAGTTTTTAATTTCCATTGTGCATGATTCTTTAAATTGTTTGGAAATCGTTTAATCTGCACCGGAGATGTATCATAAATTAATTTGAAGTCCAACATTTTCAACATTCCTACATTCAGGAAGTAATTTACTCACATTCATATAATTTTGAATTTATTACATTTCAAACTTTATATATGGAACAAAGTACATTTTATATTTTTTGGGTTTCTATTATATATGTATTAGGGTTTTAACAAGATTATCTCAAACACTTTAGCGATCACAAAGTTAACAATATTGTACTAGTATTCATTTAAAAATATATCGTACTTCAAAGATCATATTCATTGTTTAAATAAGATGTAATATAACAAACTGATATAAAAATGGGTGCTCTCATTTTATTTAAATGAAATATATTACTTTTTCATTGAGTAAAAACCTTAATGGACTCCTAAAATTTTCGGAGTTGAAGCCTTCATCGCCAGTGATGAGTAAGTCACTTTCTAGGAACGGTTATTTGTCCTTGCAACATGACTTTTTGGCAATAAACCCTAAACCCTAGTGCCTAAATCAATCTCTTAGGTTCCCATGAAGGTGCACAAGGTCGAGACCATGAAAAGTGAATAAAAAACATCGTATATAAAACGACATTTTCAGATCCATTTCTAATAAGCAACAACTATTTTAGATCTTTTATGCTTCCACTATTACCATCATGTGACAAGAAGAAAGATAAAGCAAGTTGAATTCCTTATGCTTTGAGTACTTTGAAATATCATGTTCAATTCTGAAACTTTTTATGAATATCTTATAAAATTATGATAAAACACCCAAAATACACGTCTTTACTGCCATATCGATACAAACATCCACGTAAGAAATTTAAGTGAATCGAGAATATAAAGAAAATGTCCGAAATTTAAAACTCGAAGACCGATTCCAAAATTTAAGTGAACTTATAAAAAATGTTCAAATCAGTAAAGTGGTCCACACCCACGAAATATAACAAAAATACAAAGAATAAAATATATAATAATAATGTTTTCTTGTATAAAGTATTTTAAATGCTAACATTAAGGATTTCAAAACACATATCGGCAGAAAGCTTAAAAAATATAATATACATACCAAAATCCAAAATAGATTTCTTTACAAAGATATAAAAATGATTTAGTTAAAAATTCAATGATGGCAAATATTTGGGTATGGTTTTGGAAATCAATAAAAAATGTAAGGATGCGTTTAGTTACGGAAAAATTAGCCGTTTTTCGGAAAAAAAAATTTCAAGAAAAATAAGAATTTTGAAAACGCGTTTAATTCAACAATTTTTCTAAACTTTTCATGGAAAACTGATAATTATTGTTTTCCATATTTTTCTAATTCCAATTTTTTTCTAAAATAAAATCACACACCCACTAACATCCTCACCCCTACAACCCCACACCCACTGTAACACCCGAAAATTTGAGGAGCAACTTTAGGTATAAATCACCTTTTGAGGATTCAACACGGCGTGTTGGAGGCACCAACACGATGTGTCCAGATAAGAAGAGGCGCGGGTTTCATTTTGGGAAACACGACATGTTACCTCTTGGAACACGGCGTGTTGATGTATGGAATGAAACCCTAATCTTCCGGATTTTTCTCCCTATTTAAAGGTATGTGGAGGCTAGGGTTTGTTCACCCTCAGCCCCCATCATCCCCTCAAGCCCCGAAAGAAACCATAATCATCTTTCTCTCCCATTTTTGAAGCTATTTTGGTGTTTTTGAAGCTAAAAAAGGAAGAAGGTAAAGAAGCAAAGATCCAGCAAGCAAGCCCCCATTCTTCAGTTTGGGACTCTTCTGGACCTTTGTAAGTGTCCAAGACTTGATTTTATCATTCTAAGTTGTTAGATCTTGGGTTTTGTTCCTTTTGCTTCTTTTTCTTGGATGTTGGAATGGTTGGATCTCATAAAGTTTGCAACTTTATGTATCTCCATGTCAAGGTGACCTAGTATTGTCTTGGATCTGGTCTATAATCAAGTTTTGATGTCATGCATAGAGATTAGGTCATAAATCCTCATTTTGACTTAATATGGGTTTGTTAGGTCATAAATTGTGGTTTATACTTTGCTTTTCATAAGCTATTAGAGTTCCCGGTCTAGGACCGAAAACACCATGTTTTGGTGTTGTTTGGACCGAAATCACATGTGATTTCGGTTAAGCTTAATGTTGTCTTGTTTGGGTTTTGGGTTGGGCCTTTGTTATTAGGTCTAAGTATACATAGTGTTATTTTAGCCTTGTAAGGTGTAAGAGACGTTTTTGGGTGTTGCCATAAGCCAAGAACGAAATTAAGAGAGAAACGAGAGAGAACCGACGTGCAATCAGAATCTTATGTACTAGACTATCATCAATATAGTGTGCATTGAAGATTCATCTTGTGTTCTTTATTCTATATCATGTTTTGCATTAATTATTAGATTGGGATTCCGCACCAATTCTAGTGAATCCGATTGATACATCAAGATTTAAGGTTTTACAGTTGGTATCATAGCATAGGATTGGTATCAATCGGGTTATTGTAAAGTATTCAACATTTCTTGAAGTTTCGGATGTTTTTGATTTATATTTGATGAAGTTTTTGTCATTTTTCTTTGTGTTCTTCACCATTTTGAAGATTTTGATCGGTTTTGGTTTTAAAATTAGCAAATTTCGTGTTTTTGGCAAGTTTTGGGGGGGTTTTAAGTCAAAATTTGCGAGATCTCGGCGGCAGACCTCGGTCTTCGATCAAATCCTAGGAGTTTTCGTCGGCCAACAGCATATTTGGTTAGGGTTTGCGAAGTTCTCGGTGACGGCTCTCGTTCTCAATCCGCAGCCTCGCATTTTCGGCTTGGTTTTTGGTTCGCGTCTCGGTCTACATCTTCGATTGAGTGTATTCGGTGCGAGCCTTCTCGGTTAGGATCAGAAGCCTCGCATTCTCGGTCTAAAAACCAAGTTTTCGAATTAAAAGCCTCGTTTTCGGTCTAGAAACTTTTGTTCTCGGTCAAGGTTTGACTTTCAAGTTTGACTTTCATGGATTCAAGCCAAAGGGCATTTATTCTGGTTTTTGGTCAAAAACAAATTACTAAATCATATTCATTTTGGTAAATTATGAGTTCTTACAACAACACAAAAGAGGTAAGTGAAACTTCCTGTACTCAAGCCTGTAGTGATAAAATTAAACATTATTGCGATCAACATGACTTATTAATTAAGGAAATTAAGGACCTTGAATATGAAGGATACACTCTTAGAAAGGCCCAAAAACCCTTAAAAGAAAATTTAGAGGCCCAAACAAAAGATTTAACAAGAATTAAGGAATAGTACAACATAAAATGTGAACACTATGATTATGCTCAAGAAAAGATTGCTAGTCTAACTGCGAGCTTGACACATTGAAAATTAAGTTTGAGAATACAGATTTTAATTTTAAGAAATTTGATATGTCAAGTAAGAAAGTTGAGACAATGATAGAAAAACAGTTAAAATTTAAAGATAATCATAATAAGGGTCTAGGGTATCACAATGTTCCACCTCCTTTCAATGATAACTATACCCCGCCCCTTGAAACCAATGAGGTAGAGATACCTGCCTAGTATGGCCAACCCCTGTACCAACTTCAGTTAAGACTGAACAATCCAGCCCAGCTGAGAGTATTAAGGTGAGCGATTCTAATGACTCTACTTCATATGCAAGTAAAGTAGTGGAAGATGAGAATAAGGAGAACAAAAATAATTCTAGTTCTATTAATTCTGTTGATTGTCTAACCAATGTCTCTTTGAACTCTGAATCTATTGCTTCTAACTCTGTTACTTCTAATAAACATGTTGTTGGTAAATACAGACCACTAAAACAAGCAAAACAAACTGCTTGTTGTAAGTGTGCTTGTGGGAACAATCAGAGACAAGGCATGGACACGCTATCAGGGACAAGTAGAAACAACTTCTACGTGAAGAAACATACATGTTTCCATTGTGGAACGCCTAGACACATTGCTAGAAATTGTCCAAATCGTGCATATGCTCCCTACTAAGCACAAGTTTGGTAGAACGTGTCGAGGAGGAGATCTTCCAAAAGAAATCCTTCAAGGTCACGTTCACGCAATGGTGATTGGAATTCTGAAAAGGCCAAAAATCAGACTCCCAAGGACCAAAATCGGACAAGAAGTATAATTCAAGATATGGTTTAGCTAAACCGAAATCGGTGAGGTCGAATTCATCTCAAGGATCGTCTTCTAGCTCACACTTGAGATTCAGGTCTAAATCAAAAGGTAGTTCCAGTTAAAAATCAAGTGTTGAAGCACCCACTAGGTTAAACATTAAAAGGCCTAAACCTAATTACCAATGGGTTCCCAAAGGTCACATTACAAAATCGTCCAAAAATCCTATAACTTCTTTGTGTTTCTTATCTGATAAACATAATATGTCATGGGAAAGAGTATCTTTTGTAGATAGTGAGGGTAAATCTAGTTTCAAAATGGACTGGGTTCCAAATGACAATTAATCCAACACTCTGTGTCGGAACAACTATGGAGGAATATCATCAAACTTCAGTTTGTTGATAGTGGTTGTTCCAGGCACATGACAGGAAACATCTCTAGAACTTTAATTGAGGGCATGTGTCTGTTGCAGGAAGGAAGAATGAAAGGATCACAAATGGGGATCGTACTTAACGGAGTGATGAATCTTGAGCTTGTTAACTTTGTTTTGGAATTGAAACACAGCTAAGGATGAATATGTTGCTATCTTTGCGTGTTGTTCTTAGATCATCTGGATGCAACTTCAATTGCTGAATTACGGTTTAAATTTTCTCGATATTCCTAAGTTTTCTTAAAAATTATTCGTTTTGAAGACTAAATTTTATTTTTGTGTGTTTGCGCATTTGTTTTATTTCCTTTTTTCCCATGCACAAATTAAGGGGGATAAATAAATAAAAAAACAACATAAAATTATAAAATCAAAATTCCAAAAATATGTCTTCTTTCGTAAGTATTTTTGGGAAGTGATATGAAGTTTAGTGTTAAAAGGCAATCTGAAATTCGTGTAATGCACTGAAGCTAAATTGTTTAGACTCTGTGTTCAATGTGCTGGTAGGCACGAAGGATTCAGAAGGACTAGACATAGTTGACAATGAAAGGACTTGAAAATGTTAACTCATATGGACTTAGATAGTTACATTTGGAATGACCATACGATGTTTGGATAGATTGAGCAGTGAGATAAACAAAAGAGCCTACGAGATACATTAAAGTTACTTATCATCTAGAACTGTGGCTCAACACTTCTTCGATGTACGAACTTATGTCCTTAATTCTGGTACTGATAGGGTGACTGGGGGGTTCTGATAAGGTAGGTTTGTGTGAAATTGTTTTTCTTTCTTATCCTCTATGTCAGTCATATGTTGCCTCCTTTGCATGATTGGAAGATCCGACCTGGGATGCAACATATGCACCTCTATTTCTATGTAACATATCTCTATCTATCTATGTCAGTCATATGCTGTCCCTTTTACATGATTGGAAGAGATCCGACCTGGGACACATCATATGAACCTCTCTATCTCTATATCCCTCAATCTATGTTAGTCATATGTTGTCCCCTCTGCGTGATTAGAAGAGATCCGACCTGGGACACAACATATGCACCTATCTTTCTATCTATATTCTCTCAAATAATTGATCATCACCTAAAGTAAAGAGCTCTTTAGAATTCCTTGATTGTTAAGGTATGTCGTGAACTGGGGAACACGTTCTAGTGAGCTTAAAATTGAATTGGTTCATGATTAAAGGTTGTATGTAGATCTCGCTACTAAATTTAAGTGGACAATAATATCATTGGTCGTCGTTAGCAAAATGATCTATTTAGGAATATAATCACAATTTTTTTCTCATTTATAATCTGTCCAACTTGTCAATATCCTTTGTGTTTAGGTGGATCACAATATTGTTGATTAAACAGAGCTAAACATGCAGGTGTGTGCTGATAAACGATATTGAATTGCTTGACAACTTTGATCTCAAAAAGTTTTAAATTTAGTTATTATTTTTGTTTTTTTTAAATTTGTTCATATATTTTCCTCCATGCACAAATTTAGGGGGAGAATTAAAAAAATCAAAAAAAAAATCATAAAATTTAAAAAATCCAAAAATATGTTTATTTATGTTTTTATTTCTTTTTTTTGGAAAAATAAAAAATCCAAAAATATTTTATTTTGAGTGTATTTTTAATTTTATTTTTATTTCTTAGTTATTTCTATTGTGTGCTAAGTTTATTTTTACTTTTATTTTTATCTCAAAGTTTCGTTTGTCTTAGTAAGCGAATTTAAAAATAAAAGAAGAGACTCAAGGAGACTGTATCAGAATTTTATGAACAAGGAGAAGAAACTTGGAAAGGAGTTGATGGTTATTACACTTCACTCTATTTTCACAAGGAAATGAAGGATTGAAATTGTAAAAATTATCAGTTAGGCAATATCTTTCTAAGAACTATCGTATTTAAGGAATTAAAAGTCTGAAACTGTACAGATGTCATGACACCAGAGCGATGCACCTCGCAAGGCACGATTATCGTTGAACGTCTCACCAAGGGCCAAGTTAACTTGTTTAACTTGAAAAACCGTATTGAGATATTTGATATGGGATATACAGGGGCTAACATAAAAAAAGCCATGAGTAGTTCTCTGATACTTAACAAATCGCACTGCGTTCCTCCGTGTTCACACAAATACTGCAAGTAGTCTCCTTCTAAGCCAAGGCTGGGTCCTTGAACAACTGTGGTGAGAAGGGTTTTTATGACTCTGTGATCCACAGGGACTTTTTAGTCATTTTTACTTTCAAGACGCCTCTGTGATCGACAAAGAACACTCATTCGAAGGAACAAGAAGTGAAGATTATTTTTCAATATACTTTTTCAACCCCAGAGGCAAGGTGAAGCTGTATTTGAAGTTATGTGAAAAATTGTGTAACAACCCAAAAATTTCTTTTCTATACAACCACTCACTTCAACAGAAGTCAAAACTGTGCCTGCTAACTTTCAAACTTTTTGGAATAAGTTTGAGTGTTTTAAAGTTAGTGCTTCAGAAGATATCAGGAGAGAGGATACCCTAGGGTTTATTATGTAGCAATAAGTGCCCAAAACTTCAAGAGTTTGGAGTTTACGGTCCAAAATGGTATTGGGACCGTAAACCCTCAAGACTATATAAGTAAGACTTAGCCATTTTGGTTCATTTCTTCCATTTCAACTAGAGAAAACCCAATTTCTCTCCTAAGGATCTTCAACCGCTCATCCCAAATTGTAAGTAGTTCAACCCTAGAGTGTGTTACATGCCTAGATAACATGGAAATCATCCAAATACCCCAAGGAAAAGGTGTTCACGGCCCAAGATCCTCTTGGACCGTGAACACTAAAAATGAGGCCAAAAGTGTGCCCTATGTCCCTATAGACCTTGGAACCAAACATAGAAACTACCCTTGACATGTTTAGACCTTAGGAGCATCAAGAAAACACCCAAATATCACAAAGAGCAAGGTGTTTACGGCCCAAGAATCTTCTTGGACCGTAAACCCTAAAAAGGGTGCTAAAGTGTCCCTATTCTCTTGCCAAACCTTGGAAACAAACCTAGAAACTTCCTTTGATGTGTTTAGCACATGAAAAACCACCAAAATGTCCCCTTTATATGTGTTTAGGGTTTGGGGAGCTCCCAAAACCATAAACACCCCAAATGCATGTTTTGATGCCCCAAATTCTTTCCTTAAGCCTAGAAACTAGCCTAGACCTTTACCTTGAAGTGTTTAAGACTTGAGAACATCATTTGACCATAAACCATTTGGGTTTATGACCGTAAACCCAAAGACAAATGGTCCAAAATCCGTAAACCCCATAAAGGGGTGATATGTTTCCCTAATCACTTCCTAAGGCTAAGACTTGAAGTTAGGATGCTTCAAAATGACATCTAGGACTTCAAATCACAAAATGGTCAAAGTACCATGAGTTTACGGCCATAAACTCATGGGTTTACAACCGTAAACTCAAGTGGAGTTGGTTATAAAACCGTAAACACCCTTAGATGCCATTTCACTTCCCTTTGTTGAATCACATGTGATTCTAACACTTAATCAAGGTGTTTCCTAGTCCCGAAAGGTGTTTCCTTTCATATAGTTGTTTATAACCACTATATTCATGTAAATATGTGTCCTTATATGTCATTTAGGACTTGTTGTGTCTCGGGACTTCATTCGTGAAACTTCTCATCCGTACACACATACCCGTTTGAATCACCCACATCAGGTGAGTTCATACCCCGTAATGAATCTTTTAACTATTTGAACTGTTTTAAGGGGGGAATACAAGTTGAACATAATGATAATTGTGTAAATTTTTGTTATAAACATATTTCAAAATGTTACTTATGTTATTTATAATTTGTCAAAACATTTCAAAAACTCTTTTAAAGGTTATGTTACTTTATAGTTATACAAAACTCCATTTTTAAAGTACAAGCATAACTTAGTAGAGAAACGAGCCTTTTCAGTAACAGTCCAAGTAGAGCATTAGTAAACTATTATAGGTATAGTTTAGGAGAATGCTATTCATTACTTCTAGTACAATGAAGCACACAAAAGAGTCAGTCCATTTCATGAGTCTATACTAACGCAATACGCTTACATAGATACGATATCAATATACGATAACAGAACAGAACATAATAAAGTGCTTTAGCATGGAACAAGTTCAGGATCTAACTATACCAATGAATCACAACGCATTGTGATAGTTATATTGGGTATACATGATCATAGTAATGTGGATGTTCGCGGCTTGCACTCCTGCAAGGGTCGCGTGTAGTTCCTAGAATCTCTTGACAAGGGAGCGTTTAGCATAGGATCTAGCCATCACATTATGCCTTAACCCTCAATTAAGGCAAGATAGTACTTAAAGTAGTCACTTATTACAAATACTATAGTACTTACACTGTCAATACGACAATTACAGAAGGATATAAAATTCCAGTGTCAATGTTATTAATAGTCGTACAGTTGGGTCTTGGTAGAAGGCTACTTTCAAAACAGTCGAGTCTTGGTAGAAGGCTACTTCTAAAAGTTAGGACCATAATGCTAGACTTATGATTCCTTATTGTATACATCATAGGATAGATATATACAAGTAGGATCCGACAGCTAATAGGATGTGTGTTCTCCGCTTCATTTCTTGTCCTTGTTTGGTTGTGGGCCTGGAACGGATTCACCCAATCTATTATCTACCCGACTCTATATATATTTATGCTTAGTATACATTAAGTCATCATAAGGGTACCAGGTATGGATCAGGTTATAGGACACAGAGTCAAAGCACAACCTTTCTATTACAAAACATACTTTTCAAAGTCATTACTTTTGGTATACAAAACTAGAAACTTCCCAGATAAGGGCTTAATCCATTTTATTAAGCCAATATACACTTAAAGACTTTAGGTGAATAACTCTATAACACCTTAGTTTATACACCATGATTATATATAAAACTAATACCCAATAGATAGTTAAATGTGTGTTTTCCGCCTTACTTCCTGTCCTCGTTGGGTTGTGGACTTATGGCGGATTCATCCAATTAACTATTCTACCCGATATCAGATTATATATAGCAGTATAAACAAAGCTATTATAAAAGTAGTCACTGTGGTCAATATTTTACTATAAGAAATATAGGTTTTCTTAAAAGAACTTTTCATTAAATATAAATGAACCATTACAAATAACTCCATGAGTAACAAGTGAATACACCAGGGTTATATATGACAACGATCTAACAACCAATTGAATGTGTGCTATCCGCCTTACT
Source organism: Lactuca serriola (assembly GCF_051521515.1). Taxonomy (NCBI): domain Eukaryota; kingdom Viridiplantae; phylum Streptophyta; class Magnoliopsida; order Asterales; family Asteraceae; genus Lactuca; species Lactuca serriola. The sequence continues at coordinate 264,076,452 of NC_136412.1, read as the reverse complement.
TTCTGTTCCCCGTTGGGTTGTGAGCTTTAGGGCAAATGCACACAATCGATTGTTTGTTTACTCTGATTATATGTAGCTTGTACTCACTTAGTACCCATAGAAAGGCTTGTAGTGTCATTTTACTTAACTTTCATTCAAGTAGGAAATATAGGATTTTCTAGAGGAACAAGCGAACTTTTCAAAACAGAACTTACAGTTTACATCACTTGTACATATACATTTTCAACCACATTTTACAGCTTACTCACATCACTAAAATCTTATGAACTCACCAGCTTAATTTTTGATCAACTCTTTCAAATAACTTGTATTCTCAGGAGACTATTAGACAGGTGCTCGTGCTGGGACTTCAGAAGATGGAGCATTATAACTTCAAGTCTTGTTGTGTTATTTGTTTATGACTTCTATGGTTTGTGAACACACACATTGTAAACACTTTCTTTCTTAATGAAATGGTTGTTCATTACTTGCTTACCATATACATATCTCGTGATACTAAACATGACGTCCTCCACCCCCGAACGTTTCCGCCGTTCCGGTTTTGGGGTGTGACAGATTGCATTGAAGTCTCCTCATTAAATTCGCTGCTATCTATGAACTTGCTAAAGTGATCCAGAAGAATTGGTCTCTCTGTTATTATCTCTGAAGTATTTCAAAGATGAAAGTGTTGATTTTAAAGAAACTTTACAAGAAGCCTCTACACCCAATGTGCGTTCCAAGTCAAATTCTTAAAAGGAAGTCCGACTGTTCAAGATGAAGTCATTCATGCATAAATTCATATGTTCATCTTGAAGTTGTGAAGAAATCGAAGAATAAAGCTAAAGTCAAGATCAAAGAGAAGATTGAAGAGAAAAGAAATCTATAAAACAAGGGGATATTGTTAGGTCATAAATTGTGGGTTTTACATCAACATTTAGGGTTTTACAGGGTTCAAGACATGCATTAGGCATGCATGTCTAGAAAGCACTAACCTTTGGGATGGTTTTGGTGTTTGAATCACTTCTAGAAGGGATGGACTTCAAGCCTTAAGGATTAAGGGTATTTTAGTAAAGCCCCTTGCATTATCAAGCTTGTGATTTGGGTTTTTTTGGACCTTTTTGGTAGTCCCAATGGATAAAGTTGGAAACTTTACCCTTCCTAATCACATTTTGGTCTAGATATGAGCTTTGGAGCTTTTGAAGTCGAAAAGGAAGGTGAATGTATTAAGTTGTTGGAACTCAGGCGAACACGACGTGTTTTCAAGTCAACACGGTGTGTTGGTTGAGGTTTTCCCGACTGTTTGGATGTTGGAGGAACACGGCGTGGCCAAGGGGAACACAACATGTTGGGTCAAAATGGACTGTTGACCTTGACCGTTGACTTTGAGCAAGTTGGACCTTGAGGGTATTTTGTGTATTTTGGGATTTTGATGGAATTGGTTACTTGGTGGAAACAAATATCGGTTAAAGAACTGAGATTCAGAGTCGGTCCTCATCAGTTTTGTCTAGTCTGCGAGGTGAGTTTTTCTCACTGTACTTACGGGTCAAAGGCACCAACGCTGGCCCATTGGATTGATATCCTATTATACATTGATATGCTAAGTATGGAATAGATCTGCATGATTATATTCTTAGTCCGGTAGATCTGTAGGACTACCTGTGATTCTGTATGCATGACATATTGTATATGCTTGTTATCTATTACATGAGACATATTGTGGTGGGTTGAGGTTGTACTGCTTTGTGTTGTAGCCAACAAACCCAGTAGCATTACAGATATGAGCTGAGGGCCGGTTGGCATGGCAAACTCATACTGAGGGCTCAGAAGCATTCCAGATATGAGTTGAGGGTCGGTTGGCATGCCAGACTCATACTGAGGGCTTGAGACATATTGTGTTGGGTTGATGTTGTACTACTTTGTGTTGTAGTCAACAGACCCTGGAGTATTTCAGTTATGAGATGAGGGCCGGGTGGGGTATTTCAGACTCATACTAAGGGCTCAGGTGCATTCCAGATACGAGCTGAGGACCGTGTGGTATGCTAGACTCGTACTGAGGGCTTGAGAGTATTTCAATCCAATGACTGATCGAGTTAAGAAGCAAGCCTGACATAAGTTGTGGGCCTGGAGGGCAAGCCAGACTTATGATGTGGGCTCTGGAGCACGCCAGATATGATCCGTGGACCCGATAGGCAAGGCAGACTCATATTGTGGGCTCAGGGGTAATATAGTCTTTTAGTCGTAGGCCCAGTAAATGCTGTTATTTGAAAATGTTAATTGTTCGTGTATTGGTATTTTAGGGGAAACTCACTAAGCTTTGTGCTTACAGTTTTGATTTATGGTTTCAGGTACTTCATTGGACCGTGGTAAGGCGAAAACGTGACTGTACATATCCTTGGTTTTACATCTAATTGAATCTTGGGAGACTTCGATTTCAAATAAGGTTTTGAAACATTGGTTTTGTAACACTTCTATTAGACAAAAGGGTTGTTTTGAAAAGTTTAAATTTGTTGAATTTTTTTTTGGGATGCTACACCACCCCAATAAACACCAACACCCACCGACCCACCCACCACCACCACCATCACCATCACCACCACCATTACCCAACCACTACCCCCAGCCACACCTCACACCTCACACCCACACCCAACCACCAACTCCACTACTAACCCTACCCCACCCACCCCTACAACCTTACACGGTTACACCCACACCCACACCCACCTCCACAAAAATAGACATACACACACATCCATCACCACCACTACTGCAATCACCGACCCATCATCACCCCACCACAACCACTGTCGTCGTCGTGACCACTACCACCTCGATCGACACCGCTACCATCGCCACCATTAGCCTACCCTACCCTAACCCTACCCCAACACCATCATCACCATCAATACCACTGTCTCTGTCGTCCCACCACTGCCAACGTTGCCATCACTACCCTAACCCACCCGTCCACCACCACCATCGTCGCTGCCACCACCGCCGCTACCCCACCCATCTCTACCCCCATTTTATCACTACTACCGTTTTCTAAAAATGAAATCTGATAAAAAAAAATACACATCTAAACATGTTTTTTTATTTACTAAAATGAAAAATGAAAAATGAAAAATGAATAAGATTTAACTAATGTGTTTGCTAAATTTTCTAATGAAAACTAAAAATGAAAAACAAAAACAATTTTTCCATAACTAAACACCACCTAATTGTATTTAATGAAATTAAATATGCTTCTACATTTTCTTACTACATATCTTCATATTCGAAATGATGACATGTATCATATTTAAATAAGATTGATAATATTTTAATACACTTATTATCATTTCAAATGGATATTAAGAGACGGAAGAACAAAAATGCCTTGTTATAATTTCAAATAGATATCAAGACGTGGAGAAATAAAAATGGATAAGAAGATATCGACCAACAAAAAAAAAGAAGTAATCTAAGATATATTAAAAAACTGATTGTTTATTAAACAGTCTATATGGACAAAAGATTGTTTTGTATCAATCACCTATCAGGAACGGATTATATATACTAGTTTGGATGAGATCTTAAGAGTATTATTCCATGTTTCATTATATCATCAATCAAGAAATATTAACCAGAACAGACATACGTACAAACACTCCTGGCATCTCTCTTTCTCACGTAAATCATCAGAGAAAGTTCTGATTGTGTTCCCTATTTGTCTATCTTTCATTCTTTTGTCAATATCTCGTAACCCTTCCTCTGTACTCTACCTGCACCCATAGTTTTGATTTCAGTCACAACCATCTTTTTCATAGCTTCAACAAATTCAAGGTCTCGTTTTATCACATGGGTGCTTTGTAAATAACATTCCCAGATCGAAGTAATCTAAAATTTCATTTCATCCGAAGTTAAATTGTTCGTTGACTTTCATGGGTATAACATGATTGCTTTCCTTTTGCTTTTTTCGTGATTTCAGGATGTTAATGCCATCGAATTACTTCTTTCAAGAAGGTGTTTTCTTATTTCTTGATATTCCGTCGTATCAGGTGGAGATTGAAATTAGGGTTTTGTAATTAGATTTAAGCGAATAATTGTAGTTCCTGATTGGTCTTCGATGGGGAATAAGCTTGTTAGAAAGAGGCATCAAGTGGACGAGAAGTACACAAGGCCTCAAGGATTGTATCAACACAAGGATGTAGATCACAAAAAGCTTCGTAAACTCATACTTGATTCTAAACTTGCTCCTTGTTATCCTGGTGACGATGACTGTAACTGCGATCTTGAAGAATGCCCAATTTGCTTCTTGGTCTGTGTTACTGTTTCTATTCAAATTGCTTTACAATTACCGAATCCTGTTTACATCACCTGATTGATTTTTCTATTAGCGTGTTATGTTGTCATCCAATTGTGGTTTAATTTTGTATTTCTATTTCAGTATTATCCAAGCCTAAATCGTTCAAGATGTTGCATGAAAGGCATTTGTACAGGTAAAGATCATTCACTTCTATCGTTTAAATTTTTCTGTTTACAAACAATCTGATTATGTTCTAATGTTTATTTCTTGTGCTTCAGAGTGTTTTCTGCAGATGAAGATGCCTAATTCAACACGCCCCACACAGTATCCTTTTCGGTTTTTTAACAAAGATTATAAGATACCCTGTTTTATATTTTATGCTTCAAGATTTTTATTTTTGATCCTTAACAATCTTAAGGTGTCCCTTTTGTAAAACGTTTAACTATGCAGTGGAGTATAGAGGGGTAAAGACTAAAGAAGAAAAGGGGTTGGAGCAAATTGTAAGCACTAAATTATAATTTTAAAAAAAATAAAAAAATTGTGCATTAGTTCATGAGCTCAATTCTGGTATTTAATTATGGTCAGGAAGAGCAACGGGTGATAGATGCACAAATAAGAATGAGAAGAAGAGAAATTCAAGATGAAGAAGAAAGGATGCAAAGAAGACAAGATATGAGCTCTTCAAGCAGAATAATTGAAGGTGATGATGAAATTGTTTCTATTGGTAATTCTGGAATTACAAATCCTTCAGGATCTAGGTATAATTTTATGTTTATTTTTAATGGTGATTTTTGTTATTTTTTATATACCTTGTCGATTTGCAAAGCTTAATTGGTGTTGTGAATGCAGAAATGATGAATTTGATCTTGACAATATAATGCTTATGGAAGCCATATGGCTCTCATTTCAGGTACCACTACTGAGTTAATATTGATTAATGCTAAATACAAGAAATATCAACCCACTTTCATTTATTTTTTATTAATTAAAATAGTATTCGAATTTTATTTATTTCCGTTACAACCATTTTAATTTCAATTTTTTTTTAGTATTGACCCACCATCCTTTCAAAAAATCTACCCAATCACTGTACTGTACTTTCTTATCAGGAAAGTGTACTTTAAAAAATCTACGTAATTATAACAGTAAAAATCTGTAATTTTGATGGTGATTAGGAGGACGGGAGGCGACACCGTAATTACGGTGACGCGGCTCAGTTAGCAAGATACGCGGCGGAGCTTCGTGTTTCTGCCGCCGTGGCCCCACCAGTGGCAACAACCGCATCCTCATCGCCTTATGGTGGTCTAGCATGTACAGTAGCAAGGGAAGAAGGATCGGAGATTGGTGCATATGGTTTACAAGATGAGAGTTTTGAAGAACAGATGATGTTAGCTATGGCTGTTTCATTGTCTGAAGCTCGTGGGAGATGATTTCGGTGAATGTAAAGCGGTTGTTTGTTATTGATATTAAAAGGGTAGAATGACGATATTGCCCTTGTTGGGTTGATCAATTTGTTGTGTATATAAACCATTTTAACAGCAGTTATTTATTTTGTGTTTTAAAATATGTACTTTATATAGTGGGAAAGAGTTGATTGTTAAGTGAAAATGAATGATGAGGAAACTAAAAAATAGGGGTGGCAAATCGGGTCATCGTGTCGTGTTTTTATTATCTGATATGACACGACACGACAAGGTTTTATGTAACACGAACACGACACGACATGATCTCGTATTTTTTTTAACTAACACGAAAACGAACAGATTAAAAAACGAAAAACACGACACGACACGACAAAGATAACATAAAATAAAAATTAATGTATTTAATTAATATCTATTCATACATAACATGACAAACACGAAAAACACGACAAAAAAATGTTAAATCGTGTCAATTTCGTGACAAATTTTGAACACGAACACGACACGACGTCGTGTTTTTAACACCTGACACGGATACGATACGGACACGACACGAACACGATTTCGAATTTCAATTTCGTCTCAATTTCGTTTCGTTTCGTTTATTTTTATCGTGTCATGTCATCAATTGCCACACATACTAAAAAAACATGATTATTGTCTTCGTACATTTTTTTGTAAATGGTTAATTGTATCTAGTTTTCTAGGATTATAATGGGCTTTGTATTTTTTATTTATTTATGAATATAGTTAGGAATTTGTAATTTTGTATGTCGTTATCTACGACATCAAGCCCAACAGGCCCAGTTGATGATAAATGCATGTTGATCCGTTTGATTATGCATATCATATGTTTTACTTTTGAATTTAGCTTAAGACGAAATGGCGAAAGTGTTATGATTTGTTTATATTATAAAAGACCTTCTGAAATGGTATATGTAGAAAAGTAATTTTTTTTATTGTAATTGTATTAATATGATAACTACTTATCAAAAAAATGGACAAAGATATTTCCGGCAGCAAATATAAATAATAGTTTTAAAAAATGTCTTTCAAAAGACACTATTATTACATATTATGTGTATCCTTTTTATGCTTACAGCAAAAAAATAAATAATACTAGTTATTATTTATTTATTAATTTATTATTATTGATGTTTTAAGCTATTATGCTTAAATGTTTTTTTTTAAATAACCAACATTCTTATGAAATAACAGAAAAATAAATAAAATCTATACAAAATAACAAAACAAGTAACTTTTAATGATCAGTATTACATAAGAGACAACCAAGGGAAACATATGTTGGTACTTGAAACATCTTGATATGCGGTTATTAACGTTTCGGTTATGACAGTTATTTGTAAACCACTGTAAGGTTAATTGTTGATCTTGCAGAACTGATTCACTCGAATTCCATATCATAAAAGTAGTTATCTATATGCCATAACAAAAAGATTCTTAGTTAGGATTTTTTTTATAATAGAATAAATGAGATTAAGATAAAAGGCTCAATGAAAAGCTACGAGGGAATCTAAGTGTTTTGAAAGGTTGGTGGTCATTTTTATTGTTTGTTTGGCTATTGTTGTGTTGATTTCTTTTCGAGGTATCCGATCCCAACATATATTAGTAGCGACCCTCACCAAACACCAAGAATGGGTGAATTGTCAACTAACAATCAAATCCGAGTCATGCATCTACGACACTATAAGTTTTCAGGAAGGGAAGAAGGATTGAAGATGGGTCAAGCCGTAAGTTTTCACTTTTCGAGAAAGATATAAACCGTTGTTTATAAAAATGAAAATGAAAATCTGTTGCATTTTAGCCAAAATGATCAACATGAAAGTTGTAGTAGTTGTCAAGACGAACGCATAGATATAAAGAACGTCGAAAACATGGTTCTTATGAACAAATTATGATTTTTATAAGTTTTGATGAATTTTATAAAAATCTTTTCATGCAAAATCTTATAAAGAAAATGTTATATTTACTTATTAGTTGTTATTTGTACTCAAGGTAGAATTGATAGTGTTATATGTGTTATCCCAAGGAAATAAAAAGTAGGATATTTCTACCGATTAGAAAGTAAATCATACCAAGTAAGATTTAATTCATCCTTTATTATCATTAAAGCTATAGATAGTTCTTACCGGTTTGTATTTCAACTTTATATTTGAAACCTTCAACAATGATTTCTGTAACAGCCCAAAATAGTAGTGACAAATTTCATTTATAAGTCTATCAAATCATTCAATAATTGTTCAAAATCAACATCAAATCATAATATTCAAAACATCAGAGTATAGTTATTTCGAATATGGAAATCATGAAGGGGGATGTTGTGCCATCACGTCGGGCCCTAACACTTTTGAACCGGAAGTACCTGAAACCATAAATATAAACTGTAAGCACAAAGTTTAGCGAATCCCTCAAAATAACACATATCCAAAACATATAAATGTCATGGGCTACCCCCATGGTCTTTCCTTGCAATGTCGAGGGCCAACTCCCGGTCTTACATACAAGTGTCATGGGCTACCCATATGGTCTTTCCTTGCATTGTCGATAGCCAAATCTCAGTCTTACATACAAGTGCCAGGGGCCAAATACTGGTCTTTCATACAATTGCTAGGGGCCAAATCCTTGTCTTTCATGGAAACATCATAAAGACAACTAGCATTCCACATAACAAGTAATGGGTCGACATTGGTGCCTTCGACCCATGAATATAGTGAGAAAACTCACATCACAAACAAATAAGCAAATTGAATAGCATGCCACTTTGAGATCAACTCTACCAATCACCTTAATAAATTCAAGGACACAATCTCAACATATAGGTAAAAATACCTAAAATACCCCTAGGTCAAACCCTAGTAAAAATCCAGGTCAAAGTCAACTGAGTTCACTTAGTGAGTATGATGGTCGTACTTCTTACGTACATGGGGTGTACTACATGGTTGACCGGAGTCGGGGATCTGACCACGTACGCGCAACGTACCCCTTGATACGCCCAATGTATGCGCTTGCTCTCCATTAAGCCATTAAGTGCTTAATCCTTAAGCACTTATGTCCAAAATCCAGATCTAGGCTCAAAAAGATGTCCTTAACCATAAAGTTTCCAATTTTATGGTCTAGCATGGCTATTAACACCTTAGCTCCAAAAACCATAACTTATTTACCCATTAAGAAAAACTAGCTATTATATGGGAAGAAACTAATGACCAATCACACATTTTTATGACTTAACCCACCCTAAAACCTCTAAAAGGATAACTCAAAATCTCTTGGAGTATCTCCTACTCACAAAGACTAAGTTTGGTACAAAAAGGTGATAACTTTGAGCTAAAACTAGATGCATAAAAAACATATACTATGTAACGCCCGCAGATTCGGGCTAGTCAATTTAGAGACAATAAGCGTCAAGAATGAATTTTTGATAGAAGATTATTTAGAATAAATAATCTTAACTAAGTTATAGTATATGTCACAAGGGTTTTGTACATATAAAGAACGCTGAAATCCGAGTTATAATGAAGAAGTTATGACCCGTCAAAGTTTTATGGCTAAACCGACACGACACCGCGTAACGTAAAAAGTGAATTTTTGATAAATTAATTTTATCCTTAGGATCTAAATGAGAGTCATAGTATATGTTAAACCGAGAACGTACACAAAAGAACGTCCAAATCTGACTTCGTATGAAGAAATTATGATTTTTCTAAGATTTAGCATAGTAGTACACAACCCGTAAATTGAATTGTAGATCGATCGATTTTTAGCTGACACAATCTAAACGACAATCGAATATATCGCTAATGAGAAGACAAACGGGCGACAAGTTGCGCCGCTAAACCTTTTTGTATGGTAAAACCAATTTTTTTGAAGACTACATCCATACATTTAGGGATATCACATTGTTATGCATGATCTATTGTACTCTGCTAAGAAACTCCACCGCAAGAAAACCAAATGTATTAAATGCAAATGGTATAGAAAACCAAATGTATTAAATGCAAATGGTATGAAAACGTATTGATTTTCCATATATGGTTTCTCAAATAAAAATAACTAAATTTTATCACAAAATTATTGTTTTTTATCAAGATCAAACCTTAGGTAATTTATTAAAATATTCAATTTTACCTAAACCGCCTCAGTATACAAAAATTATGATAAAAACAAACATTACGCTTAAAATCATATTAAAATCATATCAACGCAAGAACCAGTTTATTTGTTGGTTTGTTTGTTTTTCTTTTTCTTTTTAATTATAAATTATACGGCCCCCCTAACATTTACGGTTCTAATTTGGTTTGTTCGTCGTACTGAATTTTGGACACAATGTCGAGATGGAGCGTTTTGTACCTAACATAGTTACATGAAAGATTCGCGAGGCCCATGCCCTTAACCATTGTCTTTTTCCCTCTTTATCATTTCTACTGCACACATGTTATTTATTAAAAACTCATTCTTAAATAACATTAGACGTATTATTTATAGTTTTAACTTCCCTCGTATTACGGGTGTTTGTTACTAATGTCGTGTTCTAAGTATTGGGTATGTATTTGCTACTAAGTTATATATTTAAAATTTGAGAAATGTGTATAAAGATTGTACATGTTTACAAACATGACCAAACTTAGAGGACGTTGTGAGCAGTGGCGCCCCTGGGGTGGTGCCGGCGGTGCGGTCGCACCAGGCCTCCGATTTTTAGGATAATTTATAATTATAGTATTGGTATTTTTGAAAAATCTGATTTTATGTTTTATCAATAAATAAAATTAGCCCGGTAACATTTGGTTTCAATTTTAGATGCGTTTTAACATTTGGCCTCCGATGCGTTTTAATTACCGAAACAAAGTCTCACTTTAAAATCATTGTCAACTACAAGGTGGGAAAGTAGGATTGAATGTGTGAAAGCCATAGTTACTCAAGCTCCTGAAATAGTAAAAGTTCTGCATAAACTTGTTGAAGAAGAGACATACATAAAGATCATAAGTGAAGCTACTTGTCTAGGAGAGTATGAACTTGGCAGATTTGACTTTATAACAGGTATGGTTATATGGTATCATATATTGGCTAAAGTAAATAACCTGAGCAAACAACTTCAGTCTGAGACTATGCGTATTGATGAGACAATAAGTAGTGGGGAGCACTTATTGAGTTTTTTAAAGACTATCGAGAGAATGGATTTGGGAAGGGTTTGGATTGTGCGAGAGCTATAGCTTCTGATATGGAAATTTATCCAGTGTTTGTTGAGAAAAATAATAAAAGAAAAGTTGTTAAAAAAAGACATTTTGATGAGAATGACATTGGGTCATCAGAGCCAGTACATGAACTTTCACCTCAAGAGTCATTTAGGATTCAATATTTTGTGTACATAGTTGATCAAGCTATTGGTTCATTGGAGCGAAGGTTTGAACAATACAAACAATATGAAGACATTTTTGGTTTCTTATTCACAACACAAAAGTTGAAGTACTATTGAGTTAAAGTCATGTTGCAAAAATCTGGAAAAGAGGCTGCAAAATGGTCATATCTCAGACATTAATGCTGATGATTTATTCAACAAAATGGAGTTGTTATAAAAACATTTACCGGTTGAACACAATACAGCTAATGGAATACTAAATTTCCTAAAAATTATGAACACTTATCCAGTTTCTTGTCTAGCATACAAAATATTGTTGATTGTTCTTATTACAGTTGCATCAGCGGAAAAAAGTTTTTCAAAACTAAATCTTTTAAAATTTTATTTGCGCTCGACCATGTCTCAAGAGAGTTTAAACGTTTTGGCACTGATTTCGATTGAGAATGAGTTTCTTGATTATGAAAGTCTCATAGATGAATTTTCTTCTAAAAATGCTAGAAGGTCAATGTTTAGAAAATAGTAATGCGTTTTTTTTGTTGAAAAGTTGTTTATAACAGTTTTACAGTTTTATTTGATTACTAATGAGTGATGAAGATATTATTTTGTGGTAGTGAATTTATGAGATGTTTTTTAGCAACTTTATGTTTTGAATTAGTGGTAGCAAATGTAGTTAATAATATTTACAAGAAATTTTTGTGGGGCCTCATTTTAGTTTTTGCACAAGGCCTCCGAAATGTCAGGACTGGGCCTGGTTGTGAGCATGGTTTGTAACATTTTTAAATCAAATATTTATTAATCTCAATAAAAATTGACTTTTCAAATTTATTTGTTCATGCAAAATGCTATCATATTTTGCGATATAGGATCATATTATGCTCAATGACGTGATTATTTAGTTAAAAAAAGTCTTAATTATTTATAATGAGAATTATTAATAAAACAATTACATAAGCTATCAAATTAAATGTAATGTATGATATTGTGTGATAAATAATAGAGATTAATCATTTTACTAATAACACAACACCCCCTCACTTTGGCAAACATTGACACATTGCCCACAACTATCATATAACTAAACGAATATTTATACCTTGCGTAGACTAAAATTATATTAGTAAATTTTATCAAATACATGTTAGAAATAATTAATTTATTTAAGTAACTATGAAATAATGATTTCTAAATTGAGTTGATCAAACGTACCGATTTTGAACCAGATTATAAGATAAATCCATATACTAATAAAAGAGTAGCTCTTTTGCCA